>NW_012113364.1:5850280-5864529 GCF_000951035.1 Colobus angolensis palliatus | reverse complement strand
GATCTCCTGACCTCGTGATCTGCCCGTCTCGGCCTCCCAAAGTGCTGGGATTACAGGCTTGAGCCACCGCGCCCGGCAGTCAGAATTCTTATGTATTTTCATTTAAATCTTTACAGTTAAGGAAAATACATAGAGGAATACATTTACAAGAAGTAGCAGGATTTTGCAAACAGGAAACTGATGTTCAAACAAGAATTATTGTGTCTGATGGCAGAATCTGAAGGTAGTTATTTCTCAACAGAAATGGTAGAGACTGGTGAGGGGTTGGGAAACTGCAGCTCAGGGCCCAAATCTGGTGTGACTTGTTTTTGTAAATAAAGTTTTATTGGAACACAGCCATGCTGCTGCTGCCTTTTTGTTGTTGTAGTTGTTGTTGTTTTGAGACAGAGACTTGCTCTTTTGACCAGGCTAGAGTGCAATGGCCCAATCACAGCTCGCTGCAGCCTCGACCTCCTGGGCTCAATTGATCCTCCCACCTCAGCCTCCTCAGTAGCTGGGACCACAGGCATGCACCATCATACCTGGCTAATTTTTAAAATTTAATTTTAGTAGAGATGAGGTCTCGCTATGTTGTGCAGGCAGGTCTCGAACTCCTAGCTCAGGTTGTCTTCTCACCTTGGCCTCTTAAAGTGCTGGGATTGTAGGTGTGAGCTGCCACGCCTGGTTGCCATTGTTCTGGTTTACATATTGTCTGTGGTGCTTTCCTGCCACACTGGCAGAGTGGGGTAGCTGCCACAGAGACCGTTTGGTTCTCAAAGCCTAAAATATTTACTGTTCATATGTTATTTATAGAAAAAGTTAGCTGACCCCTGGATTATTCTCACCATTAGGATACTCGGAAACTGCTCGGCTAAGACTTTACTCGTAAATTGCCATATCTGTGACGGCTTCCTAGTTCATCCTCCTGAATGCAGTGCTATTTCACCTTGCTCAGAATCAGTGTCCTCTTGAAACTCTCTCCTTTGGGGTTTTAGAAGATTTTGCTCTTATTTTTTTTCTTCTTTGCTGGTGTCTTCCCCTCCTCTTTTGACAATCTTGCTTGAGGATATCATTGTGTCCTCCCTCATCCTGCCACCCTGTTTGCACACCTGGGTTCTGTTTCCATATTTTCAACTCACCTTGCCTCTTACACATATTCACCAGTATTTTTATTTTTATGTTTATTTATTTATTTATTTCATTTTCTTTGAGACAGAGTCTCCCTCTTGTCTCCCAGGCTGGAGTGCAGTGGCATGATCTTGCTGTTTTTAGAATTCTCTTTCACTTTTGACAGCTTGACTATAGTGTGCCATAGAGAAGACCTTTTTGGATCAAATATATATGGGGATCTTTGAACCTGCTATAGCTGGTTATCTATATCTCTCTCTCAAGACTTGGAGAAATTTTCAGTTATTATTTTATTAAACAGGTTTTTTATGTCTTTGCCCATTTACTCTTTTTCCAGAACTCCTGAAATTCAAATATATGTTGGCTTTATGGTGTCCCGTATGTCACATAGACTTTCTACATCCTTTTAAACTCTCTCTCTTTTTTTTAATCTGAGTTGTTTCAAAAGACTTGTCTTCAAGTTCAGAAGTTCTTTCTTCCACTCTAATCTCTTGTTGAAGCTCTTAATTTTATTTTTTATTTTATTCATCGAATTCTTCTGTTCCAAGATTTCTGATTTGGTTCTATTTTTGGATATCTGTTTCTTTGTAATGTTTATCAGTGTTGTAGTCCACTGAGTTTCCCCAAAATCATTATATTGAATTCTTTTCAGATATTTCATAAATTTCCTTTTCTTTGAGATCTTTTACTGGAGAATTATGATTTTCCTTTGGAGGAGATATAGTTTGGATATTTGTCCCCTCCGAATCTCATTTTAAAATGTTGTCCCCAATGTTGGAGGTGGGGCCTGGTAGAAGGTGTTTAGGTCATGGAGACAGATCCCTCAGGAATGAGTTGGTGCTGTCCTTTTAATAGTGAATTCTTGCAAGACCTGGTTGTGTAAAAGTGTGTGGCGCCTTTCTCCTCCTTCGCTCTTGCTCCCACTCTCACCATGTGGTGCCCCTGCTCCCCCTTCACCTTTCACCATGAATGTATGCTTTCTGAGGCCTCACCAGAAGCAGGTGGCAGTACCATGCTTCCTGTACACCCTGCAGAACTGTGAGCTAATTAAGCCTCTTTCCTTTTAAATTACCCATCTTTAGGTATTCTTTTTTCTTTTGAGACAGAGTTGCTCTGTCACCCAGGCTGGAGTGCAGTGGCACAATCTTGATCTCAGCTCACTGCAGCCTCCGCCTCCCAGGTTCAAGCGATTCCCGTGCCTGAGTAGCTGGGATTGCAGTTGTGTGCCACCATGCCTGGCTAATTTTTGTATTTTTAGTAGAGGTGGGTTTTTACCATATTGGCCAGGCTGATCTTGAATGCCTGACCTCAAGCGATCCACCCACCTCAGCTTCCCAAAGTGCTGGGATTACAGGTGTGAGCCACTGCACCCGGCTGAGTATTCTTTTATAGTAGTGCAAATGGACTACCACAAGAGGTAGCATGCTTTCTCGCTTCCTCGTGGTTCTCATGATGTCTTACACCTGGTTTAATGGTCACTTCTTCCAATTTTATGGATTAGCTTTCATACGGAAAGACTTTTTCCTGTCGATATATTTATAGTGTTGGTTAGGTAGTGGTTCTGGGTGGGCGCAGCAGTGGAGTCTTTTTTTTTTTTTGAGACGGTGTCTCACTCTGTCACCCAGGCTGGAGTGCAGTGGCGCGATCGGACTCACTGCAAGCTCCACCTCCTGGGTTCACACCCTTCTCCTGCCTCAGCCTCCCGAGTAGCTGGGACTACAGGCATGCTCCACCACGCCTGGCTAATTTTTTGTATTTTTAGTAGAGATGGGGTTTCACCGTGTTAGCCAGGATAGTCTCAATCTCCTGACCTCGTGATCTGCCTGCCTTGGCCTCCCAAAGTGCTGGGATTACAGGCGTGAGCCACTGCGCCCGCCCAGCAGTGGAGTCTTTTAATGACTTTTTTGATTGTAATCAATGTCAGTGGTGTCTGAGAGTTCCTCTCGGTGGCTTAGGGTGTGGTTGTTAGTGGAGGCTGTGGTAAGGCTTTGCTGGAAAGGGGATACCAGCCTGATCAGTTGTAAGGCACCAGTCAGTGGTCGTGGCAGCATGGCCCTGGGTGGCGGACACAGATGCCAGTGGTGGCCGTGGGGTCGTGGTCGGGCCAGTCTTTGGGCCTCCAGATGGCATGCTCGTGCAGTAGTGGTGGCATTCGTGGGCTGGTTGTGTGGATTCTTAGGCTCCAGACAGTGTGCCATGGCACTGGCTGTATCAGTAGTGGCAGTGGGCCAATCCTCAGGCCCCTGGGACACGCAGGTGGTGACAGTGGGTGGTGACAGGTAGAGTGGGCTGATCCCCAGGCTCCTGGACAGTGTGTGCGGATAGGCAGACATGTCTTCATGCCCGGAGAAACCACGTTTTCAGGGCACCTGAAGGTGTGTGCAGGTACTTTGGCAGCCCTGTCACTGGCAGGGGGGGTTGCTACTGGTGACTGTGGCCCTAGGCAGGTAGCTCCCAGGCTTTGGAGAGCACATGCTTTGGCTCTTTTTGTCCTGGGAGTAGTCATCCTCGTGTGTTAGCCATCTGTTTCCCAAGGTGTAGGACACGGGGTGGACTAGAGTGCTGGGGACCTGGCCACATCACTGGGTCCGACTGGCATTGTGCTGCTACAGCCTTCTGGAAGAACATGGGGGATGCCAGCAGGGCTCCAGGGATGTCGAGGTGCAGGGGCTATTGGGCTCCAGGGCAGGATGCAGTCTGGTGGGGGTCGAGCTCAATACAGTGCTGTGATGTAGTTGCTTGAGGTTCCTGGTGTGAGTGGGACCCAGTGTGAATTCTCTCTCTGGAACAGTCAGTCATGTGGATTCCAGAAAGCCTCCTGTACCAGGCTTAGGACTTGTGAGGGCTGAGGGACTCTTCTAGGGGTAGGGTTGCAGTTGTCGGTGGTGGGGATGTGGGTCAGTGGGGACCTCTTACTTACCTTTCCCCTCTCCTTCTGTGCCTTAGATGTTCCCAGTCACTTCCCTGCCAAAAATCCCATATTGTCTCTTAGATGCTCTTTTCGAGGTGTGGTTATCTACTTGCTATCCTGGTCCTTCTTTGTGGAGGAGGTGAGTACCAAGCGCCTCTAGTCAACCATCTTGATGACATCTCCTGGGACAGTTTTAGATTTACAGAAAAGTTACAAAGATAGTACAGAATTCCCATGCACACCCCCTTTCCCAGCACACACCGTTTCTGTTATTATTAACATGTTACATTACTGTGGTACATTTGTTACAATTTATGAACCAGTATTTTTTGTTGTTTATGTTTTGAGATGGAGTCTCGCTTTGTCGCCCAGGCTGGAGTGCAGTGGCACCATCTCGGCCCACTGCAACCTATGCCCTTTGGGTTCAAGCAATTCTCCTGCCTCAGCCTCCCGGGTAGCTGGGATTGCAGGTATCAACCACCACGCCTGGCAATGTTTGATTTTCAGTAGAGACGGGGTTCCACCGTATTGGCCAGGCTGGTCTTGAACTCCTGTCTGCAGGTGATCCACCCCCTCAACCTCCCAAAGTACTGGGATTACAGGCGTGAGCCACCGTACCCAGCCTATGACCAATATTAATACATAAGATTCATACTTTTATTTAGATTTCTTTAGGTTTGGCTGAAGGGATGCCCCTTTTATATTTCAGGATCCCATTCAGCATAGCACCTCATATTTAATGGACTAATTCCCTTAGGCTTCTCTAGGCTGGACAGTTTCTCAGACTTCCCTTGTCTTTGATACCTTGACAGTTTTGAGCAGGACTGGTATTTTGTAGAATGTCCCTTGATTAGGATTTTTCTGATACTTTTCTTATGATTAAATTGTGCTTATGTGTTTTGGGGTGTAAGACCAGAGAGCTGTAATAAAATTTGTATATATTAAGGCTCATTCTTTGTGTTATAAAGTTGTGTGATTTTGATTAGTAAAGACTGTTATGTTTTAGGGGGAAAGTATGCAGTTTCCCACTATTAAGTTTGCTATTAGCTGTAGGTTTTCTGTAGATGTTCTTTATTATGTTGGGGAAGTTACCGTTAATTCCTTGTTTGCTGAGAATTTTCTTTTATTTTTTATTTAGTTATTTATTTATTTTTTGTGATGGAGTCTTGCTCTGTCACCCAGGCTGGAGTGCAGTGGCACGCTCTCGGCTCACTGCAGCTTCCACCTCCCGAGTTCAAGTGATTCTCCTGCCTCAGCCTCCTGAGTAGCTGGGATTACAGGTGCTTGCCACCATGCCCGGCTAATTTTTGTATTTTTAATACAGATGGGGGTTCAGCTATGTTGGTCAGGCTGGTCTCAAACTCCTGACCTTGTGATCCACCCACCTTGGCCTCCCAGAGTGCTGGAATTACAGGCGTGAGCCACTGCACCTGGCCTGCCGAGAATTTTATCATGAATAGATGTTGGCTTTTGTTAAATGCTTTTCATTGTCAATTGATATGATCATATGATTTTTCTGTACTAACCTGGCAATGGGTGATATTGAGTGAATTTTGAATGTTGAACCAGCCTTGCATACCTGGAATAAATCCCAGCTGGTCAGCAGGTATATTATTATTTTTATACACTATTAGATTCAATTGCTAATACTTTGTTGAGGATTTTTCTGTCTGTGTTCATGAGAGATACTGTTCTCTAATTTCCTTTTTGAAGAAATGCCTTTTTCTGGTTTTGGTATTAGGGCAATCTTAACCTCATGGAATGAACTGGAAAGTGTTCACTCTGCTTTTATTTCCTGGAAGAGATTGTGGTGTATTGGTATCATTTCTTTCCTAAATGTTTGGTAGAATTCATCTATGTACCCATCTGGGCCTGGTGTTTGCTGTTGTGGAAGGTTATTAATTCTCGATTCATTTTCTTTAATATAGATAGGCCTATTCAGATTTTTTTCTTGTGTGTGTTTTGGTAATTTGTCTTCAAGGAATCTGTTCATTTCATGTATGTTATCAATACAGGTGTGGTGTCTGCAGTATTCCCTTTATTTAATTGTCCATGAGATCAGTAGTCATGATCTGTCTTTTCATTTTTGACATTGGTAATTTGTGTCTTCTCTCCATTTTTCTTGGTTAGCCTGGCTAGAACTTTGTTAATTTAATTTAATTTTTTCCAGAACCAAATTTTTGTTTTGTTGATTATTCTCTTTTGGTTTTCTCTGATTTTATTGATTTCTGCTATGACTTTTATCATTTCTTTTCCTCTGTTTGCTTTAGTTTAAATTGCTCTTCTTTTTCTACTTTCCTAAAATGAAGGCTTCAGTTACTGATTTTTTTCACTTAGTAATATATCATGATCCTTTGTCTAGGTATTATATTACCTCAAGTTTAAATTGCTGCATAGTTATTTATTAATTGGTTTTGTCATGATTTTCTTAACCCATCTACTATTAAATAGCACTGCAAAAATTTATATTCACCTTTGCACATATTTCTGATCATTAAATTCCGGAAGGGAAATTCCAGGGATAGGAAGCTACAGTTAAAAAAAAGGTTTAACAGATATTTCCAAATTTGCCCTTTAGTAAGATTGTATCTCATGGTCTTGTCATTTTTGCACATTCTTACATGATGAAGTACAATTCCAGATGTTAATATTTCATCATTATCAGTTTTATAAACAGTAACATATATATAAGTCTGATTTTTGATGTTAATGTTTTATGGTATACTGTATCACTAAGGTATATAAAAAATGTACAGCTTGATGACTTTCTATAAGGTCAATTGACTGGTATAACTAGCACCCCAAAAGCATTTTTCCTGTTCATTCCCTGTCATCCCCCACTTCCAAAGGTAGCCACTATTCTGAATCATTCAGTATACTCTTTTATTTTGTGTAGCTTCTTTAGTAGCGTTATATCTGTCATTTAGCCAGGTTGTATGTAGTAATAGTTAATTTTTTTCATTGCTTTGAAGAATTCCATTGTAACAATGTCACAAAAATTTTTAAGTTGAGCCAGAGGTGGTGGCTAGTGCCTGTAGTCTTATGGGGAGGCTGAGATGGGAGAATCTCTTGAGCCCAGGAGGCTGAGGCTGCAGTGAACTGTGATTGCACCACTGCACTCCAGCCTGAGCTACAGAGCAAGACCCTATCTCTTAAATAATTAATTTAAATTGTTTCTAATTTGTGTCTATAATGAACATTGCAACTCTGAATATTTTTATTACATGTGTCTATTGTTTTAATCTGTGTTTAATTATTTGTGATATTGAAATAATTTATGATATTTTTATTAACCATTTCTATTTTTTTTTTGAAGTATCTGTTTTGGTTCTTCGCCAGTTTTTTCTTTTGAGATATTTGTGATTTTTTATGACTTGCAAACATCTTTTATTAAGGACTTAAGGACTTAAGGTATGTGTATACATATACATATATATACACACATTTATCTATATATTTTTTAATGTTTTAATTTTTTTGAGTTGGAGTGTCACTCTGTTGCCCAGGCTGGAGTTCAGTGACATGATTTTGGCTCACTGCCGCCTCTGCCTCCTGGGTTCAAGCAATTCTCCTGCCTCAGCCTCCTGAGTAGCTGGGATTACAGGTGCTCGCCACCATGCCCAGCTAATTTTTGTATTTTTAGTAGAGACGGTGTTTCACCATGTTGACTGGGCTGGTTTTCAACTACTGACCTCAAGTGGTCCGCCCACTTAGCCCTCCCAAAGTGTTGGGATTACAGGTGTGAACCAGTGCGCCCGGCCTCTCTATTTCTTTTTTAAGGTATGCTAAGACACAGGGATATTTCACCTTCCGCAAATGGATAAACGATTGAACCAGCATCGTTTGTTGGATAATTCATTTTCTACCTCCATGATTTGTAATGGTTGCCTCTCATAACTAAGTTTCCATATGTGCATGGATCTATTTCTGAGCTTTCTACTGTGTTATATTGGTTAGTTTTTCTCTCTTGTCACGTGACCTCACTAAGTTAGCATAGCTTTATAGTAAGCCTTGTTTTCTAGCATAAAAGACATGTTATGTTCTTCAAAATTGTTTTTTTTCCAAAATGGTCTTGCCCGTTCTTAGTCTTTAATTACATGTTCATATTTATTTGAGAATCAGTTTTTGTTTTCACACACGTACAACTTTGGGATATTGATTAGAATGCATTGAATTTGTAGGTTAATTTGGAAAAGTTGCCATCTTTATGAAGTCATGTCTTCTGTTTATTTTAAAGTTGCCTGTCCTGTCACTTTAATTTTCTTTCACTAAAGCTTATGTTCTAATTGTAGATTAGGTTGGCTGTCTTTCTGAAATGTTAGATTACCATGTATCTTTTGGAATTCTGGTTTGCAGGCTCATCTTGAGTAGGTGTTATTTTTGTGTGCATGTGTGCTCTAACAGGCAGCTAGGTCCAATTCCTGGCCAGGAGGTTGTTTCATTGTATGTTTTAACTAGCTTTATTTGATTTTCATTTTTTATCTATGTTGCAGTGGGGATGGCTCAGGAGATGAATTTATAGCTCTTATTTGACCATATATCCATTATATATATATGTTATTTAATAAATAATGCACATTAGATAAAGAAGGATTTTGGATGGAAGGCATTATTTTTCTATAATAAGTGTGGTCTACTCTTCTTTCTGGGCTCATCTTCCTGTCATTCCAGATTCACTTTCTTATGTGTCAGACATAAAGTAGAATGCCGTACCTCCAGGCACATCTTGTCACTAATAAGCTTTCCAGGGAGGAAACTTCATAGGCTTACTTCACAGACTAAGTCACCTTCTAATGAGTCTGGTTTTTGTTTTTGTTGTTTTGCAAGACCAAACTTCAGCACAGGGAGGTTAACTGATGGATTAAAAACATTCTGGGCCAGGCGCGGTGGCTCATGCCTATAATCCCAGCACTTTGGGAGGCTGAGACGGGCGGATCGCGAGGTCAGGAGATTGAGACCATCCTGGCTAACACAGTGAAACCCCATCTCTATTAGTACAAAAAAAAAAAAAATATAGCCGGGTGTGGTGGTGGGCGCCTGTAGTCCCAGCTACTCAGGAAGCTGAGGAAGGAGGATGGCGTGAACGCTACAGGTAGAGCTTACAGTGAGCCGAGATTGTGCCACTGCACTCCAGCCTGGGCAACAGAGCAAGACTCTGTCTCCCAAAAAAAAAAAAAAAAAAAAGACCATTCTGAACATCCCTGGACTGTAGAGTTTTTGCATTTGAATGATTAATTCCCCAGGAAGGGAGTATTTACTATAATATTTGGGACTTTGGGAACTTGTAGATTGGTACAAGTAATATTTCTGGAGAAATAGGCCTGCTCTAGGGCTTTGATTTTAGAGATATATAGTTTGAGGCTGCTCTATATTCCTTTAAAATTTACTTTGTCTCAGTCGTTTTGTGAAGCATAATTTGGCTGTCTTAAATATCCTTCTCATACCCTGTCTTCTGCACACATGGGGTCCAATTGTTTCTATTCATTTGTATTTGCTGCAGGAGTGATGGATAGACTTTGTGTGCAGGAACATTGGTAGAGATTTTACTTTTGTCAGTATCCTTGGACATCCAAGTCAGTAGGTTGCTTGAAGTCATGAGAGTCTGCGATGACATCCTGGTTTAGGCAATAACATGATCTTCTGCTGATTGATTTTTATGACATTGTTTTTCTGACTTCTGTTTACTCTTCTGTAGATAAGGCACCTCTCTTTTTCATCTTGTGGGTGTGGTTTTAGATTTTTTCAGAAAGCCCTTCTCCCAGTTGGAAAGTATATAGAGTAGCCCTTAGGATTTTATGGTTGCATCTTTCTTTCTCTAGAAACCTTACCACCTATTTATTCTCTTTCAGCTATTTTGTCTTCAGCTCTTTTCATTTTGTATTCCTTACTAGTCATTCTTTCTTTGAGTATTCTCATTTCTTTGTCCTTTTCCATACAGTTCCCATGCTGTAAATTTCCGTGTTCTGGTTCTCAGGGCACAGGTCATTTTCATACTATGGACTGTCCTGTTGAAAATGTCAATAAGCACCCCCTTCTAATTTCTCCCAACCTCCAAAGGATGAAGAAACACTGCTCCATACTACTCATTTGATTTTCCCAAAGTGTAAATACTACTTTTTAAATGTTTGTAGCCTCTTGTGGGAATTTTATTTCTGCCGTTACATGGTTACTTTGCTTACACTCCCTGTTTTTCACATTCTGCTGCCAGTGCTCTGAGCCTCTTCTTTGTGCATCTTGCACTTCTCTGCTTTCTTGCGCTCATATTTTCTTGTGGTTTCACCTTCCACTTACTCCTTCACACAGGTGATATCTTCCTGCACACTAACCAAGTTGCTGGGTGGATGTCAAGCTCTGTTTTCTGTTTCCTGTTGTAAGTAACCTGTAGAGTACATGACTCTTCAAATTCTGGCCACACTGTCCTACGTTTCAGTTGATGTCACTGTCTTCTTAGGTTCTACTGAACTCAAGACAAGTCTTTTCTACTCTCTACCAAATTTCTGATCTTTAAGCGGGAGAATTTGTTTTGTTTTGTTTTGTTTTTCCTGAGACAGAGTCTCACTGTGTCGCTCAGGCCGGAGTGCAGTGGTGCGATCTCAGCTCTCTGCAACCTCCGCCTCTTGGATTCAAGTGATTCTCATACCTCAGCCTCCCGAGTAGCTGGGATTATAGGCATGCGCCACCATGCCCAGCTAATTTTTGTATTTTTAGTAGAGATGGGGTTTCACCATGTTGGCCAGGCTGGTCTCAAACTCCTGACCTCAGTTGATCCGCCCACCTCGGTCCCCCAAAGTGCTGGGATTATAGGCGTAAGCCACCGTGCCTGGCCGAGCAGGAGAGTTTTAAGTATCTACTAAAATGGATAGCGGAGATCAGGCATATCAAGAGATTGTTAAACCCAACCAATCTCATCTTAAGAATCAATACTATTAAAAAGTGTGTGTGTATACGTGTTTTCTGATCTCAAAACTTTTGTTGTATTTCCTTCTAAGCCTTATTTTTTTTTTGGTGTAGATATGTTATTAATGCCGTACTGCATGTATAATTTTGTTTTCAGCTTTTAAAAAATTCATCATTGTAACATAAAAATTACCCCTTAAAGCCAGGAGCGGTGGCTCCCACCTGTAATCCCAGCACTTTGGGAGGCTGAGGTGGGTGGTTCGCTTGAGGTCAGGAGTTCGAGACCAGGCTGGGCAACATAGCGAAACATCGCTATTAAAAAATACACAAAAAAATTAGCTGGATGTGATGGCATGTGCCTGTAGTTCCAGCTACTCGGGAGGCTGAGGTGAGAGGATGACTTGAGCCTGGGAAGTCGAGGCTGCAGTGAGCTATGATGGCACCATTGCATTCCAGCCTGGGCAACAGAACAAAACTGTCTCAAAAAAAGAAAAAAAAAAAGTTACCACTTGTCAACAAATACTCCTCTAAATCAGTTATTCTCAATGGGAACGAGGTACAAAAAGTTTCCCTCTCTTTCTGAGAGTCACATCTAGATTGAACCCTGCTATTGTTAGGGGGATATTCCTCAGATATGTTGGGGTTCATGACCATTGTTCTGAAATAGTGTGAGCTAAAGGGTGATATCATAAATCATCTAGCCATTCCTAGGGATTGAACCTGTTGTCGTCATCTGGAGTTTGTAATGTCTCATTATTATAAAGCTAGAATAAGCATGCTTATTCATCAGTCTTCCTTCATAATTTTTGTCATGTCCATAAGCTACATTTTTAGAAATGCAATTACTAGGTCAACAGATTTGAATATTTTTCAGGTTCTTTAATCATCTTGCCATGTTACTTTTCTAAACGTTGGTACTGAATTACACTCCCACCATCAATGAACAAATATGCCTGTCGTGCGAAACTCTAGGCAGCATTGAATATTGCTGTTTAAAAAAAAATCTTTGCCAATTTGATAAGCCCAAATAGTACCTCATTACTGCTTCAATTTGCATTTCTTTGATTACTAGTAAGTCAGTACCATATTTTAGGAGACCATTTTATCTTGTTTTGACACAGCCTCAACTAGAGTATGTCTTGAATTGCAACTGTCAAGATAAATCATTGAAATTAAGAGCTGTAGTCCTGGGTTATAATAACCTCATCCAGTCTATGTAGCTCTGAAAGCTGCCTAATTAGAAGCAACAGAACTCTAACTCATGACTGTATATTTTTAAACTTTTTATTGTGGATTTTTATAGTACTCAAGAGGAGAGAAAATAATATAACCAATTCCTTGTAACCATCATCTTAGCTTTGACAACCATTAGCATTCTGAAGTTCTGGCTTTGTCTATCTTCCCAGTTTGGGCGGTAGGGAAGGCACTGGAATATTTAAAATCTAATAACAGACATAATATCATTTTATCCGTGAATACTACTGTATACAACATATAAAGACTTTTTAGGGCCAGGTGTGGGGCTCATACCTGTAATTCCAGCACTCTGGGAGGCCGAAGCAGGCAGATCACTTTAGCTCAGGTGTTTGAGACCAGCCTGGGCAACATAGCAAAACCTCGTTTCTACAAAAAAAAATTATAAAAATTAACCAGGTGCGGTGGCACACACCTGTAGTCCCAGCTAGTTGGGGGACTGAGGCAGGAGGATCACTTGAGCCAGGGAGGTGAAGGCTGCAGTGAGCCAAGATCGTGCCACTGCACTCCAGCCTGGGCGACAGAGTGAGACCCTGTCTCAAAAATAAAATAAAGACCTTTTAGGCCAGGCACAGTGGCTTATGCCTGTAATCCCAACACTTTGGGAGGCCAAGGTGGGCAGATCGCTTGAGGCCAGGAGTTTGAGAGCAGCCTGGCAATATAGTGACACCCCATCTCTTCACAACAATTAAAAATAAAAAAATAAGCTGGACATGGTGGTATGCACCTGTAATCCCAGCTCCTCAGGTGGCTGAGGTAGAATCTTTTGAGGATCCCAGGAGTTTGACTTCCAGGTACAGTGAGCTGTGATTGTGCCACTGCACTCTAGCCCGTGTGACAGATCGTAACCCTGTCTCTCAACAAAAAACAAACAAAAAGACTAAAAAATTTGAATGCCTCCTCCCAATACCTTATATATAATATATCATATATATAAATGATATATAATATATATTTTTAACAAATATACTTATATGTTATATATTATAATATAATATGTATATTATATATAATATAATAAATATAATATACTATATATTATATATAATAATATATATACATGGTGCAGTGGCACACGCCTGTAGTCTGTATATAATTTTTATATAGGCTTTTTAATTAAAGTATACCATACACACAGAAAAGGGCACAGGTCTTACGTGAACTGCTGGATGAATTACTACAAAATGAACACAGCCAGCAAATAGCTCAAGAAATAGAATGTTAATAGCACCTTCAGAGTTCTCTCCTGGCCATTAGTCCCTCCCCTCTCTAAAAATAATTGCTATTTTGATTGCTAACACCATAAGGTAGCTTTGCCTGGTTTTGAACGTTGTGGAATCCTCACAGTTTAAATTCTTCTGTGGATATATGTGTTTTTTCTTTAGGTCTGTTTGTTAGATTCATCCATGATGTGTGCAGCTGTAATTCATCCATTTTCATTGCTTTATGTCAATATACGAGTATGCCACGATTTATTCCTTCTCCTATTGAAGGATATTCACATTGCATCCTGTTTAGGGCTGTGATGAGTAATTGCACTAATAACCTTTCTGTACATGTTTTTTGATACACACGTGGAGTAACTGATGTTCGCTATGTATCTGGGAGTGGAAGTGCTGCCTCATTAGGTGTGCTGCATTCAGTCATCATTAGTGGATAGTGCCAGACAGTCTCAAGGCCATGTAAGAACATTCAAGGCTTTGGTCAATGTTTCTTTTGCATTGTCTTTTTCTTATTGATTTATAGGATTTTTAAATGTCTTCTAGATAGGAGTAAATGTCCCTTTTTGCTCTATGTCTTCTCTCTCCATTGCCTCAAGACTTTTGATAAGAAGTAGCCAATTTCAATGTAGTGCGTTTATCAGGTGTCCTTATCTGGTGAGTGCATTTTATCCTGTTTAAGAAAGTCATGAAGAGAGTTTCTTATGTAATTTCCTAGACATTGTGTTGTTTTTCCTTACTTTTGCATTTTAAAGTCTATAATTTTTTTAAAGTCATTAAAGTGGGGACTTTTTTTCCCCCTGCAATAGGTATCCATTTGACTCAATGCTATTTATTAAAAAAAAAAAAAAAAAAAAAAA
>NW_012113364.1:5801943-5849335 GCF_000951035.1 Colobus angolensis palliatus | reverse complement strand
TAGAGACGGGGTTTCACCGTGTTAGCCAGGATGGTCTCGATCTCCTGACGTCGTGATCCGCCCGTCTCAGCCTCCCAAAGTGCTGGGATTACAGGCTTGAGCCACCACACCCGGCCGATTTTAAGTTTTAATATCAGTATTATGGTGACTTCATAAAATGAATAAGAGGAATAGGCCCTCTTTTTCTTTTCTCTGGAAGAGTTTAGTATTTCAAATCAAGCACCATAAATAATTATAGGACCATTTAGATTTTCTGTTTATCAATTTTATTAAGTTGTATTTTCTTTAGGACTTTGTATATTTCATTTAAAATTTCAAAATGACTTTGTGTAACTGCACATAATATTCTGTTATCTCTATACTTTCTGTAGGACCTGTACTGTTGTCCCCCTCTTCATTCCTAGTAATAGTATGCATATTTTTATTTCTTATTCTTTTTTTTTCTTTTTTTATTTTAAGATGGAGTCTGACTCTGTTGCCCAGGCTGGAGTGCAATGTTGCGATCTTGGCTCACTGCCACCTCGGCCTCCCAGGTTTGAGTGGTTCTCCTGCCTCAGCCTCCCGAGTAGCTGGGACTACAGGCATGCAACACCATGCCTGGTTAATTTTTGTATTTTTAGTAAAGACAAGGTTTCACAATGTTGGTCAGGCTGGTCTCAAACTCCTGACCTTAGGTGATCTGCCCACCTCGGCCTCCAAAACTGCTGGGATTACAGGCGTGAGCACTGTGGCTGGCCTATTTCTTATTCTTTCCATTAATTTGTCACTCTTGTTAAATTTTTCTGTTAAGTAATTTTTGGAATACTTGCCATCCTTATTTTATGGCATTTCTTCTATTAATTTCTGTTCTTTTATTTCCTTTTTTCTTATATTTATATTATTGTTTACTTTTTAACATCTTACACATATTAAATTATAGATATTCATCCTTTCCATTTTAAAATTAAATAATTTACATAGCATAAAAATTACTTTTTAAAGTATATAATTCAGTGACTTTTAGTTTATTTACAAAACAGTATGACCATGTGGATTATCTAATTTCAGAACTTCCAATAGTGTCTTGCTTCTTACAGTTAGTATAATGTTTTCCAAGTTAGTGCATGTTATAGCATGAATCAGAACTTCATCTTTTTTTTTTTTTTTTTTTTTAAGACGGAGTCTCGCTCTGTTCCCCAGTCTGGAGTGCAGTGGCGTGATCTCGGCTCACTGCAACTTCTGTCTCCCGGGTTCAAGTGATTCTCCTGCCTCCTGAGTAGCTGGGACTACAGGCACCCTCCACCACACCCAGCTAATTTTTGTATTTTTATTAGAGATGAAGTTTCATCATATTTGCCAGGCTGATCTTGAACTCCTGACCTTGTGGTCCACCTGCCTCGGCCTCCTAAAGTGCTGGGATTACAGGCGTGAGCCACTGTGCCCGGCCTAGAACTTCATCTTTTTTTGCTGAATACTATTCTCTTGGATGGATATATACTACATTTTCTTTATCCATTCTTCAGCTGATGGATGTTGGCATTGTTTCCAGCTTTTGGCTGTTACGAGTAATACTATTGGGAATATTCACTTACAGGTTTTAGTGTGAATATATGTTTCAGTTCTCTCAGGTATACACTTATGAGTAAAATTGCTGGGTCATATAGTAATTCTATATTTAACTTTTTCAGGAGCTGCCAACTTGAAGCACAAAAAGTTTTAACTAGGAAAAAGTCCAGTGTATCTTTTTTACCTCCCTCTGTTGCTTATGTTTTTGGTGTCGTATTTAATTGCCTAATGCAAGGTGACAAAGATTTACCTTATATTTTCTTCCGAGAGTTTTATTGTTTTAGCTCTTTGGGCAGTTTTGAGTTAATTTTTGTGGACAATGTGAGATGTTCATTTGCCTGTGAATAACTAGTTGTCTCAGTACCATGTGTTGAAAAGACTATTTTTTCCCCATTGAGTTGTCTTTGTACCCTTGTCAAAATCAACTGGCCTAAGTGTATGGGTTTTATTTGTGGACTGTCCAGTTCTGTTCCATTGATCTGCACTTTTATCCTTATGGTGGTACCACACAATCTTGATTAACATAGCTTTGAGTACGTTTTGAAATCACAGTGTTTGAATCTTCTAACTTTCTTCTTTTTGAAATTATTTTGGCTTTCTGGGTTCCTATGCATTTCCATATGCACTTGGGGATCAGCTTTTAAAGCCTGCAAAACAGGCAGCTGGAATTTTAACAGAGATGTAAAAATTTTTATTGAGGTAGCATTCAAGTAACATAAAATGAACTGTTTTAACATGAACAATTAAGTGGCATTTCATACATTTACAGTCTTGTGTGATTATCACCTTTATCTAGTTCCTAAACATTTTTATTACTCCAACATAAAATCCTATACCCATTAAGCAGTTACTCCCCATACCTCCATAAACGGTTAAAGTCCCTTATAACCACCAATTTGTTTTCTGTTTCTATGGATATATCTATTCTGGAAATTTCATATAAATGGATTCGTGTAGTATGTGACTTTTTTTCATTCCTGGAATAAATCCCACTTGGTAATAATGTAAAATATTTTAATATGATGTTGGGTTTGGTTTGGTAGTATTCTGCTGAGAATTTCTACATCATAAGGGATTGGATTATAGTTTTCTTTTCTGGTGATGTCTTTTTCTGGTTTGTTATGAAGATAATGCTGGCCTCCGAGAAGGAAGTGTGAAGTGTTTCCTCTTCTATTTTTTTTGGAAGAATTTGAGAATATTATTCTTGAAATGTTTGGCAATGAAACCATCTGCTCTTAAGCTTTTATTTGTTGGGAGTTTTTTTGATTGTTCAATCTCTTGACTTGTAGGTCTGTTCTGATTGTCCATTTCTCCTTGAGTCATTTTTGGTAATTTACGTATTTCCAAGAATTTGTCCATTTAATTTAGGTTGCCTACTTTTTTTGGCATATAGTTGTTCATAGTATTTTCTCGTAATTCCTTTTATTTGTGTGAGGTTAGTAGTATTTATCTCCACTTTCATTTCTGATTTTAGTTATCTCTGTCTTCTTTTTCTTAGTCCAGCTAAAGGTCCGTTTAGTTGATCTTTTCATAGAACATACCTGTGGTTTCTTTGTTCTCCCCAGTAGTTTTTCTGTTCTCTATTTCTTTCACCTCTCTTCTAGCCTTTGTTTTTCTTTCCTAACCCTAACTGTTGGTTTAATTTACTCTTCTTTTGCTAGGTCCTGGAGGAGAGTTAAGTTAATCATGTCGTTCATGTGTCCTGTGCTGTTGTTACTCCTTTGTCTTCAATTGTTAGTTACTGAGAAAGTTCTTTTGTCTTATATTATTGGTTACTGAGAGAGATGTTTACAGATGTGCCATTGTGACTACGGCTATGTTCATTTCTTGTTTTAGTTATGTCAATTGTTAATTCATATTGATGCTATATTGTTAGGTACTAGTATATTGTTATACTAGTTAAGAACTGTTAACATATTTTTGGTGGATTGGCCCTTTTATAATGCCCTTCTCATCTCACCTTCTCATCTTAAAGTCTGTTTGTCTAATAGTAGTAAAGCAACACTAGTATTTTTTTATGGTCAGTGTTTGCATAGTACAACTTTTTTCTTTTTGTTTTTATTTTCAACCTTTTTTGTGTCTTTATATTTAAGTTGTATCTCCACAAGACATTACCATTTTTGTTTCATGCAGTCAGTATTCATGATTTACCCAAAAGTTTTCTCTCTATCCTTTTGTATGTCTCTGCTTCCATCTGAAGGACTTTTTAATAACATGTAATTGGGTTTTTTTAAAAAACGTTTGGAAAATCTTTATCTTTTTGAGTGTTTATCTGTTTGCATGAAATACAATAATTGACATATTTAAATTTAAATTTAGCATCTATTTGCATTATTTTTCTCTCTTTTTAGCTGTCTTTTTCTCTCTTTTTTTGCTTTCTTTTGTTTTTAACTAAGGAATTTTATTATAAGTTTTCCATTCTGTTGGTTTTTAATATTTATTTTTCTATGATTGTTCTTTTAGTTGGTGCTCTAGTGATTGAAGCAGACATCTTTGACTTATAAAAGTCAATGTAAATTAGCATTTGTATCATTTTATATGTAATAATACTTAGATTACTTAACTCCATTAACTCCCTCCCAACATTTAAGCTATTTTTGTTGTACATTTTACTTTTACATATTTTTTGAACCCCTCAAGACCTTACCATTCTTTTTTTTTTTTTTGAGATGGAGTCTCACTGTGTTGCCCAGGCTTGAGTGGAGCAGCCCAATCTTAGCTCACTGCAAGCTCTGCCTCCTGAGTTCAAGTGATTCTCCTCCCTTAGCCTCCCAAGTAGCTGGGATTACAGGTGCACACCACCATGCCTGGCTAATTTTTTTGTATTTTTAGTAGAAACTGGGTTTCACCATGTTGGCCAGACTGGTCTTAAACTCTTGATCTCAGGTGATCCGCTCACCTTGGCCTCCCAGAGTGCTGGGGTTATAGGCATGAGCCACTGTGCCCAGCTAAAACCTTACCATTCTTGTTTCTTACAGTCATTATTCATGATTTAACCACAAATTTTCTCTTCAATCTTTCCTATGTCTCTTCTTCCAGCTGAAGGATTTTTTAAAAACCAACAAGCTGGATGTGGTGGCTCACACCTATAATCCCAGCACTTTGGGAGTTCAAGGTAGGAGAATCACTTGAGTCCAGGAGTTCAAGACCAGCCTGGGCAACATAATGAGACCCTATCTACACAAAGTAAAAAAAAATTAACCGGGGATGGTGATGCACCAGTGCACTCCAGCCTGAGTGACAGAGTGAAACCCTGTCTCAAAGAACAAAAAATTTAAAAAAGATTAAAAACAAAATATTATCACTCCTAATACAATTAACAATGCATCTTAATGCATTTCCTGAAAATTCAATTGTGGCTCATTTTCTCTGATAGTTTCCAAAAGAATGTGTTTTTATAACTTTTTTTCGCAGAGTAATATCCAAACAAGATTCTCACATTGTACTTTGTTTATACTTCTTGTAATGTGATTGCTCCAATCCTGTTTCCCTTTCTTGTATGCCACTTATTTGTGGAAGAAGGTGGGTTATTTGTCATTAGAATTTGCAACATCCCAAATTTGGCTGATTGAGTCCTTTTGGGATCTTTTAATATAGTCTGTGTTTCTTTGTAATTCCTGTAAAATGGTGGTTACAACTAAAAGCTCGATTGACGATATATTCAGTTTTTGGCAAGAATACTTAATAATTGTTGCTGTACTGTTTCCTAATGCATCAATCAAGCGGCACACAACATCTGGTTGTTAAGATTGATTAGTGGATTTTCTACATAAATAATCATGTTATCTCTAAACATAGACAGTTCTCTTTCTTTCTTCCAAATATGTTTTCCTTGTATTCCCCTGTCTTGTCTTACTGCATTGATTAAGACTTCTAGTACCATGTTGAAAAGCAGTGGTGAGAGAAGACATCCTTGCTTTGTTCCTGATATTGGTGGGAAAGCTTCCAGGTTCTTGCCATTAAGTATGATGTTAGCTGTAGGTTTTTTGTAGATATCCTTATTAAGTTGAGAACATTTTCCTCTCTCTCTAGTTTGCTGAGAGTTTTTATTATGAATGGGTGGTGAATGTTGTTTTATGCTTTTTGGCATCTATTGATATAATCATGTGATTTTCCTTCCTTATCTTGTTGATGTGATGGATTACATTAACTGATTTTCAAATGTTGAATCAGCCTTACCTACAGATGGGTTGCAGACAACCCATTCTGTTTGCTTACATACAAATGGCAAATGGGTTTTCTAGGAGTATTTTAGTGGAGAATTGTGAGAAGTTCTATTGCATAGTGCTGGTCTTGTCTTTTGTTTGATAAACAAGATGTCTATAGTTAGACTCTTTGGGACATTTGTCACATTAGGACCCCCTTCCCCTCTGTTCTTGGGATATTCTGAACTTATCATAATGCTGCTTATCAGATTAACATTTCTGCATGTCATTTTTTCCCCCATTACAAAATTTTTACTCATTTATTATAGAAATTTGGGGCAATACAGGAAAACATAAGAAACCCAAACAGGATAAATAAAAACATTTTATGAAATTTTTAAAAGCAGGCAGAGATAAAGAGAGATTACTTTCAAAAGAGCAACAATAGACCAGTACTTGATTGCACAACAGAAATGAAAGCACAAACCATGGAGCTTCAAAGGGCTGAAATTTGCCAAGAGCTGCCAATCTAGAAGTCTGTTCCCGGTGAAAATATTTTTCCAGAGTGAAGGAGAAAAAAACGTTTTGAAGAGGACAAAATGCCTTTTAGTATAGGAAATAGGTTAAAAATCAATAAGATAAATGTATATATTAAGAAGTTAATTGGTACTAACAATGTTTTTTTAAAAAAAGAAAAGAGCAGTAAATTAAACATAGAGTAAGTACTTGGAAGGAAATAAAAAGAGCAGAAGCTAGGGAAATAAAAAACATTCATAAAATAGGATTTAAAAAAGGAAAAGTTGGTTATTCAAAAAATCTTACAAAACTGGTGATTACCTGGCAAGTTTAATTAATAAAATGAGAGATGATACAAATAAGTAATGTTAGAAATGAAAATGAAACATCACTATAGATCCTATAGACATTAAAAAGGTAGGAAGATATTTTGAATTACTTTATGCCAATTAATTTGGGAATTTAGATGAAATATACAAATTCCTAGAAAATGAAACTTAAGAAAATTAATACTAGATGAAATGATCTACATGGATTTATAATTGTTAAGTAAATTGCTTTTTAAAATTTTAAACCTCGTCCAAAGGAAACTCCAGGCCCAGATGGTTTCACCATTGAATTATATCAGTTCTTGATGATACCAGTCATCAGGAGAACTAACACCAACCCTACACAGCTATTCCAGAGAGGAATAGTAGCACTCTCCATCTCATTTTATTAGTTCAGAATAACCTTTTTTTTTTTTTGAGATGGAATTTCACTCTTGTTTCCCAGGCTGGAGTGCAATGGTGTGATCTCAGCCTACCGCAACCTCCGCCTTCCAGGCTCAAGTGATTCTTGTGCCTCAGCCTCCCAAGTAGCTGGGACTACAGGCATGCGCCACCATGCCTGGCTAATTTTGTATTTTTAGTAGAGACAGGGTTTCTCCATGTTGGTCAGGCTGGTCTCGAACTCCCAGCCTCAGGTGATCCGCCTGCCTCAGCCTCCCAAAGTGCTGGGATTATAGACATAAGCCACCGCATTTGGCCAGTTCAGAATAATCTTTATACTAAATTCTAAGAAGAATAAGACAAAAGTGATTTTTACTCAGAAGCATAGAAGCAACTATTTTAAAGAAAAGATCAACGAACTAAAGACAGCAGTCTATAAAACCATGAAAAATTGGCTTTATTCTAAGAATGCAAGTTTTGTTTAATATGTAAAAATCAACCTATGTATAATGTCATAATAAAAAGAAAGATGGTAGAATAAGCTTAATAGATGCATAAAAAGAATTTGACAGAAATCAATATGTATTTATGGTTAAAATCTTGTAGCAAATGAAGATTAGAAGGAAACTTCCTAATCTGATAAAGATGTTTACCCATAAAAGTCATACTTCATGAGTAAATGTTTAAAACCTTACTGTGCAGAATAAGACAAGTGTACCCACTGTCTTTATCACCACTTCCATTTAACATGGAATCAAAGTCCTGGCTAGTGCTAAAAGACAAGAAAAAGGGGAAAAAGAGGATTGGAAAGGAAGATGTCATTTTTAGTAAATAAATATGTACATATACAATCCCTTCCAAAATTTGTAATTATTCACTTTAATAAATGTGTCTTACAAGACTGCTGTATACACGGTCAGCTTACAAAAATCAGTTATATTTCTGTTATTAAAATATCAGTTAAATATTAGTTAAAAGAGGAAAAATAGAAAAGATACTACCATAACAAAGCATCACAAGTATATTACGTAGGAATAAATCCATGGAAAGAAGTTTTTGACCTTTATATTGAAAACTACAAAGTATTATTGAGAGAAATTTAAAAGGACCTAAATAAAGGTAATTATTTTGGCAGATTCAGGGTTGTAAAAGTATCATTTCTCCATACACCAATTATATTTAGTTATGGTAGACACTAGCTACATGTGGCCATTGAGTACTTGAAACGTGGCTACCCTGAATTGAGCTGTGCTGTGCATTAGAATTCAAAGACTACACTTGATCTTAGCCAAAAGGCCGAGAAGTGATGGAATTCAAAGACTTCGTCTGGCAAAAAGAATGTCAGGTATCCCAATATTTAAATAGTGATTGCTTCTTGAGTTGATAATTTTGGGGATATGTTAAGTTAAAATACATTAAAAAAAAAATTTCACCTGTGAACTTATATTCCTGTTGAACAACACTGGCTTATAGATTCAGTGCCATATCAGGCAGAATCATAAAGGGTTGTATATGTTTGTGGAAATTAATAAGCTGATTCTAAAATGTACATGGATATGCAAAGGGCCAAGAAGAGCCAAGATACTCTTTCAGAAGGATGACATAAGAGAACATGCCCCACTGTAGGGTTTTTCAGTGTTGGCACCATTGACATTTTAGACTGGATAGTTCTTTTTAGGAAAAGGGTTGGGGAGACCGTCCCATGCGTTGCAGGATATTCAGCAGCAGCCCTGGCCTTTACCCACTAGATGTCAGTAGCAGCCCCCATTTGTGAAAACCAAAAAATTTTCTCAAGGTGTTGTTAATTGTCTCCTGCGGTGCGGAATCGCTCCTGGTTGAAAACCATCTCTATTGGATATCAAGTCTTAGTATAAAGCAACAGTAATTAAAAGTGAGGTATTGAGACAATGAGAAACAGATCAGTGGAACAGAATAGAAAAAACCAGAAGCAGACCCTCACATGCATAGACAATGATTCTATCATATTTATTGCAGTGGACTATCCATATGTTAAATAAGTTTAACCTCGCAACACCACACGCAAAAGTCAGTTGTGGTGGATTTTTGACACAAATGTGAGTGGCAATATGATACAACTTCTAGAAAAAAGTGTAAGAGCTTTTCTTCATGCTCTTGATAGCATGGAATGATCCTTTAAAGAGACACAAGAAACCCTAATACGAAAGAAACGCTAATAAGAAAAGAAAGTGGAAATGTATGACAATTAGGAATTCTTATTGATCAGAAGACATTGTGGAAAAAAAAGGAAGCTGTAAAGTGGATGAAATTATTTCTAATACATTTGTAACAGAGCTTTTCTTTCCAGAAAATGCAAATAATTTATTGAAAATCAGTAAATTTCAATTTACTGATGGAAATTGGAATGGAATTTACAAATGGAAAAAAGACAGATATTCCAGTAGAGGAATATTCAAGACATTTGAACCAGTACTTCACAAAAACAGAGATACAGATGGCCAGAAAACATATGAACTCAGCTTGCTTACATCACAGGCGGATGCAAGGCAAAACAATGCAAAAGTGGTGAAAACTAGCAACGCTAAGTGTTGTTGAAGATAACCAACCAAAACTCTGGTACAATATGAATGAAAGTGTGGCAAAATGACTTTGGCAATCAGATTGCCAATGTCTGCTAAGGTTGAATGTATTCATATCCCATGACCCAGCATTTCCATATTTAGGTAGATCCTAGAAAATGTGTGTTCTTGTGTATCAAGAGACAGGTACAGCCAGGCACGGTGGCTCATGCCTGTAATCCTAGCACTTTGGGAGGATTGCTTGAGCCCAAGAGTTTGAGAACAGCCTGGACAACAAAGTGAGAGCCTGACTCTACAAAAAAAAAAAAAAAAAAAACTAGGAGCAGCAACATGTGCCTGTAGTATCAGCTACTCAGGAGGCTGAGACAAGAGGATCCCTTGAGCCTGGAAGGTTGAGGCTGCAGTGAGCTGTGCTTATGCCTCTGCACTCCAGCCTGAATGATGGAGCGAGACCCTATCTCAAGCCAGGGGAAATAAAAAAAAGGAGATGGGGGAGAGAGAGATGAGTACAGTAGCGCTCAGGGCAGCAGTATTTTTTAAGAAACCCAAAGTAGGGGGTTAAAATTGTTCACTAGTAGTATATTCATACAATGTGGCCATAAAGATGTATCTATGGTTACACATAAGTACCACGCACTCTACTGGGACACTGGAGCTCCAGTGACGTAGAACAGCATGAATGAATCTCGCAAATATCAAATTCAGTGAAAGAAGCCAGACACAAAAGAATATATGCCACAGTAGCATTTTTTATAATTTCCTTAAACAGGCAAAACTAAACTCTGGCGTTCAAAGAGATAGCTGCATTGTTTTACAATAGCTAAAACCTGGAAATAATCCAGATGTCTAGGGAATGATAGAATACCTTGTTGTGTATTCATGCAACCCAATACTAGATAATGAAAATGAGCAAACCTAAACATGCAGCAACATGGGTGAATTTTTTTTCATGTATTTATAGTGTGGAGTGATAGATGTCAGACACAACATAAATGTATGATTCCACTGACATAAATTCCGAACACAGGCAAAAACTAGACTATCATATTAAAGTCAGAATATTAGGTATCAGTCAGGTAAAGGGAGTGGATAGTGACTGGGAGGAGCAGAATGTCTGGGTGTCTGGGTGATGAGCATTTTGTGATAATCCCTGGAGTTATACATTTGTGTTTTGTGTACATTTCTCTTTGTGTGTTTCATTTCACAGTTTTAAAAGATTTAGCAAAGTGAGAGCCTGTTCTGGTTCCTACTGTTGCAATGACAGGTGAGCCCCAAAACTGGGGCTTAGCATGGGAGGGTTTTTGGCGTCATCCAGGAAAGAAAGGGCAAGCCCATGGCATTAGATGGGAATCTTTTATTGAAGGGTATAGCTCCTTACAGAGCAGGGCTAACTCATAGGCAGTACACCCAGAATGGGCATTGTATGGGCTCTTGGCAACTGTATTTATATGCATATAAATGCACTTCAATCATATGCAAATTAAGGGGCAGGCCAATGCAAATAAAGGGATGTGTTATTTAGAAGTTTCCAGGAAAGGGGCAGTAACTTCTGGGTTGTTGTATGGCATCTGTAAACTGTCATGGCCCTGGTGGGAGTGTCTTATGCTAATGAACAAGAAGGCTATCTTGGGATCACCCTAGTGGCCATCTGCTGGTTCCTGCTGGTTTCTTCACTTCATCCTGTCTGGACCTGTTTTGGTCAGCAGGGTTGTAACCAGAAAACAAGTCCTGCCAGTCTCCCACGTCACTACTGCTTGGGTTCACACCCCAGCTTTGCTGCTCTCCAGCTCTGTAACTTCAGGCAATTTACTTAACAGCTGTCAGCCTCACCTTCGTATCTGTAAAGTGAGGATAATAATCCAATCTGTTTTGTGAGATTTGTTGTAAAGATTAGACAAATATTGGAATCTTTGCCAAGCTACAAAGTACTTTATAACAACAGCTGGCACATAGTAAGGGCTGAGTAATTGCAAACTCCTGCTATTATTTTTATGGTTACCATTGCCAGTTTATTTGTTCAGATGAATTGTAAACTCTCATTGGAATTACATTATATTTATCAATCTATCATGGCTCTCCATGTAGATGAGTTTTTGTTTAGGTCTCTTAGAAAAGTTGATTTTATTCACTGTCCTGCATGCTATTTCATAATTTAAGCATTAGGCATTTATATATATATATATCTATATTTTTTTTTTTTTGGAGACACGGTCTTGCTCTGTCACCCAGGCTGAAGTGCGTTGGTGTGATCATGGCTCACTGCATCCTCTGCCTCCCAAGCTCAAGCAATCCTCCTGCTTCAGCTATCCCTGGCTATTGTATTTTTTGTATTTTTTTGTATGGGGTCTCTTTATGTTGCCCAGGCTGGTCTCGAATTCCTGGCCTCAAGTAATCCTCCAATCTTGGCTTTCCAATGTGCTGGGGTTACAGGCATGAGCCACTGCACCCAACTGAATCACTAGCCATTTTATAGATGCATTTTATAATTATAAGTAGAATATGCTTTCTCTTGAATTTTGTAATTGCTGATTGCTGGCATATAATAGCTAATACTTGGTATGATACACAGCTGCCAAGCTTAGTTCTAGATTCCACATGCTGAATGCTACATTCAGGCAGAAACTAAGAACAGAGAGGTAGCGATATCTAGTACATGGGTTGGGATTCATTCTGGCCCCAGTGTCCATATTTAACTCACTACTGTATGCTTGGAAAGCTGTTGGTTTTTATATTTTTATTTGGTAACTGGCCTAGTCTCATTTTTAGTTGATTCTCTTAGGTTTCCAAGAAGCCAGTTATATTATTTACAGTTAATTATTTTTTGTATATCCTCTGGTAATTCTTATCCTGGCCTTGTTGCTTTGATCATAACTTGTAGAAAGGTGTTTTTTAAGAAAGACTAGAAATTCTTCTGTTTGTCCAGCTAAATAGAAATGCATTTATTTATTTGTTTATTTGAGACAGAGTCTCACTGTGTTGCCCAGGCTAGAGTGTAGTGGCACAATCTTGGCTCATTGCAATCTCCATCTCCTGGGTTCAAGCAATTCTCTTGCCTCAGCCTCCCAAGCAGCTGGGATTACGGGTGCCTGCCACCATGCCCAGTTAATTTTTGTATTTTTTAGTAGAGATGGGGTTTCACCATGTTGGCCAATCTGGCCTTGAACTCTTGACCTCAAGTGAGCCACCCACCTTGGCCTCTCAAAGTGCTGGGATTACAGGCGTGAGCCACCACTCCCAGCCCCTCTGTTTATTTAGCCACTAAGAATAGTGTTGACTATTGACTGGAGAATGTTGTGGATTTTTTTTTTTTTTTATGTTAAGGACGTGTTTTTTTAATTACTGAATTTACCAAATGGCATTTGATTTGCTCATTCTGTTTTGTTTTAAAAGCAGGGATGGCTTTTAAACTATATCAAATACCTTTGGGTATCTATGAAGATGATTGTGTGGTTTTTCTGTGTTGAACTACTAGTATAATGAATTGTATTACTGTATAGCCTAATACTGAATTGTTTTTGCATTCCCAGAATTTTTAACAGAATGCTGAATTTTACTTGCTAAAATTCCTATAATATTTTTACATATATAAGTATGAGTGAGATTGGTCTGCAGTTTTCTACTATTGTTGTTAACTTTTGGCATTGGAAGAATTATAAGCATGTAGAGGGAATCTGGAAGATTTCTGTCTTTCCTTGCGTGATATACTGCATTTTAGAAGGAACTTTTGAGTACATATGAGTAAATATGCTTGGAAAACATTAATTTCTGGTGTGGCTGCCTAGTATTCCTTCTTAATGATCTCTTAGTTTTCTTCAATGAAGACTTCAAGTGTTTCTTCTTTTTTTAATAAATGTTTGAAGTTTTCAAACATAGACTAAAGTAATAAGATTGGTATCATTTTGTGCATCCCTTTCATTTTGCTTTTTTTTTTTTTTCTTGAGTATTTTGAGCATTGCTACTTAAGGTGTGGTTTGAGGGTTGGTAGCCTGGATTTTACCTGGGCATTTGCTACAGATGCATGTAATCATGTGCATAGAACCACATACATCCCATCACCTTTGCCATAGTCTGTTGGTTATAGGCAAGTCACAGGTTCTGCACCTACCCAACGGGTAGGTCTCACTTTAGATTTTAAGCCATTCTTATTTATTTATTTATATTTATTTATTTATTTATTTATTTATTTTGAGACAGAGTCTTGCTCTGTCTCAGTGCAGTGGCTGTGGTCTCAGCTCACTGCAACCTCCACCTCCCAGGCTCAAATGATTCTCCTGCCTCAGCCTCGCGAGTAGCTGGGATTACAGGTGTGCGTCACCACGTTTGGCTCGTTTTTGTATTTTTAGTAGAGATGGGGTTTCACCATGTTGGCCAGGCTGGTCTCAAACTCCTTACCTCAGGTAATCCCCCCACCTCGGCCTCCCAAAGTGCTGGGATTACAGGCATGAGCCACCATGCCCGGCCTTAAGCCATTATTAATAATATTGTCCTGAGATTTTTTAATGTCTTTGAATTTTTAATCATTTGTTTTGGGTTCTAAAAGGGAGCTACAAAGTCAGGGTGTAAGCTTTTTAAAGGCTTTAATGCCTGTTGTCTAATTACATTTTCAGAAATCTAGCTTGGCACAATGGTGTGCGCCTGTAATCCTAGCCCTTTGGAAGCCTCAGGCGTGAGCGCCACTTAAGGCCAAGAGTTCGAGACCAGCCTGAATAACATAGCAAAACCCCATCTCTAAGAAATTTTTCAAGCTTAGCCAGGCATGATGACGTGTGCCTGTAGTCCCAGCTACTTGGGAAGCTGAGGCAGGAGGATCACTTGAGTCCAGGGGATTGAGGCTGTGGTGACTTAAGATTGCACCACTGTACTCCAGCCTGGACCACAGAGTGAGACCCTGTCTCTAAAAAAATAAAGAAGAAAAGAAAGAAAGCCAGTCCCTCTTGTGGTTATATGGCACACAAATGGCAATATTGACAGTCCATCCATGTGCCTTTTCTGCCAGTAAGAAATGCCAAGAGATCATTAAATAATGAGGGAGTAGGAAAGAAGACAGGACTTATTAACAATTCTTGTCACTAACAACTTGGGTGATTATTACCTGAAGGCCTAGAGGATATTTGAATTAATTTTTTGTAGCCCAACACTGTTTGGTCAGTTTACCATTCCTTACTAAATGTAGTTCAGTGTGTCTGTGTCAAGAAACCTTTGGGTGCCTGGCGTAGCCTTAAATGCTATGGGGGAGAGAATATATATGTCAGTATCAGTTGTGCCTTCCATAAGGCATGTTACAATCATAGTGTTTATTTTTGTTTCATCTTTCCTCAAAATACAAAAGTTCATGATGAGTTTTGCCCGTCCTGGGTTCCCTGGGTTGAAGAAGCTTGAGAAACCCTCTAGGTTAAGAGATGATGTCCACCAAGATAACAACGAAGTTGGCTTTTCCTTTGTTTTAGCAACAACGAACTGTCTACAGACTGACGCTTGTGAAAGCATGGAACGTGGACGAGCTCCAGGCCTACGCGCAGCTCGTGTTTCTGGGGAATCCTGACTTCATTGAAGTGAAGGTAAGCCCCTGCTCGCTCTGGTGGCCGTGGTGGAGTGACAAAGAATCGTGGTGCTTCGTTGGCCATGGTGGAGTTAACACCTTGTAAAACTCTAGAGGTCCCAGGAATTTTATTGATGTATTCATTTCATGGTCGATATTCATCAAAAACCTGGCATTGTTCTAGGCCTTAGGGATAATAGCCGTCAAGAAGACCAAGCTCTTGCTCTTACAAAGCTAGTGCTTTAGTGGGAGGATGGACAGTCGACACAAAATGAGTCATTAAAAACCATGTAGTGACATGAATATGCTGAGAAATAAAATAGTGTGGTGGTGAGTAATTGGTTGGCTTTTACATAAACTTTTATTTCAGACATATACGGAAGTAGAGAGATTGGTCTAATGAACCCCCATCCACCCATCACTCACCTTCAAAAATGATTAACTCAGGATCCAGAGTTGTTTCAATTATACCTTTACCCATTTTCTCTGCTCTTAGCCCAGATTATTTTAAAGCAAACTACCAAAATTAAATCATTTACCCACAATTATTTCAGCATATATTCCTAAAAGATATCTGCTCTTATTTTATTTACTTTATTTTATTTTATTTATTTTATTTTAGTTATGCTGTGTTATGTGTTGTGTTATGTTACATTACGTTATGTTATGTTATGTTACGTTATGTTATGTTATCTTATTTTGAGACAGGGACTTGCTCTGTCACCCAGACTGGAGTACAGTGCTGTGATCACAGCTCACTGCACCTCCAACTCTTGGGCTCCAGCAATCCTCCTGCCTCAGCCTCCTTAGTAGCTGGGACTAGAGGTGCACACCACTGTGCCTGGCTATTTTTTAATTTTTTTGTAAAGAGACGGTCTCACTGTTTTGCCCAGTCTGGTCTCAAACTTCTGGTCTCAAGCGACCCTCTTGCCTCGGCCTCTCAAAGTGCTGGGATTATAGGTGTGAGCCACTGTGTCCGGCTGATGTGTATTCTTTTGAAACAGTTATTCAGAGTGCTGGGCTCATACCCAAAAATTTTCAACTAAAAATTTTAATTTCCTCTTCCATGGGTTTTTTTATCCTCTTAGAAATCACTTTGCTATAGAAAATGGATCATGCATCTTGGGCTGATGCCCTATGTTTATATTTTAGATTCTGTTGATTGCATGTTCCTGTGCTTCCTATATTTCCTGTGGATCGGTGCCTATAGTTAGATCAAGAGAAGATTGATTACATTCAGGAGTACATGTGTGTGTGGGTTTGTTTTATATTTCAGGAATATTTCACTGGCGGTCTCGTATACTCCAATCAGGAGTCACATAATGTCTGTTTGCCTCTCATATTTTTGTAAGTGTGCCTTTGGGATAGATTCCTATGAGTGTATTCCTGGGTCAAAGGGTAAATGCATATATTATTTTACTAGATATGGTGGTTGACTGTTTTAGAGAAGCTTTTCTGAGATGACATTTTATTTTATCTTATTTTACTGTTTTTTGAGATGGAGTCTTGCTGTGTCACCCAGGCTGGAGTGCAGTGGCACGATCTTGGCTCACTGCAACCTCTGCCTCCCGGGTTCAAGCGATTCTCCTCCCTCAGCCTCCCAAGAAGGTGGTGCTACAGCTGCCCACTACCACACCTGGCTAAGTTTTCTATTTTTAGTAGAGACGGGGTTTCACCATGTTGGCCAGGCTGGTCTCGAATTCCTGACCTTGAGTGATCCACCCACCTCAGCCTCCCGAAGTGCTGAGATTACAGGGATTAATGCTGAGATTACAGGGATTAGAGCTACCGCTCTGGGCCTGAGATGGCATTTTAAAAACTGATATGTAAGTGGTCTGCAGAAGCCTGGGGTAAGGGCATTCCGGGCAGGTGGTGGTAGTCCTCGGAGGTCCTGTGCTATCCTAGTAGAGCAGCTGAGGTTGGCAGTGGCACAGGATGAATCAGAGCAGTGGGCTGGGGCAGCTTTTAGGAGGCCTTTCAAGCAAAGATAGGGGATTGGATTTTAAACTAAGTTTGATGGTAAGCTTTTTGAATATAGGTGCACTGGGAAAGGGCGTGAAGCTGGGGAGAGATGCAATCTGATTTGTGATTTTAAAAGATCACCCCACTGTTGCAGCATGGCTTGGTTATAGAGGGCAGTAGAGTAGGCAGAACAGTCACGAAGTGAGTGGTTAGTCCAAGCAAGAGATGGTTTGGGAAAGGTCAGTGGGACTAGGGCTAGAGAGCAGTGGGTGCATTTAGGATTCGTTTTGGAAGCAGAACAAATGAAACTTTTTGCTAGATTATAGGTATGAGCTGAAAGAAAAAAGAATCAAGAATAGCACCTAGGTTTTTGGCTTAAGCCATTGCGTGGATGGTGAAACTGTTTGCTGAGATACAGGAAACCAGGAGGGAAAAGGGGACATATTTGGGGAGAAATTTTGAGCTCCCTGTTGGCCACGTTAAATTTGAGGTATCTGTTAAATATCCGAGTAAAAGTTTAAACAGATCGTAGGTTTTATAAGCTCAAAATTTCAGGGATAAGATAGGACTAGAAATAATGATTGGAAGTAATGGCTTTTTTGGGCAACTAAGAGTCCACAAGACAAGTGATGAGAAAATGTACCCTGTCTGGGAAAGCCAGCTCTGCTCATTTCCGTTTATGGCTTTGAAACTGAACGCTCTCTGTGTCATATCAGAGGTTTTACAGCTGTCTTTTGGTGAGTTTAGTTTTTGGTGTTGCTCTAGAGGGGTGGGGAGGTGGGAACAGATGAAATACTCCTGTCTGAGTATGTAACATTTTATCTCTGGTCAGGCTGAAGACACTCTTGAAATTGCTCTTAATTTCAAAAGGCTACTCTTGGCAAGAGCTCTAATGATGCAAAGATACAAACTGCCCCTGAAAATGTGTGTCAGCTTAAGCAAACCTTGCCAACATCAGAGATTAGTGGTGTTTCAATTTACGATTTAGCTATTAAAGAATGCTGCCTCAAATTATGTTGCAGTAAAACCTCTATTATAATAAAGCAGCTTGGCTGAATCTCCCCTTTTTTAATTTCCTTCCTTTCTTCCCTCCTGCCCCGCCTCTCCCCTCTCCTTTCTTACTTTTGCAGTCATGTTTTTCTATAAAGAACAGGTATTTTAAATCTGAAAAAAAAATCAGCTGTTTAAAGAAAGACAACTTTCTTTAAACAGTATAATTTTAAAGAATTATTTTTTAAAGAAAGACAGCTTTCTTTAAACAGCATAATTCTCTGTTGGATATTACTTGGTTCACCAAACTATGAACATCATTAGGAAATAGATAAAGCCTTCTGTCTATAGCTGAGATGTGTTTTGTTTCGTTTTTCTGAGACAGTCTTGCTCAGTTGCCCAGGCTGGAGTGCAGTGGTGCAATCATGGCTCACAGCAGCCTACAGCTCCTGGGCTCAAGTGATCCTCCCACCTCAGCCTCCCAAGTAGCTGGATGACAGATGCACACCACCACGCCTGGCTAATTTAAAACATTTTTGTATTTATAGAAATGGGGTCTCACTGTGTTGCCCAGGCTGGTCTTGAACTCCTGGCCTCAAGAAGTCCTCCTACGTTAGCCTCCCAAAGTGCTGGGATTACAGACATGAGCCACTGCACCCAACCTAGCTAAGATGCTATTAACAACAAAGTTTTCTTTCAAAATTTCTATTTTATTATTTTGTCCTTGCATTCAACAGTATTTTTGAGTTCTCTCCATGTGATAAGCCTTGTTAAAGCGCTGGAGATGAAAAATTTTGTATGAATGTGCTATTTGGGAAATGAATGTTTTATTGAAAATAGGCAAAAACCTATAAAAGTAAAATGACCTACTCTGAGAGATTTTATAATTGAAAACTCTTGGAGAAATGTATAACCAAAATTATTTTTTTTTTTTTTGAGACAAGGTCTCACTGTCTCCCAGGCTGGAGCACAGTGGCACAATCTCGGTTCACTGCAACCTCCACCTCCGACGTTCAAGCAATTCTCATGCCTCCACCACCCAAGCAGCTGGGATTACAGGTGTACACCAACATGCTTGGCCAATTTTTGTACTTTTTGTAGAGACAGGGTCTTGCCGTGTTGCCCAGGCTGGTCTTGAACTCCTGAGCTCAGATGATCCGCCTGCCTTAGTCTCCCAGAGTGCTGGGATTACAGAGTGCTGGGATTAAGCCACCGTGCCTGGCTTAAAATTAATTTTTTGATGATACAATATGATGTAATAAATAACAGTTCATGTTACATCAGAGGGAGGCACATTCAGTCATGTCAGATCTTTCGTAGAAGATCCCAGGGAGAAGTCCTGCAATGAATGTCAAATGCCTGGTCACTAGAGGGTTAGTCTCATGCTTTGTTAACTTACCTGTCATTCATCTAGCAAGTTAATGAGATGTCTTCCTTTGATGCTGTAGTAGCAAAAGGGATGTTTACAGAATATAGCATACTGCTACTAAGAGGCAAAACAAATTCTAGAATAGTATTTATTATGTAATTCCATTTTCTTTTTTTCTTTTAAATCCTCGATTGCATTTTCAATGTTGTATGTTCAGATGTATTTATGTAAGAAAAGTATGGAAGGATGTATGTCGGATTGTTAACAGTTATCTATTTGAGAGAAGGGGGAAGGTTTATTAATTTTACATTTTGTAATTATATATTGTGTGGATTATTGCAATGAGCATGCATTGGTTTGTAATTCAAAAGACAAATGAAATAAGTAAATGGAGAAGGCATACTTTTCCTGTTCAATAGGATTAAACTACAGAATGTCTGGAAAGACATCTTTTGTTGTTGTTGTCTTATTAATTAAAGTTAAAAATTTCTAAAGTAGAGGAGTTTTAAAAATTATTAGCTGGGCCTGGTGGCTCATGCCTGTAATCCCAGCTCTTTGGGAGGCCGAGTCAGGTGGATCACTTGAGGTCAGAAGTTCGAGATCAGCCTGGCCACACGGTGAAACCCTGTCTGTACTAAAAATACAAAAATTAGCTGGGCATGGTGGCGGGTGCCTATAATCCCAGCTATTCGGGAGGTTGAGGCATGAGAATCACTTGAACCCAGGAGGCAGACGCTGCAGTGAACTGAGATCGTGCCACTGTACTCCAGCCTGGTCAAAAGAGCAAGACTCTGTCTCAAAATAAATAAATAGATAAATAACAACAATAATAATAAGGCCTCTCCATAAAACATTTGATAAGAACTAGCAATATGGTAGGCTATAACCTCAAACCTCTCTAAGGATAAGCACTTAGAAGTGAATCTGTTATGAAAACCATACGTTTGGGAAGGTACATATCTGTCATGGCCGTAAGGGAGACACTCTTGGAGCTAGAAGAAAAGAAACCATTCTAGAAGTACTCCATGGTCCCAGTAGACAGGACTTGGGTTTAAAGGACAGAAGACTAGGACATTTCACCTTCAGTGAAAGGATGGATTAGGGAAAAACTACAGACACAGTAACACTTGGAAGGTTTGTTCCATACCCATGCTCTTGGTAAAAAGGAAAATTCTCTCCAGGGCCTTACCCTCAAACAGCCTTGGAATTCAAATTTAATATTATGGTACCTCAAGGTCATATAAATGCTCCCAAGATGTAAAATCAATAATACAAATTGACCCTGAATTCATGGATATGCCTTGAGCTCCCTGCAGACGCAGACACAATGCTGTTCATACCCTTTGTATTTCAGTTGAGTTGCTTACCTTTTTGTTATTAAGTTCTTTGACTTTAAAATGGAAGCACACACATATGTGTACATGTGTGCATTCAGAGTACTGTGCTGAACTGTTGACAAATTCCTAAATCCAGTTTGAGGAAGGTTTCTGACATGTGTATGTCTCCCTATTCAACTTCTTTTTCTCATTTTGCTTGTAGCACTAACCTAATTGGATTTAGGAAACTCTGCCTTCCTTTTTCTATCTACCCTGTGTGCAGTTTCTCATTTGTGAGTCAAAGGAAAAATCATCTTAACTTTGGTCATAGAAATGGTAGCATGAACACCCTTGGGTCAGGAAGGGCGATTGTAAATGCGGGAGTGGCGTCATGGCCAGGCATGCCCTCAGCATCTTTCCTCCCTGATGCGTGTGTGTGTGTGTGTGGTGTGTATATGTGTGTGGTGTGTGTGTGTGTTTTGTGTGTGTGCATGTTTGTGCATGTGTTGTGTGTGTTATGTATATGCATATGTGTGTGTGTTGTGCTTGTGCATGTGTGTGGTGTGTGCATGTGCGTGTGTGTGTGTATGTGCATGTGTGTGGTGTTTGTGTGCGTGTGTGTTGTGTTTGTGCGTGTGCGTGTGTGCATGTCAGATCTGGGGTCTCCCATAGTCTGCACTTACTGGAGTCTCATGGGGCGAGAGGCAATGCCCAGTTTTGATACCTACCTAAAATGTGCCAGTGTAGCCTAGGACAGGTTATTCATCCTCTTTGAGCCTAAATTCTGTCAATATTAAAATTAGAATAAGAATGTCTCTTTAATAAGTTTGTTTTGAGAATTCAGTGGGGTAATGTATGCCCAGATTCAGTTAAGTTTTTTGATTGCTTTCCATTAAGCACATTTATTTAAACGAAATCAATAGAGGCTATTTCTTTATCATATCGATTTCCTCTTTTCTTTCTTTACCACTCTTGTAAAATATTTTTCTGCTATATTCCTTGTAAATTAGCATGTATCTTCACTTCATTAGGCCTAAAGAGGCCTTTATTTGCTAGCCTGAGAATCTTCCTTGTCATTATTTACTTGCTTGCTTGTGAAAAGGTTTCCTGTTACAACCATCTGTCTTGCTGAAAACTTTTGTAATACAATCCATTTGTAAATGAAATACTGTCTGTGTGTTCTCCCCCTAGCATTACACCTTGAGACTAGGAAGTGCTCTGTAATTATTTGTTGTCAAATGGTTTAAAACTACTTACTGTTAGCCCCCTAGCTGTGTGGAATGCTCAATCCTTGCAGAATGCACCCTGCAGAATGATTGTCTTAGCATAGCCTCACTCTCTCCCACAAAGATGAGGAATACAGTCACTTTTTCTTGTAGGTAGCAGTCCCTAATGAGCGTTTATCAGCTGGCTCATAACTGTTACGGAGTAGAAAACTCCTGAGTAATGTGAATGAAATTTTGTATTAGATCAGAAAAGGGTTGTGGAGTTTAATGTCATAGGAGAATGTCTGACTCGATTTTTCTTTCATTTAGCATAGATTGATTTGGGGTACCAAGAGGAACAAGACACAGTCCCTGCCCTCGAAGGGCTCAGAGTTTTGACGCTTTGTTGTACCAGTTACCTGGTAACAGATAACTGCACAGGATGTGATAAGATAAGGGTCAGATAGCGTAGAGGTTCCTGAATGGAGGTTAAAGAAATTGACGGGTCGTTTTAGCCAGGTGCAGACAGGATGCTGAGTGGGCAGTCCAGCTCTAGAGTTACTTGTGCATATGGCCAAAAGACAGGGGCTTGAATGGCTGATGGTCCATTGTTAGCGCAAGCTACAGAGGCAGGTGAGGAAGGCCTCGTGCCGTGGTAAGAAGCTTGGGATGGTTTAAAGGGGAGTTACTGAAGCATTTTTAGGATAAAGGAATGAAGTATTTGGGGTATATTGTGGGGAAAAAAAATCATAAAATCATTATTTCTTTTCTCATCAAACTATAGGGAACAAAAACAGTATCAGGAGTCTTTTGACACCCAGTTGGTTTAATTAGGATATCAAGTAGTCAAACCAGCGCAATACTGCTCTTCCCACAGACCATGAATCCCAAGGCAAACTCTCCAAGCAGCCAGTGAGGAAGACTTTATGGCCCCGTCTTAGTCTGTTTGCATCGCTATAAAGGAATACCTGAGGCTGTGTAATTTCTAAAGAAAGGAGGTTTATTTGGCTCATGGTTCTGCAGGCTCTACAAGAAGCCTGGTGCCAGCAGCTGCTTGTGGTGAGGGCCACAGGCCGCTTTCAATCATGGCAGAAGGCAGAGAAAGAGACAGATGGACAGACAGAGAGACAGACAGATGGACACTGCCCTTGTGACCCAAACACCTCCCATTGGGCTGCACCCCTCACACTGGGGATCACATTTCAGCATGAGGTTTGAAGGCTCAGCTATCCACAGTATAGCAGCCCCCATCTCCTAGGGCAGTGGGGTGGGTCCGAAAGCCACCAGGTTGTAAAAGTGTGGGTTATGCTTTTCACTGCAAACTCCAAAGATGCATAAATGATCCTGTTCTTCACGAACATTCTTGGGGTCTGCTTGACACTCCTCAGCCTGCAGATTCTGGCGTGAGTGACTTGGCTTTTCCATCACCACACTGTACCCATCTGTTTTCTTCAGACTGTTCTTTATTCAGAGTTTTGGGCGAAGAAGTTGCTGCTTCTGATAAATGGAGTTGGGGGTGAGGGTGAGAGTAGGTGAGAAGGTGGCAGACAGCTGTGATATGAAGGGAAAGTTTTTTAGATAATTCTGTGCTCAGGAATAAAGTCAGGGCAAGCCATCAGTAGACTAGAGGGTAGGATGAAGTGGGGCAGTCGCAGCAGAGAGGACACCAGACAGAGCCATTGGGCGCCTAACTGAGAGCTCGGGGTCCCTGAGGTGACCCCCAGTCTAAGTCACCAAGACCATTTTCTGCCCAGAGCGTTTCTGTCACGGTGCAGGCTCTGGCTCTGTGGTTGACTCAGAAAGTTACCCAGGACTGCTTCCCTCAGAGGGTTTTGTTGTCGTCGTTGTTTGGTTTTTGTTTTGTTTTGTGACAGAGTCTCGCTCTGTTGCCCAGGCTGGAATGCAGAGGTGCGATCTCAGCTCACTGCAATCTCTGCCTCCCAGGTTCGAGCGATTGTCCTGCCTCAGCCTCCCAAGTAGCTGGGATTATAGGCGGGCACCACCACGCCCAGCCAATTTTTGTATTTTTAATAGAGACGGAGTTTCACCATGCTGGCAAGGCTGGTCTCGAATTCCTGACCTCAAGTGATCTGCCCACCTCAACCTCCCAAAGAGCTGGGTTTACAGGCATGAGCCACCGTGCCTAGCCTCCTCAAAGGGTTTTATCTGGCTAAAATGAGAAATTTCATGTGAAAATACCATAAAGCATCATAGAGTTGTAAGGAATGGTGGAGTCATGATAATGAACCACAGCAGGCATTCTCTCATTCCATTCCCAAACTAAATCTCCCCTCAGTGTTTCGTGGCTGTTTTTGCTGTGTAATAAAATATTAAAATATTTTCTTTTTTTTTTTTTTTTGAGGCGGAGTCTCGCTCTGTCGCCCGGACTGGAGTGCAGTGGCCGGATCTCAGCTCACTGCAAGCTCCGCCTTCCGGGTTTACGCCATTCTCCTGCCTCAGCCTCCCAAGTAGCTGGGACCACAGGCGCCCGCCACCTCGCCCGGCTAGTTTTTGTATTTTTAGTAGAGACGGGGTTTCACCGTGTTAGCCAGGATGGTCTCGATCTCCTGACCTCGTGATCCGCCCGTCTCGGCCTCCCAAAGTGCTGGGATTACAGGCTTGAGCCACCGCGCCCGGCCTAAAATACTTTCAAAAGCTGTTCTCACGAAGACAAGATCTTATCTAACAACTCTGTGATTCAGTGAACTAACTTTTTAAATATTAAAAAGGAAGTCCTTTGAAGTAGCTACTGCATACATGGTTGTTTGTGTAATCCACATATAAGCAATATTTAAATTAAGGTACACTTTTATGACTAATTTGGCTTATCAATAAATCATTTTCATGTTTTTTTATGCACTTGGGTAAGGCTAGCAGTTTTTCAGCCATGCTTTCATAATGATTGATTGAACCATGTCATTATTTGCCTTTTTTCTTCACCTTAAGCTCTGTTACTGAGCAAAAGGGGCTCACTGCCTGATGCTCTGGAAGCCAATACTAATTGACATAGGGTTTTTGAGGGAGGAAAAAAAAGCTTTGTTATTGCAAGTCGACTAATAAAGAGACACTAAGTCCAGCTCAAAGTTGTCTTCCTGTGCAGGCTTTAAGGCAGTGATTTTATCAGGGGATGGACTCTCGGATTAGTAAGTGATTACTGGAAGGAAAGGCGAGATCTGAAAAGTCCTCGGACACACGCAGTTGTCTGTTTCATCATGCTTCCTCATGGATTACATATGCAAATTCAGGCGGAGTTAGTATGAAATGTGTTGTAAATTTGGGCTGTGATGTCAGCAAGCTGTTTCTACTCAGACTCCATTGGCCATGGTGGTTCCAACCAATTTCAGCCAGTTTTTTTTTTAATCTTATAAGCAGAGGGAGTTTCAGCATTTTAGCAAGTTGTTTATTTTCTTATACTGCCATCCTGCAAACACAAGAATTTCTGTTAGTCGTTGATTTCTTTAACTCTTTAGGGCACAGTTTCAGCTCCAATTCTGTTTAATGAATCCTCTAAATCACTGGGCAAGCTGAGAAGATTCTCTTGTTTATTGTAATTAAGTGGGGTGGCTGTGGTTTATATTCCGCAAAGGCCATCTCAGTTTAGTGCACCAGTGATCTTTCTGAACAGCTGTCTTGAGTCGAGTGTTTGGCAAAGCTCATGTGAATCTTCATCCAGGTCCCAGCTCTACCATCAGGGTCAGGGTCACTCTGCTCATTTGTTGGTTTTTAAAAATTCAGTGTCGGCCAGGCGTGGTGGCTCACGCCTGTAATCCCAGTGCACGGGAGGCCGAGATGGGCAGATCACTTGAGGTCAGGAGTTCAAGACCAGCCCTGGCCAACATGGCGAAACCCTATCTCTACTAAAAATACAAAAATTAGCTGGGCATGGTGGCACGTGCCTGTATTCCCAGCTGCTTGGGAGGCTAAGTCAAGAGAATCGCTTCAACCGAGGAGGTGGAGGCTGCAGTGAGCCGAGATCACACCACTGCACTCCAGCCTGGGCAACAAGAATGAGACTCTTGTCTCCAAGAAAAAATAAGATAAAATAAAATAAAAAATAAAAAAAAAATCAGTGTCATTCTGCATTCTCCAAATTGTCTGTGGTATGTGTGTGTGAGTCCTGTCTTTATATGTATTGGTGTGTGTTTCTGTTTGTGTGTGTGTGAGAGAGAGAATGTGTATGAGGGGTGCACATGCCTTTCTCCCAGTCCCCCCAGTTATTCCCCACTTAGCAGAATCGTTTCTGGGATATTCAAACAAGTTGTTGAGAAAAGTTTGATTTGTGAGTATTTGAAGAGCCCACAGAGTTAAGATTTATCTCAAGAAATAAGATAAATCTTTTATTATTAGAAAATTAATCATTTACCATTATGTAATTTACCAAATAGAGAACTTAGTTATGAAATTTTGGGCTCTTATATGCCTGGGCTGTTAGAGAGTCCAAAAGAGTTAGACAGTTTATCTTTCTGCAGTTGTACTTAAGAAGAATTTCTGTGTTGGTGAAATACATGTGTATATGTAGTTGTGTGTAAAAGTATATAGGTGCATGCACAAATATATTTCCCTTTTGGCATGATTGTCTATACAACCACATTCAAAGTGCATTACAAAATGAATTCCTTAAAGAATAATTTTAGGCCAGGTGTAGTGGCTCACACCTGTGATCCCAGCACTTTTGGGAGGCTGGGGCAGGTAGATTGCTTGAGGCCAGGAATTCAAGACCATCCTGGTCAACATGGCAAAACCCCATCTCTACTAAAAGTACAAAAATTAGCCAGGCGTGATGGCAGGCGCCTGTAATCCCAGCTACTCGGAAGGCTGAGGCACGAGACTCTCTTGAACCCAGGAGGTGGAGGTTGTGGTGAACCGAGATTGCACCACTGCACTCCAGCCTGGGTGACAGAGCAAGACTCTGTCTCAAAATAATAATAATAATAATAATAATAATAATTATTATTATTTTAAAGGGATCCTTACCTGGCACTTTAAGGAAAAAGTTTGCCAGTTTCAATCTCAATTATACTAGAAAATGGAAGCTCAGCTTATTTTCCCAGTGAATCAATTACTTGGTCAGTGAATTTTTATGAGTGTCCACTATGTCCCCATTATTATCCTAAGGGGTGATAACCCCTTCAGAATTCCTCAGAAGGAATTTTTGAATCTGAATTTTTGAATCAGATTCAAAAATTCCTCTTTTTGAATCTGAATCAAAAGACATGCTATTGATTCAAATACATTGTTGTGACCAGACAGCATAGATTGTGACAACGGTAGGAAGCACAGGTACTTAAGCCCCAGCAAGGTACTTAAGTCATAGAGTAGCCAGGGCATCAGCCTGCTGTCTTTGTCAGTAGCTACTTGTATGGTCTCCTAAGCAGATTTTATCATCTCTATGTTCACTTCCTTCACTGTAAAATGCGGACTGGATTGCATTGGATGACCTCAAGAAGGCTTTCTGGCTCTGAAAGTCTTCTTCTATGACGTGCAGGTAGGTCTGTAGTCATCTCTGATGGTTGTACTGTTTCCACAGGGTGTTACCTACTGCGGAGAAAGTTCAGCAAGCAGTCTTACCATGGCCCATGTGCCCTGGCATGAGGAAGTGGTACAGTTTGTCCGCGAGTTGGTGGATCTGATCCCTGACTATGAAATTGCATGTGAACACGAACACTCTAATTGCCTCCTGATAGCACACAAAAAGGTAAGAATAACTCAAACATGGATTCTTCTGTCCCCTGACCCTGCTGTTCTTTCCTTCTCTTCTCTCTTTATTTTCCTCTTATATTGTTATAGGTATTCTTTGCTTGTTTACTACCTTTCCTAAAACAAAAATAAGAAAGCATTAAATTCTGTCTGCTGGGCTCATAAACTCTTTTCTGTGTGAAATTGCTTCTTGTTTAGCCCTCCTCTCGACATCTTGAAGTACTTTCTGGTTTGCAGTTTTTAGAAGGTGCATGCTAACAAAACAAAGCAAAATATCCTTGTAATAACCTCTAGTCCTTTCCTGGAATGACAGGGAAAAGCTAAAATAGTAAATAGTCCCCATATGAGTTTCTAGCTGTCAGAAGCAATATTGAGGTATCTATCAAATTTTAGATTGCTTGAATCTTGGCATCTGGAGAATTTTGTTTGGGATTTTAGTTTATAACACTATTTCCATTTTTCCCCTTTAGTCCTTTTATTAGATAGAACAAGTACATGAATCTAGTATCTTTCTTAAGTAAATAACTCCTAGCAAAGGAAAAATCCAGTTCTTGATAGAAGTGGGCCACTGAAATAATTTGTTAATTTTCTGGAGAAGTTCTGGAAAATTTCTTAGTCTTTATTTCTTTAAATACATATTCTTTCTCATTATATTTTCTCCTCTGGGACTCCAATTAAACATATGTTAGACGTCACTATATTTATTTTTTTATATCTCTTGCCTTCTCATTTGTATTTTTTTGCTTTTGTCTCTCCGTCTCTCCATATTTCATTTTGGGTAGTTTCTATTGATTCATATTCCAGTTCACTAAGTTTTGCTTCAGCTGTGTCTCCTATGCTATTAAATTCAACCATTAATTTCTTAATTTTAGATTTCATGTTTTTTAATTGTGTAATTTCTGCTTGGTTTGTTTATTTCAAAAATGCTATTTTGTGTAATTTCTATTTCCCTGCTGAAGTTTTCAAGCTTGGGTTTTATCTTCTTGAGTACTGGAAGTGAGTTGTTTTATGGTTTGCATCTGATAATTCCAATGTCTAAAGTTTCTGTGGCTGTGTGTCTGTTGTCTGTCATTTCTGCAGGTTCTCATTCATGTTGCCTTGTCTTCTCCCGTGCCTTGTTACTGTGATTGCGTTCTGTATGTTGCATTTAGAAGATTATTTCTAGAAATGAAGTCAAGCCTAGGATCAGATCTCTCCTGAGGTGTTTGAAATATGTGATTTAACCCTCTCACTTTTTCCATATGGAAACTGAGGTCTGAACGGTGAAAAGACTGGCTTAAATGGCTGTGTCAAACTGGAATCACAGCCTTCTCTCCCTCTAGTCCATTGATCTTTTGTATACTACAGGGCATCTTTCGAAACCACTGGCAGTATTCAAAGGAACATTTAAAACAGGACAATTTAATTTTAGTTTAATACTTTCCTTCAGTCTGTAAGATTTCTTCTGTCTTCCCATGAGGATAGAGGAAATAGATAGCAAACCGTCTCATTCAAGCCAATTCAGTTCTTCGAGTGTTTATTGAGTGCCTGCTGAGTTCCGGACACCAGGCTGTACAACAAGGGATTCAGTGCTCAGACATGAAGAATGGAAAGCCACAGGGTTAACTGCAAAGTAGACTTGGCACAAATCTTACACCACCACTTGTTAACTAGGTGACTTTGTGCAAGTTCTTTCATCTTTCTGTAGTGTGATGAATGAGAAGAGATTATATGTGGAGTCAGATTGATTAGAGGGCTTTAATCTTGGCCCTTGTCTCTGTTCAGCTTTTCATCTGGAAAATGGGCATATTGCTAGCCAAGGCCATTGCTATGAAACACTTAACACAGCACCTAGCTCATAGCATGATTCAGTTATTGCTGCTTCAGTTATTTTTATTTCTATAAAACCACCTAATTTGGCAAATGCTTAATGTGTGACAGACACCGTCAAGTGTATTTTTAAATCCTCACAGCATCCCTGTAAGGTAGGTACTATCGAGACCTCTGCCTTTTTTTTTTTTTTTTAAAGATGGAATCTTGCTCTGTTGCACAGGCTGGAGTGCAGTGATGCAACCTCGGCTCACTGGAACCTCTGCCTCCCCGCTTCAAGCGCTTCTCCTGCCTTAGCCTCCTGAGTAGCTGGGACTACATGCGTGAGCCACCACACCCAGCTAATTTTTGTATTTTCAGTAGAAATGGTGTTTCACCATGTTAGCCAGGCTGGTCTTGAACTCCTGACCTCAAGTGGTACGCCTGTCTCAGTCTCCCAAAGTGCTGGGATTACAGGCATGGGCCACCACGCCCAGCCTGACCTCTGTCTTACGGATGAGAAATTGACACATCAAGGGGTTCAGTAACTTGCCCAAGATGAAACAGCCAGTACGGAGGAGAAATGAGATTTAAGCCCTGGCATCTGACTCCAGAGCCTGTATTCCCTTCTTTCCTTCCTTCTTTCTTTTTCTTTTGTTTTAAACTTGGAAATTATTTCAAATTTACAAAAAAGTACAATGATAAAAATAGAACAAAGGACACAGATTTGCCAAATCACCTGTTACTATTTGTCTGCCATTTGCTTGTTCTCTTGCTCTCTCTCTTGTGCTCTTGTTCTCTCTCCCTCTCTCTCCCTCCCTTCCGCACCCCCGCCCCCGGTTCCCCGCCCCCCAGCATACACATGCACATATCTGTCTTTTCTGAGCCATTTGAGGAAATGTTGCATTGGTCATGGTCCTTTGCCCTAAATGTTGCAGTGTGAATTTCTTAAGACTAGGAATATTGTCTCTTATAACCACAATACAGTTATCAACTTCAAAACTGTAAACTGATACATGACTTTAATCTACCATCCATATTCACATTTTGTCAGTTCAACTTGTAATGTCCTTTATAGCATTTCCCCCTCCAGTTCAGGATCTACTCTGCAGGAGTCTGCAAACTTTGTTTATAAAGAAAATATGGGCCGGGTGCGGTGGCTCACGCCTGTAATCCCAGCACTTTGGGAGGAAGGCTGAGGCGGGCAGATCACTTGAGGTCAGGAGTTCGAGACCAGCCTGGCCAACATAGCGAAACCCCATCTCTAATAAAAATACTAAAATTAGCTGGGTGTGGTGGCAGGGGCCTGTAATCTCAGGTACTCAGGAAGCTGAGGCAGGAGAATCGCTTGAACCCGGGAGGTGGAGGTTGCAGTGAGTCGAGCCTGGGCGACTGCACTCCAGCCTGGGTGACAGGGTGAGACTCCATCTCAAAAAAAAAAAAAAAAAAAAAAAAGATATAAAGTAAATATTTGAATTTTTATATAAAGTAAATATTTGAGGTTTGCAAGGCACATATAGTCTCTGTCAGATATTCTTTGCTTGTTTACTCATTTTACAATCTCTTAAAAATGCAAAGACTGTCCTTAAAACAGGTTTGTGAGCTAAATGTGGCCAGATTGGGCCTACCAGCCACAGTTACCCAACCCCTAATCTAGACAGATACTACATTTTCTTCTCATGTCTCTGTAGTCACCTTCAATTTGGAGCATTTCCACAGTCTTCCTTTGTCTTTTATGATGTTGCTATTTTAAAAGAATACAGTTTCCCCCCTTCCCTTTCTTTTAATAGAAATATTTCTTGGTGAAGTGCAGTAGCTTACACCTGTAATCCTAGAACTTTGAGAGGCTGAGGCAGGTGGATCCCTTGACCCCAGGAGTTCAAGACCACTCTGGGCAACATGGTGAGACCCTATCACTATTTAAAAATAGAAAAATTTCCTAGGCATGATGGCACGAACCTGTAGTCCCAGCTACTTAGAGGGCTAAAGTGGAAGGATCATCTGAGCCTAGGAGGTCAAGACTGCAGTGAGCCGTGATTATGCCATTACAGTTGAGTCTGGGCAACACAGCGAGACCATCTCAAAAACAAAGGAAAAGAAATGTTTTTTGTTTTATATTTGCCTGATTTTTCCTTGTGGCTAGATTGAGGCTGTACATCCTCCGATGGAATACTGCGTTGGCGATGTGTCCTTTTCAGAGTGTCACACTTGGTACCTGGTGTCCGTGTCTCCCTCATTAGTGGTGATGATTTTGTTCAGCCAACTCCTTTTACCCAGTTCTTCTGTTTCTCTCCTTTGCACCTAATAAACTGTCTATGAAAAGGTACCGTAAGACAATGCAGTATCTCGCTTCTTACCAAAATTTCCCCATAGATTTAGCCCTTATTGATGGTTCCTGCCTGATAAAATGTTTTATTGATTGTAAAATATTGATTTTTGTAACTGTACCACTCCTTCCACATTTACCTTCAGCATTCTACTATAAACAAAAGCCCTCCCTTACCTCCCATTTATATATTTATTTATCAGTATGGACTCAGGAATTCTATTTTTTGTTCCAGTGGGTTACTGGAACTGTACTGATTTTAAACCACTCTCCTAGACTCCCTGTTCCTCTCTCTCTGTCTCTCTGTTCTCTCTAATTAGATCTCTCATATCCTTATTCAAAATTGATACTAATAGTATTGCTTTCAAGGCCATTATCAAGATTAAAAGTAACATATTTAAAGTAGCTAGAAGGATTCCAGCCTGGGCGACAGAGCGAGACTCCATGAAGAAAGAAAGAGAGAGAGAGAAAGAGAAAAGAGAAGAGCAGGACAGAGGATGGAAGGAAAGAAGGAAGGAAAAAGTAGAAAGAAAGAACTTAGAAGGGAACCTGAAGTGAAATAGGCAGTTAATAAATAGTTGTTACTGCTGCTTTTATGGGTCTTCCCCTACCCACAAGGAGCTTGTGGTTTAGTGGGGAAAACGACTGAAAATCATTGTGATCAGTGCACAACCAGACATGGCACCAAATGTGCACCAGGACAGAGGAGAGAATCTGAGATAGACCCTCATTATTCTCTATAATGTTTGTTGAATAACCTTGTGTGTCAGGCACATGGGTGTTCTGAGAATACAGAGGACTGGCTACTCTAAGATTACAAGGATGAGTAAACAGTGGTCCCTATATTTGTCCGTTTTCACGCTGCTGGTAAAGACGTACCCGAGACTGGGTAATTTATAAAGGAAAAGAGATTTAATGGACTCATAGTTCCACATGGCTGGGGAGGCCTCACAATCATGGCGGAAGGCACATCTCTTAGATGTTGGCAGACAAGAGAGAATAGAGCACCAAGTGAAAGGAAACTCCTTATAAAACCATCAGATCTCATGAGACTTATTCACTACCACAAGAACAGTATGGGGGAAACCACCACATGGTTCAGTTATCTCCCACCAGGTCCTCCCCACAACACGTGGGAATTACAGGAACTACCATTCAAGGTGAGATTTGGGTGGGGACACAGTCAAACCATATCAATTCCTGCCTTCAAGAATGGTCTAACAGAAAAAGACAAGTATCTTAAAAAAAAAAAAAGTGCTGAGAAATGTAATCAGAGCTATGATGGAAGAATGGAAGGGAGCTCAGTGGGTGCATTCTGAGGACTACTTGGTCCCACCAGGAGAGGCTTCACAGAGGAGGCACCATTTAACTGGATCTTAAATGATGGCCGAGGTAGGAAAAACATTTAAGCCGAAACAGTACAAGCAGAGGTTCAAGGAGAAGCATGGAGACATGGCACATTGAGAACCACAAGTAGTTTGGGATGGCTGAAGGTCAAGAGAAGGGTTGCAGGGGAAGGAGATTATTAGGCAGGCTTAAGATCACAGATGGCATTGAATGGCATCCTAAATGTCATTTTCCCTAAAGGGCATGGGGAGGCACTGGAGAGCTTTAGGTAGGGAAGTGCCACAATCAAGATTTATGTTTCAGAAAAAATTGTCTGGCAGCATTACAGGGGATGGATTGAAAAGCTGTAAGACAGAGACACCAGTTAAAACACTGTTGTGATAGCCAGCTGTGGTGTCATGTGCCTGTAGTCTCGGCTACTCAGGAGGCTGAGGCAGGAGACTCACTTGAGTCCAGGAGTTCTAGCTCAGCCTGGACAACATAGTGAGACCCTCCTCCATATCTGAAACAACAAGAACAACAAACCTGTTATAACCCTCAGGTTCAGCAACTGTTTCACCCTCAGGTCCAGCAATCTGAGGGTGAAGTGGGGCTCTGAGACAAAGGCTGTGATGAGTGAGAATGGTGAGTGGTAGACCTGGCAAAGTATTAAATGAGGACCATTAATGAGTGTGCAGGTTCAGGCATGACTCCCTGGCCTCTAACCTGGGAAACAGGTGATTGTGATGGTGTCTTCCATGGAGATGATGTTACTTGCATATTTATTTTTCATGTAGATAGAGAGTGAATGGGTTGACTCTGCGATGTCAGGAAGAAATTCCAGCAAAGATATAGATACCACATTATGGAGTCCAGATTACGAGAAGTTGTCCTTAGAATACCCAGAGTGAGACCAGATGGTCCAGGTGACCATCCAAAATGCTTTGAAGTTAATTATTTAAACACCACGGATACCCTAACGTGGAGGTTTCCAACTTGCACGTTCATAGTTCTCTAGTGCCTCAATAGCTTTTTCACAAGACCTGTAGGTCAAAAGAAATACCGAGCAGTTCTATTTGTTATGACATCATCGAAAGAAATGTGACACAGCCTAATGTTGAAACTAGGAACTCTCTCAAGCTGGTAGTTGATGGAATGCCCAACAGATGTCCAGTGTTACTGCGTTCCTCTTTAAAATTCAAGATGCCTTGCAGTGTCCCAGTGAGTACTGTGCTCCCACTGCTTGGGAACCATGGCCATGAGGAAATAATACAGAAACCCATCCAAAAAGTAAAACAAGGCTCATTTAGATTCCTTCCAATTATGTGTTTTCTGGCGCTTCTTTTCCTTTTTCTGATATCAGAGTATGCAGATCTTGTCATTTTTCAGCCATGGCCTCTCTATTCTTATACTAGTGTCTAGTGAAAGATGAAAATATGGTACCACTTCTTAGGAAATAGTCACTTCTCAGGCCTGGTCCATTGGCCCTTTCTTTAAGCTCCTGAGCTGAGTCAGGTGATCTGAAACCAGAGAAGTCCGAATCATCAAATATCTGTTTATCATTCTCTGCTTTCTCAGAAGATTGCTCAATTTATTTTTTTATTTTGGAGATGGGGTCTCATCTCACTCTGTCACCCAGGCTGGAGTGCAGTGGCATGAACCTGGCTCATTGCAACCTCAACCTCCCAGGCTCAAGCAGTCCTCCTGCTTCAGCCTCTCGAGGAGTAGCTGGGACTATAGGCGTGAGCCACCATGCCCAGATAATTTTTAAATTTTTTTATTGAAATGGGTTCCCACCGTATTGGCCAGGCTGCTGTCAAACTCCTGAGCTCAAGCACCCTCCCACCTCGGCCTCCCAAAGTGCTGGGATTACAGGCATGAGCCACTGTGCCCGGCCTCAATTTCTACTAATAATCCCGGGACTTCTGAAAGAGAGTGCAAGCTGCTGCAGTCATGTTGAATGAAGGACTACTCTCCTATTGTTATACCAAGACAGTCACAAAAGAAAACTGAATACCAACTCTTTACTTTAAAACAATTATAGATTCATAGGAAGCTGCAAAATGGTACAGAAAAGTCTCAGGTACCCTTCACGTAGTTTTTCCCAGTGATAACATCTTACATGATCATAGTATGTTATCAAAATCAGGAAATAGACATTAATACGACCCATAGACCTTATTCAGATTTCACCAATTTTAAATGCACTCACATGTGTGTGTTTAGTTCTATGCTGTTTTATGTGTAGATTTATGTAGCCATCACCACGACCCAGATAGAAAACTGTTCTATCACCACAAAGATCTTTCTCACACTTCCTTTGTAGTCCAATACCAACTATCCCTAGCCTCTGGCGACCACTAATCTCCTCTCCATCTCTGTAATTTTCTCATTGGAAGAAGGATATATAAACAGAAGTTTACTCTATCTGACAATAATAGAGCCACTTCAGCTTTCTTTTGATCAGTGTTTGCATGGCATATGTTTTTCTGTCCTTTGCCTTTCAACCTGCCTGTATCATTATATTCGAAGTGAGTTTCTTATAGGCAACATACAGTTGTCATACTTTTTTAGTCTACTCTGCCAATCTATTTTAGAATTCCATTTTTATTTCTCTGCACTGTTGTTGAGTGCGTCTCTTCGTATAGACTTTTTAGTGGTTGATTTACATATTACATTATGCATATATAATATATCACAGTCTACTAGTGTCAACATGTTAGCAGTTTGAATGAAATGTGGAAACTTTACCTCTCTTAAATCTCTTTTCCCTCCCTTACTTAGAATGTCTTAGATGTTTCCTGCACCTACAGTGAAAATCACATGGCATCCTGTTACAATTTTTGCTTCAGCTATCAAAGATAACTTAGAAAACTCAAGAGAAGAAGAGTTTATTGTATTTACTCATATTCTTACTCCTTCTGTTGTTCTTTCTTTCTTCCAGATGGTCCAAGTTTCCTTTGGAATCTTCCCCATCTGTTTGAAGAACTTCCTTTAGCAATTCTCTTAGAGCCAGTGTGATAGCAACCAGTCCTCTTAGTTTTCCTTCATCTGCCACTGTCTTGGTTTCCTCTCCGTTCCTGAAGGATATTTTTGGTAGGTAAAGTATTCTGGATTGACAGTTCTTTTCTTTCCTTCTGGCTTCTCTGGTATCTGATGAAAAATCCTTTGTCATTTAGTTGTTTTTCTCCTTTAGGTAAGATGTTTCTCTCTCCCTGCTTTCAAGATTTTTAAAAATATTCAGGTCTTTAGTTTTCAGAAGTTTGATTACAGGTTGCCTTGGCCTGGATTTCTTTGGGTCTGTTGTTTTGGAGGCATGCTCAGCTTCCTGAATCTGCAGGTATATGCCCTTTACAAATTGGGGAAGTTTCTAGTTGTTCTCTAGATACTTTTTTCAGCCTTATCTTATTTCTCTTCTCTTTTTACATCTCTAATGACACAAATGTTAGATTTTTTTTTGTTATGGTCCCACAGGTATCTGAGGCTTTGTTTCTGTTTTAGTCTCTCTGTTTTTTAGACTCTTGTTCTAACTTTAGATTGATTCATTCTGTCTTTTTACTCTTCTATTCTGTTGAACCATTTATTATTTTAGTTATTATATTTTTCAGTTCTAAAATTTCCATTTGATTATTTTCCTATTTCTATTTAACTATTTCTCCTTCCTTCCTTCCGTCTCTCGTCTCTCTTCTCTTCTCTTCTCTTTTGTTTTATTTCTTCTTCTTTTTTGTTTTTTTGAGAAACAGAATCTCACTCTATCATCCAGGCTGGAATCCAATGGCACAATCTTGGCTCACTGCAACCTCTGCCTCCCGAGTTCAAGTGATTTTCCTGCCTCAGCCTCCTGGGTAGCTGGGATTACAGGCCATACCACCATGCCCAGCTAATTTTTTTATTTTTGTTAGAGATGGGGTTTCACCATGTTGGCCAGACTGGTCTTGAACTCCTGGCTTCCAGTGATCCACCTGCCTCGACCTCCCTGGGATTACAGGCATGAGCCAACACACCCAGCCAACTTTCTATTTCTTGTGTCTGTCTTTAATTGCTCATTGAAGCACATTTATGATGGCTACTTTACAATCTTAATCAGATAATTCCAACACATACCATGTTGGCATGTTTTGATTGTCTTTTCTCATTCAAATTGAGATTTTCCTGTTTCTTGGTATGATAAGTGATTTTCAGTTGTTTCCCAGACATTTGGGGTGTTATATTAGGAGACTCTGGATCTTTTTTATTAATAAATCTTCTGCCTTAGCCGGCCTCCTTTGACACTGCAGTATGGGGATGGCGTGAGAGGGTGTTACCTCTTTACTTCCAGGGAGAGGTAAAAGTCCAGTTCCCCTCTCAGCTTCTATTGACCTACTGTAGGAAGGCTGCCTTGTTACTTCCAAGTGAGGGCAGAAGTTCTGGCTCCTGTCAGCCTCCTGTAATACCCTTCTGATGAGGAAGGGAGAGCCATCTTGTGACTGTTCCCCCCTTAGACTCCACTGACGTTATAGGATGGAGGTGGGGGGGCCTTATTGCTGCTGGGTGGTGGTAGAAGTCCTGGTTCTCCACTAAGCTTCTTCTGACACCACTTGAATGTGTCGGGGAGAAGGGCCTTGTTACTGCTAGGTAGAGTGAAAGCCCAGGCTCCCTGTGTAGTCTGTATGACATTAGAGGAGGAGGACAGGATTTCCCACTCACCTTCTCTGATACCTCCCTGGTAGGTGGAGTCAAGAGGGGTACCTCGTTACAGCCAGGTGAAGGTGGGAGTCTGAGTTCCCCACTCAGCATTTGCTGACTGGATGGGAATGAGGCCAGTTTTTCTCATGGCCTAGGGTAGTTATTGTCTAAAAGTCTTCTGTCTTACTAGGCTGCCCTGTTCCTGCTGTTCTAAGAGAGCAGCCTTTACTTGGAACTCTTTGTTTTTTTTTTTTTAATCCAATAATTGTCCACAGCCATTGGTGTTTCTGGCTTGCAGCCCAGTCCAGGATATCTGAGCCAAAAATAAAACTCAAGAAACTCACCACTATGTTGTTCCTCAGATCCCAAGGCCCCTAGCCAGTGTGCCTTCTTATCTCTACCTTTGAGAATCTTTTTGCTTGCCTTATATATAATATTCTTTATATTTAGCTGTACTTAGCAGGCGGAATAGGGAGAGGTACGTCTACTCCATCTTGTCCAGAACCAGACATTATACCACTGTAGAGTTGGGGTTCGCATCTCGCTAGTGAACAGTAATGCCAATCCAGATGGAACTCTTTGATATTGGTAGATTATTTCCAGGTGAACTCATTTTCTTTATTTGATTGAAAGGTGTTGTCCAGTTCAGGTTGTATGGCTGCTGTTGCAGTGTTACTGGAAAGAATTTCCTGACACTTATATGAAAACATCTTTTCCTAATCCTAATCAGATCTCATCAGATCCCATTTAATAAGTAGGCTAGCAATTTACTCTACAGATACTAGTGTTTAAAAGCAGAGATGTAGCCGGGCATGGTGGCTCACGCCTATAATCCCAGCACTTTGGGAGGCCGAGGCAGGCGGATCACCTAAGGTCAGGAGTTCGAGACCAGCCTGGCCAACATGGTGAAACCCTGGCTTCGCTAAAAATAAAAGACTTAGCTGGATGTGGTGACTGGCACCTGTAATCCCAACTACTCAGGAGGCTGAGACAGAAGAATCGCTTGAACCTGGGAGGCGGAGGTTGCAGTGAGCCAAGATCATGCCACTGGGCGACAGAGTGAGACTCTGTCTCAAAAAATGAATAAATAAATAAATAAAATGAAGCAGAGATGTAACTAAAAGACAAAGGAAAGAAGCAGAAAAGGAGCAAAACAAACCCTAAAGACTAGAAGAATGCACTAAAATCATCATACAATCCATACATAACCAAGAGCAGATATCAGCTATTCAACATCCTCCTTGTTTATGCTGCTCATTCCAAGCTTATTGTTTCTCTACATTTTGGAACATGTGACATCTCACATAACATGCAAGAGAAACACCTAATCATTTTATTGGATTTGTAATGGCCTTCACAATCGGGTCCTTTTTCATTTCATTTCATGCCCCCTCCCTAGGCTTTTAAACGGTGCTGCCATATTCTTTCTTTCTTCTGTGCATTTGCTCAAGGTATTTCTTTGGCCAGAAATGCCCTCCTTTCCCTACCCACCCCAGTTCACCTTGTGTAGTTCCGCTCTTTAAAAATTGTAAAGCAAACTTCTCTTCCTTTGAGACTACTTCTGTCAGAGCTATATGTACATATAACAAGGATGCCTCCTCTAGGAAGCTGTGAGTTACTAGAACACCAGGACTGTCATTCCCAGTACTTTCTAGAGTACCTGGTACATACCAGATTCTCGGTGTGCTTAGCGGATCAATAGCCCCCTTTCCTTTAGCTGCTTTCCTGTCTCATTGTCTTCCCTTCTGGAATCAGAAACTTTGTTCCATCTTCTTTGCTAGTTTTGGTAATGACCAACCTTCTTCCTTATCATTCATTCACTCCTTCATTTATTCAGTAAATATTTACTGGGCTGAGTTTGCTATTTTGTATGTCATCAGTGACCTGCTAATTGTTAAATCCAGCGACCTTTTCTCATTCACTATACCTTCCTTTTTCTGCAGCAGGAAACTGATGCCATCCATGCTTGGTGAAAGTCATCCCTATCTACTGTACTATACTTTTTTGATTATAGTAAAGTTGGCTAGCAGAAATAAGAATATTGTTACAAAGCAGAACATTGAAAATTCCCCCAGTTGTGACATTTCTTTATACACTTCACAAATTTTGTTTGCTTTTTTTTTTTTTTTTTTTTTTTTTTTTTTTTTTGAGATGGAGTCTTAGTCTGTCTCCCATGCTGGAGTGCAATAGTATAATCTCAGCTCACTGCAACCTCTGCTTCCCAGGTTCAAGTGATTCTCCTGCCTCAGCCTCCCGAGTAACTGGGACTACAGGTGCCCGCCACCACGCCCAGCTATTTTTTGTATTTTTAATAGAGATGGGGTTTTACCATGTTGGGCAGGCTGGTCTTGAACTCATGACCTCAAATGATCCACCTGCCTTGGCCTCACAAACTGCTGGGATTATAGGTGTAAGCCACCGCGCCCAACCCACTTCACACATTTAAAATACCCTCTGGCTGGTGTGGTGGCTCACATCTGTAATCCCAGCGCTTTGGGAGGTGGAGGTGGGAGGATCGCTTGAGGCCAAGAGTTTGAGACTAACCTGGACAACGTAATGAAACCCCATCTCAACAAAAATTAGCGAGATGTGGCGTGTGCCCATAGTCCCAACTACGTGGGAGGCTGAGGCAGGAGGATCGCTTGAGCCTGGGAGGTGGAGGTTGCAGTAAGCAGAGATTGTGCCCCCAGCCTGGGCAACAGAGCCAGACCTTTTCTAAATAATATAAAATAAAACAACATACCATCTGATTCATGATACCATATAATCCAAAATGTAAAGTGATTCTTTTAAAAAACCCACAACATTCTAGAGGGATCCCAGACATCAGTTGGGTATTTACATTTACATGACCTTTAAAGATCCTGCATTAAATTTGTAAGATTTTTACAACATGATATAGCCTCTGGAGAGTGTCTTATGATCTCTGTTACCCTATTCATACCTGTAATACTTTGTGATCGTTTGCAGTGCAGTGATATTGTCATTATCATATTCTATGCCACATGCAAATCATTGCTTCATTGTAGTGAAATATTTTTGAAAATGCCGGGCGCGGTGGCTCAAGCCTGTAATCCCAGCACTTTGGGAGGCCGAGACGGGCGGATCACGAGGTCAGGAGATCGAGACCATCCTGGCTAACATGGTGAAACCCCGTCTGTACTAAAAAATACAAAAACCGAGCCGGGCGACGTGGCGGGCGCCTGTAGTCCCAGCTGCTTGGGAGACTGAGGCAGGAGAATGGCGTAAACCCAGGAGGCAGAGCTTGCAGTGAGCTGAGACCCGGCCATTGCACTCCAGCCTGGGCGGCAGAGCGAAACTCTGTCTCAAAAAAAAAAAAAAAAAATATTTTTGAAAATGGATGATTTATTTTAATATCCTTCTGAGTTGTGTCATGTAGATATGATGTTCAGAGTCTAGATAGCGGACCTTCTGCATTTGATAAGAGGCAGGCTACTTAGTGGCTAGGATAGTAAGTATGACTTTCAGTGGCAAAGACCGCAATTACTTTTGCACCAACATAATAGGTGCAGAAAGCTCAATGACCTTGGCTTTGAGCAGTGGAAAGACAGATCCCACTCACATTCAGGTAAATGAGCCTGCACGTTTTAGTTTCAGGGTTGAGCTAGAGGGACAAGGAGATGACCACAGTTGCCTACAGGGGAGGGTGGGCCTCTGTGCTTTGGAGGGGGTGGCTGGGACAAAGTGGTGCACTCAGTTGTTTCTGGGCTTTCAGCCTAGCCAGCGTAAATGTAACCTTGGTCCTATCAGTCTAGAAGTTAATTAGACCATGAGAATCCAACAAACTTTGATAATGTTAGTGCAGAAACATTGAAATTCCCTCCACATATTGGCAATATCCTAGTATAGTGGGTCACAGCCAGTGGAAGCCAAGTGATAAGTGATATATATGGCTTGCAGAATCCACATAGCAGTGTTTCAAAGCTTCATTCTTTTTGTAAAATTTTTTTAAAAATTATTTTTTGAGACAGAGTCTCGCTCTGTCACGCAGGTTGGAGTGCAGTGGCACGATCTCAGCTCGCTGCAACCTCCATCTCCTGGGTTCAAGTGATTCTCCTGCCTCAGCCACCTGAGTAGCTGGGATTACAAGTGCGCGCCACCACGCCCGGCTTGTATTGTATTGTAAAAATTTTATTGTATTGTAAAAATGCAATAATTTTGTATTTTTAGTAGAGACGGGGTTTCACCATGTTGGCTAGTCTGGTCTTGAACACCTGACCTCAAGTGATCCACCTGCCTTGGCCTCTCAAATTGCTGGGATCACAGACATAAGCACTGCACCTGGCCAGTTATTATTATTATTTTCAATAGACTTTATGTTTTACAGAAGTTTTTGATTGACAGAAAAATTGAGACTGTATTATAGAGAGTTCCCATCTACCCTAGATTCGCCCTATTAGCATCTTACGTTGGTGTGTTACAATTAGTGAGCCAATGTTGATTTATGATTGTTAACTGAAGTCCACAGTTTATTTAGATTTCCTTAGGTTTTACCTAATGTCTTTTTTCTGTTCTAGGATCCCATTATATTTAGTTGTCAATTCTCTTTAGGCTCCTCTTGGCCATGGCAGTTCTCAGACTTTCCTTATTTTTGATGACCTTGATAGCTTTGAGGAGTACTCGAGGGATTTTGTGGAATGCCCTATTATTGAAATTTGTCTAATGTTTTTCTCATAAGACTTGGGTTATGAATTTTTAGGAGGAAGATCACTGAGGTGAAGTGCCATTTTCATCACATCATATCAAAGGCACGCAGCTACTGTCAGCATGGCTTATGACTAACAATGCTGACCTCGATCCACCAACTGAGGCAGTATTTGTCAGGTTTCTCCACTGTCAAATTACTCCCTCCACTCCTGCTTTTCATACTGTGCTCTTTGGGAGGAAGTCACTGTGTGTGGTCTGTATCCAAGGGGCACAGTGTTAGGCTTCCTGTCCTTGAGGGCAGAGTATCTATGTAAGTTATTTGGAATTCTTCCATACTGAAGGTTTGTCCCTTCTCCCTCACTTATTAACATGTTCAGTCATATATCTATATCACCATCTCTGTCTATCCATCCATCTGTGCATCCATCCATCCGTTATCTGTCTATCCGTCCATTCGTCCATCCATCCATCCATCCTTCATCTATCTGTCCGTCCATCCACCCATCCATCATCTGTCTGTCCATCTGTCAATCATCTATAATCTGTTCATCTACCGTCCATCCATCCATCATCTGCGTATATGTCTGTCCATCCATCCATCCATCCATCCATCCATCCATCCATCCATCATCTATCTGTCCATCTATCAATCATCTATCATCTGTTTGCCTACCGTCCGTCTGTCCATCCGTCCATCCATCCATCCATCCCATCCATCCATCCATCCATCATCTATCTATCCAGCTAATCTCTCTCTGTCTGTTCATCCATCTATCCATCCATCCATCCATCCATCCATCCACCTTGTATCATCTATCCATCCATCCATCCATCATCTATCTCTCTGTGTCTGCCTGCCTGCCTGTCTGTCTGTCTGTCTATCTATATCAGTGTGAATGCGTGAATATTTATTTTTTACCTGGGGTTATAATCCAATACTACTTTATTTCTTTTGTTGATCAAATTGCCCCAGCTTTGGCCATTTGGATCTCTTTTAGTTGGCTCCTGTGTTACTTTGCCATACCCCCATCAACGTGCATGCATATGTGTGTGTGTGTGTGTGTGTGTGTGTGTTGAGCACTTTTTTACTTTCTGGCACTACAAGATTCTCCAGGATTATCTCACACACAGATGGTCCCAACTTACAGTGGTTCAACTTACAGTCTTTTGACTTTATGATAGCATGAAAGCGATACAAATTTAGTGGAAACTGCACTTAGGCTGCCATGCTGGGCGCCGGCAGTGAGCCACAGCTCTCAGTCAGCCACGTGTTTTTGACTTATTATGGGTTTATCAGGACATAACCCCATTGTAAGTTGAGGAGCATCTGTATTTCCTGCCTCAGCCATGGTTTATTGGAGAATGGTATTAGAAGTCAAGCTCTGGGGAGGGTCTGCTCATTGTTGGGCTGTCTTTTTAGGCCCTCTCAGCTGACAGAGCAGAGAAATACATGTGTGTATCCACATTTCTATATTTCTGTCTATACCTGTATTCAAGTGAACACACTGATGTCTCTAATCCATCTCCCCTTGGATCATTCTAGCCTCCTCCCCTTGCTCATCTGTAAATTCCCAGCCCAACAGTGAGAGACCTGGCTCCCACCCCCAGCCATCCATTTACTTCACTATTCGACTGCAGTGTATATAGTGGCATTGGGGTTATTAACCCTGGAGCACAGCGCTATGTGCAGTTCCTTTTGCCTCTAGTCTTGCAGACTCCACCCGTTTCCAAAATGACTTAGGTCAGCGTCTTTCCCCCCTATGCCCTTCAGTGAGATTATTTCATACATTTGTAATAGAATTCCATTCTCTTATCATAGTCTTCACTCCTTCCTGGGATCTCCTAACTTCTGTATTTTAAAAAATTTGCATACATTAAGATTCAGTATTTCAGCTATAAAATTCTATAGATTTTGACAAGTGCATAATGTCACACATTTACCATGACAGTATCACTTAGAATAATTTTCTGCCCTAAAAAACGCCCCCGCATTTCCTCTTTTGATCCCTCCTGCCAAACTTGGAACTCCTGGCAGCCACTGATTATTGTTCTGTACTTACAGTTGTGTCTTTTCCAAAGGTCATAGAATGGGAATTATATATTAATACTATGTAGTTTTATCAAACTGACTTTTTTTTTTTTTTTAATCAATTCTTTCATGCCTTTTCCTGGTTTAATAGCTTTTTTTTTTTGGCGAAGAGACTCCATTGCGTGGGTGTACCATTATTCGTTCACCTGTTGAAGGACATCTTGGTTGCTTCCGGTTTGGGACAATTATGAACAAAGCTGCTATAAACATTAATGCATAGGTTTTTGTGTGAATATGTTTTCAAATTAGTTGGGTAAATATCTATCTAAGTGCAATTGCTAGATCATATGGTAGGATTATGTTAAGTGTTGTTAAAAAAACTTCCAAAGTAGCTGTGCCGTTTTGCATTCCCACCATTGATGAATGGCTGTTCCTGTTGCTGTCCATCCTTGCCAGAATTTGGTGTATATCAGGTTTTTTTTGTTTTTTTTTTTTTTGTGGTTTAGCTATTCTAATATATTTGTAGTGGTATATCGCTATTGCTTTAATTTGAAATTTCCTGATGACAAATAATGATGAGCATCTTTTCATATGCTTATTTGCCATCTGTGTATCTTGTATTATGATGTGTCTGCTCAGATCTTGTGCCCATTTTTTAATTGGATTGGGTTTTAAAAAATTTGATTTAATTTTATTTTTTGAGACAGAGTTTCACTCTTGTTGCCCAAGCTGGAGTGCAATGGCGCGATCTTAGCTCACTGCAACCTCTGTCCCCCGGGTTCAAATGATTCTCCTGCCTCAGCCTCCCAAGTAGCTGGGATTACAGGTGCCCGCCACCACACCCGGCTAATTTTTTGTATTTTTAGTAGAAACAGCTTTTTACCATGTTAGCCTGGCTGTTCTCGAACTCCTGACCTCAGGTGATCTGCCCGCCTCAGCCTCCCAAAGTGCTGGGATTACAGCGTGAGCTACCATGCCCGGCCCTTTTTTCTTTTTTAAGAAACAAGGTCTCACTCTGTCACCCAGGCTGGAGTGCCATGACACAGTCATGGCTCACTGCAGTCTTGAATTCCTGGGCTCAGGGGATCCTCCCACCTCAGTCTCTTAAGTAGCTGGGACTACAGGTTCGTGCCACTGTGCCTGGCTTATTTTTAGTTGAGACAGGGTTTCATTTTGTTGTCTAGGCTGGTAGTTGGTTATTTTCTTATGGCTGAGTTCAAGAGTTCTTTATATATTTTGGATGCAAATTGTTTAGCAGATATGTATTTTGAAAGTATTTTCTCTTAGTCTATGGTTTGACTCTTCATTCTCTTAATTATGCCCTTCTCAGAGCAAACGTTTTCAATTTTAATAAAGTCCAGCTGACTAATTTTTTGTCATGGATCCCACTTTTGGTGGTGTATCTGAAAATTCATTACCACATTCAAGGTCACCTAGATTTCCTCTCATGCTATTTTCTAGAAGTTTTATGTTTTATGGTTAAGTCTCCGATCCATTTTGAAAGAGATAAGCTAGATCTGTATCTAGATTTATCTTTCTTGCTGTGGATATCCAATTGTTAAAGTACCATTTGTTGAATAGGCTATCATTTCTTCATTAAATTACCTTTGCTCCTTTGTCAAAGATGAGTTGAATGTGTTTGTGTGAATCTGTTTCTGGCCTTTCTATTCCGTTGCCTTGATCTATGTGTCTGTTCTTTCCCCAATACCATGCAGTCTTGATTTCTGTAGCTGTATAGTAAGTTTTGAAGTTGAGTAGTGTCACTCTTCTAACTTGTTCTTCTTCACTATTATGTTGGCTATTCTAGATCTTTTCCCTTTCCATATAAACTTCAGAATCAGTTTGTCAGTGTCTATAAAATCACTCTCTAGGATTTTGATTGGGATTGACCTGAATCTACAAACCCAGTTGGGAAAAACTGCCAACTGTATTGAGTCTTCTAATCCGTGAACATGGAATATCCTCCCATTTACTGAAATACACCTGATTTTTTTTTTTAAATCGGACTTTGTTTTCTACATCTGTATATCCTGAATATGTTTTGTTAGATTTATATTTCAATTTTTTGATGCTAATGTAAACACGATTGTTTTGAATTTCAAATTCCAGTTGTTCCTTGTATATAAGAAAGCAATTAATTTTATATATATTAACTTTGTATCTTACAACCTTGCCATAATCACTTGTTAGTTCCTAGAGGGCTTTGTTTTTCATTGATTCTTTGGGATCTTCTACATGTATAATCACGTCACCTGTATACAGAGAGTTTTATTTCTTCCTTCCCAATCTGTATATCTTTTATTTCCTTTTCTTGTCTATTGTATTAGCTAGGACTTCCAGTATAATCTTGAATAGGAATGGTGAGAGGGGACATCCTTGTCTTATTAAGATCTTAATGTGGAATATCTAGTTTCTCACCATTAAGTATGATGTTAATGGAAGGCTTTTCGGTATATATTGTTTATTAGGTTGGGAAAGTTCCCTTCTGTTTCTAGTTTGCTGAGGGTTTTTAATCATAAATCAGTTACAATTTTGTCAAATTGATTTTCTGCAACTATTGATAAGATCATGTGATTTTTTTTTCCTTTAGCCTATTGATACGATGGATTACATTAATTGATTTTTGAATGTTGAACCAGCCTTCCATACCTGGAATAAGTCCCGCTTGGTCATGGCATATAATTCTTTGGATACATTGTTGGATTTGATTTGCTAACATTTTATTGATTTTACATCTGTGTTTATGACAGTTATCGTTCTGTGGTTTTCCTTTCTTGTAGTATCTTTGTCTCATTTTGGTATCAGGGTAATGCCAGTCTCATAGAAGGGGTTAGGAAGTGTTTCCTCTGTTTCTATTTTCAGGAAGATATTGCAGAGAATGGGTGTTACTCCTTTCTTCAATGTTTGGTAGGATTCACCAATGAACCCATCTAGAACAAGGAACCAGGAAGCTATCAGGCCACTTCTCACCTCCACCTGTGTGTCTGTCTTCCTCCACCTCTTTATCCCTTCCTCTTTCCTCTCTGGGCTTTTTTTTT
>NW_012113364.1:5795481-5801343 GCF_000951035.1 Colobus angolensis palliatus | reverse complement strand
CAACCGCGCCCAGCTAATTTTTTGGATTTTTAGTAGAGACGGGGTTTCACCGTGGTCTCGATCTCCTGACCTTGTGATCCGCCCGCTTCGGCCTCCCAAAGTGCTGGGATTACAGGCTTGAGCCACCGCGCCCGGCCCACCTAGTTTAACTCTTAACAGCCCTTTGATCCAGTTAAGTAGCCCACTCTTACCTGTAATAACTCCTCAGGCTGTTAAACTTACTAAAGCCATTACTGGACAAAATGAATTTTTCTTCATGTTTCTTCCAGTTCATTTACTTTTTAAAAGTTCTACATAAACCTGCTTTACAGCCGCATTGAGAGCTCTGGCCTCAAGACACCTCTGCTCTTCTTGTCACCTCTCTCTTTTCGTTTTTTTTTTTTGAGACAGAATCTCGCTCTATCACCCAAGCTGGAGTGCAGTGGCGCAATCTCGGCTCACTGCAACATCCGCCTCCCAGATTCAAGCAGTTCTCCTGCCTCAGCCTCCCGAGTAGCTGGGATTACAGGCGCACACCACAACGCCCGGCTGATTTTTGTGTTCTTAGTAGAGACGGGGTTTCACCATGTTAGTCAGGCTGGTCTCAAACTCCTGACCTCCTGATCCACCCGCCTCAGCCTCCAAAAGTGCTGGGATTACAGGCATCAGCCACCGCACCCGGCCATCTCTTCCTTTTCTGTACAACTTTTCCTACGTATTTTGGGTTTTGTTGTGTAATATTTTAGTTGGTATGTGTATTAGGGTTCTCTTAGAGGGACAGAACTAATAGGGGAGTTTATTAAATATTAACTTACACGATCACAAGGTCCCACAATAAGCTGTCTGCAAGCTGAGGAGCAAGGAGAGCCAGTTTGAGTCCCCAACCTGAAGAACTTGGAGTCCAGTGTTCGAGGGCAGGAAGCATCCCACACGGGAGAGAGATGTAGGCCGGGAGGCTAGGCCCGTCTCTCCTTTTCATGTTTTTCTGCCTGCTTTATATTCGCTGGAAACTGATTAAATTGTGCCCACCACATTAAGGGTGGGTCTGCCTTCCCTAGCCCACTGACTCAAATGTTAATCTCTTTTGGCATCACCCACACAGGCACACCCAGGATTAATACTTTGTGTCCCTCAATCCAAAGTTGACACTCAGTATTAACCATCACGTTTGAATCTGTCCTCGTAAGTGAGATTAATATGTACTTTTTCCTTTCTGTACTGTGCTTGTCTACCTTGGACTTAAAGTAATCTTCACTTCATAATAGGAGATAGGGAGTGTTTTGTTTCTTTCTTTTCCCTGAAGCTGCTTGTTCTTTGAAGCCATCTAGGGCTGCTGCCTTCTATAGGTAATTTTTTTTTTCTCTAATGGTTATAACATGATGCAAGTTTTTCTCCTTGCATCATTTTTTGGTAATGTGTATTTTTCTAGAATATTGTGCATTTCATCTAAGTTCTCAAAATTCTGGCAAAAATTACTTACGATTTCTCTATGACAAAAAATTTCAACCAAATCTGTAATCCTGTCATTGTCACTATTGGTCTCATCTCATCTTTTCTCAATTGTCTTGCCCAGAGGTGTGTCTGGTTCAGCCCAGATCAGATGCGTTCAGGGTGGTACTGCCACAGATGAGGTGTGTCTATTTCAGTGTGTTTACAAAGAACCAGCATTTGGAATTTTTGCTTGTATCTCTTGTTTGCTATTTCACTAGAATGCTTTTTGTTTTTGTCTTTCCTTCCTACTTTCTTTGAAATGACTCTGTTATTTTTCTATCTTGAATTGATTACTTTGCTCATAATATTTTACTCTACGTCTTTTTTTCTAAGCTAACGTGGGCATTTGGGGCCATAACTTTCCTTTTAAGTACTACTTTAGCTGCAGCCCACAAATTTTGCCCTATAGCAGTTTTTTTGTCATTGAGATCTAAGTTTGTTACAGTTTCCATCATGATTTCTTATCGAATCCATGAATTATTTAGAAGTATTTTTTTATCTGTCATATGAATATTTTTCATTATTTTGATTTGAATTTTATTGCATTTTATTCATATATTGTGGTCTGCTTTATATTTATCTGGAGTATTTTTTGAGACTGGTTATGTGGCTTGGTGTGTGGATAATTTTATCATTACTTTGTGTTCTTATTGTAGTTTTGACTTACATTTGCCTAATAAGCAATGCTGAGCACTTTTTTTCTTTGCTTCTTGTCCAGTTCTATATCTTCTTTGGAAAAGAATTGGGTTTTTGTTGTTGTTGTTGTTGTTGAGTTTTAGGCATTCTTTATATATTTTGGGTATTATCCCTTACCAGATACATCATTTGCAAATTTTTCCCCATTTTCTGAGTTGCCTTTTTACTCTGTTGATACTGCCTTTTGATGCACACCTTTTAAAATTTTTCGTAAAGTCCAATTTGTCTAATCTTTCTTTTCTTGCCTATTCTCCATACCCAAGAAATCATTGCTATATTCAGTGTCATGAAGCTTTTGCCATATGTTTCCTTCTAAGAGTCTTACAGTTTTAAGTCTTATGTTTAGGTGTTTGATCCATTTTAAGTTAATTTTTGCATATGGTATTAGATAAGGGTCCAGCTTCATTGCTTTGCATGTAGTGTTTTTCCAACACCATTTGTTATGGACACTGTCTGTTCCCCATTGAATGGTCTTGGCACCCTTGTCAAAGATAATTTGACTGTATTTGTTAGGGTTTATTTCTGGGCTCTCTATTCCATTGTTCTACATGTCTGTCTTTATGCTGGTATCACACTGTTTTGATTATTATAGCTTTGTTGTAAGTTTTGAAATCAGGAAATGTGAGTCCTCCAGTTTTGTATTCTTTTTCAAGATTGTTTTGGCCGTTAAGGGTCCCATGAGAATCCATATGAATTTTAAGATAGATTTCTATTTCTACAAAAAAAAGTTTTTGTTATTTTGATAGATATTGTATTGAATATGTAGATAACTTTGGGTAGTGTTGACACCTGTTTTATTTTGTTATTTTGAGACAGAGATTTTTGCTTTTGTTGCCCAGGCTGTAGTGCAATGATGCAATCTTGGCTCACTGCAACCTCCACCTCCTGGGTTCAAGTGATCCTCCTGCCTCAGCCTCCCAGGTAGCTGGGATTACAGGTGCCGACCACCATGCCTGGCTAATTTTTGTATTTTTAGTAGAGATGGGATTTCACCACATTGGCCATCTGGTCTCAAACTCCTGACCTTAGGTGATCTCCCCGCCTTGGCCTCCCAAAATGCTGGGATTACACCATGCCCGGCCAGTGTTGACATCTTAATATAAAATCTTTCAATCCATGAACATGGGATGTATTTCTGTTTATTTATGTGTTCTTTACTTTCTTTCAGCAATGTTTTATACTTTTCATTGTACAAGTCTTTCATCTCTTTGGTTAAATTTAAAGTATTTTATTATTTTTGATGCTATTGTATTTTTTAATTTTCATTTTTATTTATTTATTTAATTTTTGAGATGAAGTCTTGCTCTGTTGCTCAGGCTCTAGTGCAGTGGCATGGTCCCAGCTTGGTGCTACTTCCACTTCTCAAACTCAAGAGATCTTCCCACCTCAGCCTCCTGAGTAGCTGGGACTACAAGTGCATGCCATCACACCTGGCTAATTTTTGTATTTTTTGTAGAGACAGGGTTTTGCCACGTTGAGCAGACTTGCCTCAAACTCCTGAGCTAAAGCAGTCTGCCCACCTCAGCCTTCCAAAGTGTTGGGATTACAGGCATGAGCCATCACTCACTGTGGTGGCTATTATATATGAACCTGTTTTTGTTTTTGTTTTCTTTTCAGATTGTTCATTATTAGTATGTGGAAATGCAGCTGATTTTTGCATATTAACTTTGTATCCTGCTACTTTACTAATTCCTTCATTAGTTTAAACAGGTTTTTGGTTGAATCTTTATAATTTTCTGCATATAACATCATGTCATTTACAAACAAAAATTATTTTACTTTTTCCTCTCCAATTTGGATACCTTGTATTTCTTCTTCTTACCTAATTGTTCTGGTGAGAACTTCCATTATTATTTTGAACGAAAGTAGTAAAGATGGTCGTCCTTGCCTTGTTCTATTTTAGAGGAAAAGCTTTCAGTGTTTTACTATTATGATATCCACTGTAGGTTTTTTCATATGTGGCTTTTATTATGTTAAGGTAGTTTCCAGCTATTCCTTCTTTGTTGAGTGTTTTTATCATGAAAAACGCGAAAGAGTGTTGAGTTTTGTCAGATGCCTTTCCTGCTTTAATTGAGATGATCATGTGGTTTTTGCCCTTCATTCTGTTAATGTGGTATATTACATGGATCCATCCTTGCATTCCAGGGATAAATCCCACCTGTCCGTGGTGTAAAATTCTTTTAATATGCTGCTGAATTTGGCTTGCTGGTGTTTGGAGGATTTTTGCATCAGTATTCAAAAGTGATACTCATATGCAGTTTTCTTCCAGTACAATCTTTGTCTGGCTTGGTATCAGGATAATGCTGACCTCACTGAATGAGTTGAAAGTATTCTCTCCTCTTAAGTGTTTTGGAAAAGTTTGAGAAACATTGGTGTTAGTTCTCTTTTAAATGTTTCGTAGAATTCACAAGTGAATCCATCAGGTCCAGGGCTGTTCTTTGTAGGGAGATCTTAAATTACTGATTTAATCTCTGTAAGTAGTTACGAGTCTAATCAGATTTTCTATTTCTTTGTAACTTAGTATTAATAGATTTCATGTTTCTAGGAACTTGTCTATTTCATCTAGATTATCCATTTGTTGGCGTACCATTGTTTATAGTACAGTCTTACAGTTTTTTTAAATGTAGAATTGGTAGCAAAATCATTTCTGATTTTGGTAATTCGAGTCTTTTTTTTTTTTTTTTGAGACTGAGTCTTGCTCTGTCGCCCGGGCTGGAGTGCAGTGGCCGGATCGCAGCTCACTGCAAGCTCCGCCTCCCGGGTTCATGCCATTCTCCTGCCTCAGCCTCCCGAGTAGCTGGGACTACAGGTGCCCGCCACCTCGCCCGGCTAGTTTTTTGTATTTTTTAGTAGAGACAGGGTTTCACCATGTTAGCCAGGATGGTCTCGATCTCCTGACCTTGTGATCCGCCCGTCTCGGCCTCCCAAAGTGCTGGGATTACAGGCTTGAGCCACCGCGCCCGGCCGGTAATTCGAGTCTTATTTATCTCTTTTTAAAAATTCGTCCAGCTAAAGGTTTGTCAATTTTGTTGATCTTTTAAAAGAACCAGCTTTGGGTTTTGTGGGTTTTTTTTTTTCTTTTTTTTCCTATTCTCTATTTTGTTGATCTCTGCTCTAATCTCTATTATTTCCTTCTGCTAGCTTTTGGCTCAGTTTGTCCTGTTTTTAGTTCCTGAAGTTTTGAAGTTAGGTTGTTGATTTGAGGTCTTCTTAGTGTTTATAGCTATAAGCTTTTACCTTAGCATTGCTTTCACTGTGTCCCATACGTTTTGATATGTGGTGGTTTCATTTTCATTAGTCTGTGTTTTTTAATTTTCCTTGTGATTTCTTCTGTGATCCATTGGTAATATTTAGGGGTGTGTTGCTTAACCTCTGCAAACTTGTGAATTTTTTAGTTTCATTCATTTGTTGATTTTTAACCTCATCCCATTGTTCTTGGAGAATATGCTTTGTATGATATCTATGTTTTTGAATCTAGGCCTAATTGGTAGCCTAACTTATGGTCTTTCCTGGAAGATGTCCCATGTGTACTTGGGAAGGATGTATATTCTGTTGTTAGATACAGTGTTCTGTGAGCCTGTTAAATCTAGTTGGTTTATTGTGCTCTTCAAGTGCCCTCCCTCCCTCCCTCCTTCCCTCCCGTCACTCCCTCCCTCCCTCCCTCCCTCCCTTTTTGACAGAGTTTCACTCTTGTTG
>NW_012113364.1:5750793-5795391 GCF_000951035.1 Colobus angolensis palliatus | reverse complement strand
CAGGCTGGTCTCGAACTCGGGACCTCAGGTGATCCACCTGCCTCAGCCTCCCAAAGTGCTGGGATTACAGGGGTAAGCCACCGCGCCCGGCCAAGTGCTTTATTTTCTTGCTTATCTTTCTCTGGTTGTTGTATCTATGAATGAGAATGAGGTATTGAAGTCTGTAAGTATTGTTGTAGAATTGTCATTTATCCTTTCAATTATATCAATATCTGCTTTGTATATGTTGATTATCTGTTATGAGGTGCTTACATGTTTATAATAGTTATATGTTCTTGCTCTGTTGAACCTTTTATCAATATGTAATATTTTTCTTTGTTTCATAACCTTTTTGATTCAAAGTTTTGTTTTCTTTGATATTATAGAGCCATTCCTGCTGTCTTTGGGTTACTCTTTGCATGGAATACCTTTTTCCATCCTTTCCCTTTCAGTCCACTTGTATCTTTGGGTCCAAAGCAAGTCTATTGTAGATAGCATAGAGTGGGATCATATCTTTTTGTTTATTCTACCAATCTCTGTGTTTGGATGGGAGGGTTTAATTAATGTGCATCAAAAGTAATGACTGATATGGAGGGATTTACTTCTGTCATTTTGTTGTTTCTCATATGCCTTACAGCTTTTTTGTCTCTCATTTTCTGAATACTGTCTTCTTTTGTGTTGAGTTGATTCTTTGCAGTGAAACATTTAAATTACCTTTTCATTTCCTTTCATGTAGACTCTGTAGCTGTTCTCCTTGTGCTTGCAATGGACATTGCATTTAACATTCTAAAGCTTTAATACTCTGATTTTAATTTATACCAGCTTAACTTCAACAGCATACAAAAACTACGTTCCTTTATAGCTCTGTCCCCACCCATTTCAGTTTTTGATGTCACAAAATAACACCTTTTTGATATATTGTGTGCCCCAAAACATAAACTAATACTTGCCTTTTTTTTTTTTTTTAATACGTTAGCATGTTAACATAAAAAACAAAACATAGAGGCTGGGCGTGGTGGCTCACATCTGTAATCCCAGCACTTCGGGAGGCCAAGGTGGGCAGATCACCTGAGGTCAGGAGTTTGAGACCAGCCTGGCTAAATGGCGAAACCCCATCTCTACTAAAAGTACAAAAATTGTCTAGGCATTGTGTCAGGCATCTGTAATCCCAGCTACTCAGGAGGCTGAGGCACGAGAATTGCTTGAACCTGGGAGGTGGAAGTTGCAGTGAGCTGAGATCGCACCACTACACTCCAGTCTGGGCAACAGAGTGAGACTCCATCTCAAAAAAATAAAAAGAAAAGAAAAGAAAAAACATAGAGTTACAAAACAAAGCTATAAGGATCAATTTTATATTTGCCCATATATTTACCTTTACTGTCATCTTTACTTCTTCATGTAACTTCAAATTACTGTCTAGTGTCCTTTCATTTCAACCTGCAGGACACCATTTAGCATTTCTTATAGGGCAAGTCTAGTGGAGTAATGAACTCCCTCAGCTTTTGTTTATTTGAAAATGTCTTATTTCTTTCCGCATGTTTTGCCAGCATAGGATTCCTGGTTGACTTTTTTTTTCTTTTAGCACTTTAAACATATTAGCCTTCTGAACTCCAAAATATCTGATTAGAAATCTTCTATGACCTTATTGAGTATCCCCTGTGTGTGTGACAAGTCATTGCTCTCTTGCTGCTTTCAGGATTCTCTTTGACTTTTGACAGTTTGATTATAATGTGTCTTGGTGTGTGTCTTTTTTAGTTCATTATCCTTGGAGTTCCTTGAACTTCTTCAATGTTTATATTTATGCTTTTCATTAAATTTAAGGGAATTTTTGACCATTATTTCTTCACGCATACTCTCTGTCGTCTTCTGTCTCTCTCCTTCTGAGATTGCCACGTGCAGATGTCAGTTCACTTGATAGTGTTCGCGGTCCCTTAATCTCCGTTCACTTTTCTTCTTTTTTTTTCTTTTCTGTTATTTGGACGTGATCATTTCCATTGTCCTGTTTTCAAGTTCACTAATTCTTCTGCCTGTAGAAATATGCCTTTGAATTCTTCTAATGAATTTTTTCATTTCAGTTTTTATACTTTTTAGTTCCAGAATTTCGTTTTGGTTTCTTTTTAGGTTTTCGATGCCTATTGATATTTCTATTTTGTTTATATATCCTTTGCTTGACTTTCCCCACATACTCCTGTGGTTTTTAGAGCATCTTTAAGATGGCTGTTTTAAAGTCTGTTTCTAGTGGATCTGCCATCTACCCTTTTACGGGGTCACTTTCTGTTGGATTTGTAATTTTCTTTTGAATGGGCCATACTTTACTGTTTCTTTGTGTGCCTTGTGATTTTATTGCTGAAAACTGGATATTTGTATCTTATCATGTGGCCACCATGGGAATCAGATTCTTTGCCTCTCTCAGTGTTTTCTGGAGTTTTGTTTTGTTTTGTTTGATTATCAAAGGCTACCTCTGTGCCAAGGATCAGCCCGAGGTATGAACTTAAGTAAGGTCTTTTCAGGTCTCTTTGAAGACTGCACCTTTCCCTGGGCTTCCATGGTGACTATAATTTCCCTATAAATATGTTTATTTTTTAATGTCTTAGTCTTTAATGTATGTCTCCCAAAGAGGGGAAAGAGAAAAGTGAAAGAGTAGGGATGGGGGAAGCACTGGCCCTTGAAATCCCCAGGAAGTCACTTAAGCCAGACGGGGAGGGGCTTGGCACCATGACTGGCTACTTCTCTTCCACCCTTCCATGACAAGACCACAGATCCTTAATATTTTGAAGACAGTGTTCTTATTGCCTATCCTGGCTCTTAGAGGCTGCATGCAAGCTGCTCCCATAACATGTACACAGCTGCCTGCCGTAGGGCTGAGTCGCTGGGGACTGGTAGCGGCTTTGGAGCTAAGAGCGGAGATTGACTGAAAATAACTGCAATTTACTGTCAAGCCTTCTCCTGAATGTTACAAGCCTTCCATAGACTCCAGAGTTACAAAATAGTTACATCAGACAAATTCTGCCAGGGTAATTTTTGTCTGGGTAGGGTAAAGTATTCCTAGTGCTTTCTACTCCAGCATCTTCCCAGAATCCTCTACCTGGATATTTTTAAAATTTATACTTAGTTGAATTCTTAAGTAAATTCACTTTGCTATTCTCCTTCAGCACAACACAAGGACTTTCCTGTGCTTTTTCCTACAAGTTTCCTTTTAAACAAGTTGATACATGTGTGTGTGTTTATTTATTTATTTTTGAGACAGAGTTTCACTCTGGTTGCCCAGGCTAGAGTACAGTGGTGTGATCTTGGCTCATTGCAACTTCTGCCTCCTGGGTTCAAGCGATTCTCCTGCCTCAGCCTCCCAAGTAGCCAAGATTACAGGTGTACACCACCACACCTGGCTAATTTTGTATTTTTAGTAGAGATGGGGTTTCACTATGTTGGTCAGGCTGGTCTTGAACTCCTGACCTCAAGTGATCCACCCACCTTGGCCTCCCAACATGCTGGGATTACAGGCGTGAGCCACCATGCCCAGCCGATACTTGTCTAGGTGTGTCCTTGTAAATACCACTTTCTCAGTTCACGTTTGTTTCCGGCACTCCCAGCTGTTGCTGCTGGTGCGGTTTCCTTCTTACTGAACTCAGTGGTAAACTTAGCCTTCTTTTTTCTCCCCAAAACATCTTTATTGCACTTTCTTGAATAATAGATCATCAGAGCAGAAACTCTAAATCGAAGTATTTCCTGTTAGCACTTTGAAGATATTCCTCTGTTGCCTTCCTACATAATTATTTCATTATCTTCTAGTGTCTTTCATCACCACGAAAAAAATGTCTGGTGTCATTCCTTAGTTTCGGAGTCTGCTGATAAATTCAGCAACCAGTAACATTTATTAAGGTTACTGTAGTAAGCACTGTGCATGCCGTAATTCATTTAATCCTTACAAAAGTCTATTGGATCATACATACTAATTTTTCTCATATTCCAAAGGAGGAAACTGAGTCTTAAAAGAGTACAAGTCTAGCCAGGTGCAGTGGCTCATGCCTGTAATCCCAGCACTTTGGGAGGCTGAGGCGGGTGGATCACCTCAGGTCAGGGGTTCAAGACCAGCCTGGCCAACATGGCAAAACCCCATCTTTACTAAAAATATAAAAATTAGGTGGGCACGGTGGCATGTGCCTGTAATCCTAGCTACTTGGGAGGCTGAGGCAGGAGAATCACTTGAACCCGGGAGGCGGAGGTTGCAGTGAGCCGAAATTGCACCACTGTACTCCAGCCTGGGCGACAGAGCAAGACTCCATCTCAAAAAAAAAAAAAGTACAAGTCTTGTCCAGGGGCAAATAGGACACAGCTAGAATTCCCAAGTGTTTCAAAATACAAAGCCTACTTTGAACAAGTACATTGTACAGACAAGGTAGGGAAGGTGAAATGTCCTTTGGAAATAAGAGACAGAGTCCCTGTCCCAGCATAGCCAACATCAGTCTCCTTGATCTCCATGATCATTAGCTCTGAGAGTCTGGCCATAATAAAGACCCTGTAGATAATTAGGCACTGATCACAGGGACTTCCTTCTTGGAGATATAAAACTTGTAGTCTTTAAAGGCAGGGGAAGAAGAGCTATCACCTCCCCCATACCCTCCTATCTTGGAATAAGAAGGGACTTGCGTATCTCCATTTAGGTTTTGTGTAGTGTTGTCTTAGCAAAACCTAGTGACTGTGGTACATGTGGAACTCACCCTCATCAGAGGCCTGATTGCTCCCAGCAGCAGTTGCTTTTAGAGAAATATCAGAGGAAATTGGCATTTTGGTAACACTGCTCAGGGGATTTAGTTCCACTCCAACAAAATTGGAGGTTAATTTTGAAACTTCAGAAAATGAGTTTCCAGATAAACTTTTAGAATTGCACTTGGATATATCGAGAATGTAATCTTATGGTTATAGTTTTGTCTCTCAAAATGGTTCCACAGGCAACTGTTACCATGTGAATCCTACTTATTACCAGTAAACTCAGAAGAGGGTGGCAACAGCTCTCAGCATTCCATCATTGCAGGCAATCTCAACTCTGCCCTTGTGATCTCTTCCTCTTCTTATCCAAAGAAGAAGCTATACAGTTGTAGCTACAACCAGCAAGAACAAATTTCAATAAATCTGGGAAGTTCAAAAGATACCACTGTAATGAAACCACCATTGAAAATTATGACTGCGACAATGAAAGAGATCTCACCTAACCAACTCCATCTTGCTTCTCGCCTCCAAGCTGTCCTTGTTCATTCTTGGGCGTAGACTGAACTAACTTTGGGAGGAGCTTAGTTTACAATTTATAGTTTATAGTTTATAATTGTAAACTTAGTTTATAATTTATAGTTTATAATTTAAAAAAGACATAACAGCCCTTTCCTAAAACAAACCTCCTTCTTGCCTAGGGACCAGATGGCCTCTGTAAGACTAAGAAATTAGCCACACGATTAGAAGTTAGTGTTTAAGAACCATGCAGCTGGAGGCTACAAGATTCTGACTCTCCCTAAACTGCCCCTAAGATCAGGCTTGAGAAATTTTGCAGACCTTGCTGATGGATCAGCCAGCACCACCCTGCTCAATAAACTGGCTCATCTGATCTTGTGGCCCTCACCCAGGAACTGACTCAGCTCAAGAGGACATCGTCAGTTCCCTGTGATTTCATCTCTGACCAATCAGCACTCCTGGCTCACTGGCTTCCCCCCACCCACCAAGTTGTCCTTAAAAACTCTGCTCCCTGAATGCTCAGGGACACCGATTTGAGTAATCATAAAACTCCAGCCTCCCGCATAGCTGGCTCTTTGTGAATTACTGTTTCTCCATTGCAACCTGTCTTGATAAATTGGCTCTGTCTAGGCAGTGGGCAAGGTGAACCCACTGGGCAGTTACAGTAACACTCTTTTTTTGTAGTCTAAAAGTCACCCCTCAGTATTCCAAAATCACTTCTCCCTCAGACTACCCCTGGACTTCCTCTGCTCCCATGCAGTTAACATTAACTTTGAGTTGTGAGAAGGTCTGGCAGCCACTCTTCTTTCCTTTCACCAGTACTTCCCCTGCTGTTTGGCTTGTAAGTGTGATTGTATGTTTGGAAGACCCATCTAGAAAATAATAATTGACACTAAGATCACATAAAAGCCCTTGAGTGTAGAAATGAAAGTAATATGAATGATTCGTTTTACATTAGTGTTCTTTTTTATTTTTGTTTTATTCCATTTTGTCTATTGTATATGGCCTTTGAAATCTGATTGTGCAGATAGATGAATTTTACCCAAACAAAGGGCTGACCTTGCCCACAGCTTTTAGGAGGTAATATCTAAGCCCTTGGAATGTCCTGCCTGATAAGAGTACCTTTGTTTATTTATAGGCCTTGGGCCACACCAGATCCTTTTGTTTTGTTTTGTTTTTGTTTTTGTTTTTGTTTTGTTGTTGTTGTTGTTGTTGTTGTTGTTGAGATGGCATCTCACTCTGTTGCCCATGCTGGAGTGCAGTGGCATGATCTCTGCTCACAACAACCTCTGCCTCCCAGGTTCAAGCGATTCTCCTGCCTCAGCCTCGTAAGTAGCTGGGATTACAGGTGTGCACCACCACACCCAGCTAATTTTTGTATTTTTAGTAGAGACGGGGTTTCACCATGTTGGCCAGGCTGGTCTCAAACTCCTGACCTCAGGTGATCTTCCCACCTCAGCTGCCCAAAGTGCTGGGATTACAGGCATGAGCCACCATGCCCAGCCCCCACACCAGATATTCTCTGCCAACCAAATGATTTCATTTGGTTGGGGCTTTGGGCCATGCAGTTATTGGCTCATCCTCTGGAGGGGCTGGAAATTAAGGTCAGACATGTGGCAATCAACCGTGTCTAGGTGACTGAGCCGCAGTAAAATCTTTGGACACCAAGACTCAGGTGCATTTCCAAGGTTGGCAGCACTCTATGCATATCATCACACATCCCTGCTGGGAGAAGTTAGCTCTGTCTATAACCCCTCTGTGGTAGGACAACTGGAAGTTCCAAGCATGGAATTCTCCTAGACTGGGTCCCATGTGCCTGTTCCCTCAGTTAGCATTAATGTGTGTCCTTATGCTATAATAAAACATACATGAACAGCTTTCAGAGAGTTCTGTGGGTCCTTCTAGCTAACCGTTAAATCTGGAGGTGGTCTTGGGGGGCCCTGAACTTTGCACTGGTGTATGTGTTTTCCCATCCTCGTTTCACCGTTTCTCATTCTTAACTGCAATGTGGGAGTACCTCTGTTTTCTGGAGTGATTGTGATGGCTAAATGAAGTGAAGTATAAAAAGCATCTAGAATTGTGCCTTGCCTATAGCCATGTATTAGTCTGTTCTCACGCTGCTGATAAAGACATACCCCAGACTGGGTAATTTATAAGAAAAAAGAGGTTGAATGGGCTCACAGTTCACGTGGCTGGGGTGCCGTCACATTCATGGCAGAAGGTGAAAGGCACGTCTCACATGGCGGCAGACAAGAGAAGAGAACTTGTGCAGGGAAACTCCCCTTCATAAAACCATCAGATCTTGTGAGATTTATTCACTGTCTCGAGAATAGCACAGGAAAGGCCCACCCTCATGATTCAATTACCTTCCACCCGATCCCTCCTACAACACATGGGAATGGTGGGAACTACAATTCAAGATGAGATTTGGGTGGGGACAGAGCAAAACCATATCAAGCAGTTTCTTAGTAAAGGCTTTTTCGTAAAGGTTCTGACTATTTGCTTTTTAAATAAAGAATGGTATAGTGTTACATGGAGGAATAGTCACACAAACTGCCTCCAATGTTGATGCTAATAAATAGCTCGTGGGGTGCTTTTTTTCAGCTCAGATATAGGATTTCCTTCTTATTTCAACTCTTGAATGTGTAGAACTATGAGACCTTTGTATGGTTAGAACTTTTTCAGTGACTCTACAGTATTTATAACAAAAGCTGGAACAACTTTCAGCAGAACCTGGTTTGAGACAGTGGCTGGGAGCCAGCCGAATGATACAAATTTTTTGTTTGTGACATTTTGAATTTGAGGTGACTGGATCTCCCATATAGATGAGTCTATGGAGAAGTTACAAGGGAAACTAATGGGTTCTTCATCTGCAACCTGTTGCCTGTAACTGTTAGGAACTAATTCATGCAATGGGAGGAGAATATCCTTCACTGTGGCAGTTTTATTTTTTTAGTTACTATTTTCTGAGAAGAGATGGAAGCTTGTAAATAAAATCAAACAGATCAAAGGCAGAGCACACTGATGAGAGGTCTGCATAAAAAGCTTTTGGCCCCCCTTGTTTGCCTAAGGCCTCTCTTGTGCTGTACTTGAGTAGAGAAATAATTAACAGACAGTACGCTTCTCAGTGCGCTCATTGTTTAGACTGAATGCCGAGAGAAGTTCAAGTACCTTAAGAATTTGGAATATAGGCTGGGTATGGGGGCTGATGCCTGTAATCCTAGCACTTTGGGAGGCCGAGGTTGGCGGATCACCTGAGGTCAGGAGTTCGAGACCAGCCAAGCCAACGTGGCGAAACCCCATCTCTACTAAAAATGCAAAAATTAGCTGGGCTTGGTGGTGCATGCCTGTAATCCCAGCTACTCCAGAGCTGAGACAGGAGAATCTCTTGAACCTGGGAGGAAGAGGTTGCAGTGAGCTGAGGTTGTGCCACTGCACTGTAGCCTGGACAACAGAGTGAGACTCTGTCCCCCTCACCACCCCCCCCAAAAAAAAAAGAATTTGGAATATACACTGTTTTCTGTAAGTTTTAGATAAGTTAAACAAAGGCAGTTAACTTAAAGATATTGCACACAAATAAGTCCAGGGGTAAAACAAAATAAAACCAACTCTCGGCCAGGTGAGGTGACTCACATCTGTATTCCCAGCACTTTAAGAGGCTGAAGTAAGAGAATTGCTTGAGCCGTGGAGTTCAAAACCATCCTGGGCTGCATAACAAGACTGTCTGTCTACAAAATATTAACAAATTAGCTGGATATGGTGTCATGCACCTGTAGTCCCAGCTGTTCCAGAGACTGAGGAGGGAGGATCCTTGAGCCCAAGAAGTTGAGGCTGCAGTGAGCTATGGTTGTACCACTGCACTCCAGTCTGGGTGACAGAGGAAGACCCTGTCTCTAAAACAAAACAAAACAAAACAAAAATCCTCTCTTTGCAGTTTCCTTGAGAAGTATTTGAAAGACATGACTATTAGTTCTGTCATTTTCCAGTTTGAAGGCTACCAGTAGCATGGGATCATGTAATGGCCATGTCTCTTTAACACCCTCCAATTTGAATCTTGGCCCTTCTACTTCCTGAGGATATGGCCTAAGCACATCTATCACCTAGCTTTTTTTGGACTTTTGCTCTCATTCTAAAGATAGGAATGTAACTACAACATGTTTGTTATGTGGATTACACAAGATAGAGAACCAAACATAGCACCTAGTACCCAGCAGGACACTTCACAAGGATTCGTCACTACTGTTTGCCTGCTAGTCCTCTCCTTTCCTCTGCCCTACATTTTTTGGCTGAGGTTGTTGATGTGCTTTTTCCTTTCTTGGATGGATACAGTCACCACTATTTTAAACCTTATTTTTAGTTTTGTCAAAATTCTATGTAGACAGTTTAAAAGTCCAAGTTTATTAAAAACAAAAACAAAAAACAGCAGTTCCTTGTACCCTCCTCAAACACAAACACACCTCCATTTCCCCCTCTCAAGCAACAACCACTTTCAGATTTTCTAGGTGATTCATTTGGTATTTATCTCCATATCTCTAAATAGCATACATAGCTGCTCACCCCTGCACCCCCAATTCACCATTTTGCTTATCATCTCTTTTTTTTTTTTTTTTTTTTTTTTTTGAGGCAGAGTCCTGCTCTGTCCCCCAGGCTGGAGTGCAGTGGTGCAATCTCAGCTCACTGCAACCTCTGCCTCCTAGGTTCAACCAGTTCTCCTGCTTCAGCCTCCCAAGTAGCTGGGACTACAGGAGCCCACCACCACACCCGGCCAGTTTTTATATTTTTAGTAGTGATGGTGTTTCACCTTGTTGGCCAGGCTGTTCTTGAACTCCTGACCTCAAATGATCCACCCACCTCAGCCTCCCAAAGTGCTGCAATTACAGGTGTGAGCCACCATGCCTGGCCGCTTATTATCTCTTTACTGTGTACCATGGAAGATGAGGCTCGAGCTTGCTTCTACCTCCTCCTGGAACATCCTTTCCCATTCTCCCACCCTCCTGTCATACACATACCAGTTTTTTATTTAGATGATTGGTTTTTGCTTTATTATAACCATGTGAACACTGTTCACGGCCAAGCCATGACATCTCCTGCAATTGCTATTTGTTTCCAGCGCCACCTTTGGTTAACTTTTATTATTTTCTTCATCTAGATTTCTGTGTTCTTTTGCTAACAACTCTCTGCCATCTCAAATATATTGCCTCTCAGACTTTCAGATTTGTTGGATTTGCTATCAGGTTCCTCTTTTTGAAGAAGTCTCTGCAGGGACACTTTCTTATCCACCTACCTTGGACAGTGCACTTTCTACCGCCTTAGTTCACAGCTGTTTTCCTGGGATCACCAGCTGTCTTGAGTGAAATGTTTCTGGGATCCCATGTTTCCTAAAGTTACACCTTCATTTACAGGAAACGCAACTTCTAGGAGATTCCTAAGAAACTGGTATGTAAAAAGTACAACTTTTCGAGACCTTAAATGTCTAAACGTGTTTTCATTCTCCCTACACACTTGATTTGGATATAGAATTCTTGGCTGGAAACTATTCTCCCTTTGAGGTTGGACCTACTGTCTTTCAGCTTTCCTTGCAGTAATTGAGAACTCAAAAGGCATTCAGATTCTTAATCCTCTGTGTATGACCATGTGTTTCTCATTAGATTTTTCTCTTTGTCTCCATTGTTTTGAAATTTCACTGTAATGTGCCTCAGACGGTGTGTCTGGTTTTATCCATTGTAGACACCTTTAATGTGGAAACTCATGTCCTTCACTTCTTAACATTTCCAGAATTATTTCAATGAATATATCCTCTCTTCTATTTTTTTTTTCTCCTTTCTGTCTAGAACTACTAAAAAGAAAAGTTTTAAATTGGGTCTTATGAACTAGTTCTTTAATATTAAAAAAAAAAATCTTTTCTGCCAGGCGCAGTGGCTCACGCCTATAATCCCAGCACTTTGGGAGGCCAAGGCAGGTGAATCACCTGAGGTCAGGAGTTCAAGACCACCCTGGCCAACATGGTGAAACCCCATCTCCACTAAAAATACTAAAAATTAGCCAGGCGTGGTGGCACATGCCTGTAGTCTCAGCTACCCTGGAGGCTGAGGCAGGAGAATCTCTTGTACCTGGGATGCAGAGGTTGCAGTGAGCTGAGATCACGCCATCGCACTCCAGCCTGGGTGACAGAGTGAGACTCTATCTTAAAAAACATAATAAAAATTAAAATTAAATTAAAACACCTTTTCTTTCCTATGTTCTATTTTTCTGTCTTTTTTGCTCTACACTCTAGAAAATGTTCTTAATTTTGTTTCTTAACTTTCTTGTGAGTCCTTCATTTATGCTCCCATATTTTAAAAATCTAAAGTCTTTTAAAAATTATTTTAATGTTCCTTTTATAGCATAGTTTTAAAATGAATGCAGTATTTTCTTTGATTTCTTTAAGGATATTAATAATAGTTGTTTCAGTTTAGTTGGTTTTTGTTTGTGTCGTTTTCTCCCTGCGTAGGCTCAGTTTATGTTTTTCTTTTTGTTTGTTTATTTATTTTTTGAGACAGAGTCTTGCTCTGTCATCCGAGGTAGAGTGCAATGGCAAGATCTCGGCTCACTGCAGCCTCCACCTCCTGGGTTCAAGTGATTCTCCTGCCTCAGCCTCCCGAGTAGCTGGGATTACAGGCGCCCGCCACCACACTTGGCTTATTTTTGTATTTTTAGTAGAGACGGGGTTTCATCGTGTTGGCCAGGCTGGTCTCGAATTCCTGACCTCAGGTGATCTGCCCGCCTAGGCCTCCCAATGTGTTGGGATAACAGGCGTGAGCCACCACGCTCGGCCTCTTTTTATTTTTATCCCTCTATCGTGTTAGAAGTTTTTCTGAGGTGGCTCATGGTCATTGGTTATATGCTTATATTTGAGAGTGGGAGACTAAAGACCAGCCTGGCCAACATGGCGAAACCCCATCTCTTCAAAAAATACAAAAATTAGCTGGACATGGTGGTGCATCCCTGTAATCCCAACTACTCGGGAGGCTAAGGCAGGAGAATCGCTTGAACCAGAGAGGCGGAGGTTGCAATGAAGCCGAGATTGCGCCATTGCACTCCAGCCTGGGCAACAGACGGAGACTCAATCTCAAAAATAAATAAATAAAAATAATAAATAAAGAGCACCCCAAGATAGGGCTTGACTCTATCTTGGAGTGATCTACCGGATCATTTCCTTAGGGAATCCCAACCTCAGTATCTTGCAGTCTGTCTTCTTGGGCTGGTCAGTAGGGTCTTGTCATTTTCTGCAGCTTGCAGTAGTCCCTGGTGGTCCAGAAACAGGAAAGGGAATAGTTTTATTATGGCAGCCCTGCCCTCAGCTATACCTGCTGTCCCATAGACCATAGATCCTTTCTGAATTGTCTTCTGAGAAGAAACCTCCGAGCATCTGTCAGGGCATGGAGTGGGTAGGTGCTCAGCTGTGAATATGTGCAGGGGGGTCAGGAACTTGAGATTCTAATCATGTCTTAAACCGAATATAAACCTGCTTTTGGGTTTTTGGTGGGGAGTGGGTTTGGTACCTCCTCAATCCATGCTTCCTATTGGGGGGACTGGTGCAGCCAGTTTCTGAGCCTTTGAGGAATTCTAAAGCATAAATTCGGCTGAATCTTGGATTTCTCTATTTGCTAGCTTAGGATTCAGTTCTCTTGGGTCTGCTAAACCAGTTTGCTCACCAATCATCTTTTTAGCTTCTAAAAGTCCAATACTGTTTTCTCCTCTCCCGATAGCTTTATTTTTATGTTACATATCTTTTTAAAATGTTCTTACTATCATTTTAGTGGGATTTCAAGAGGAAGTAATAGCAAATGCATGCATTTAATCTACCGTCTTTAATAGAATCTTTTTAACATTTACACTAACAGAGAACCTATGCTGTTATTATTGCTTAGTGAAATTCTCCCTTTGTGAAAGATGAGAACATAAGGAGAACAAGGCCCTTTGTACAGCAGTTTGGTTCTCGCAGAGAGTGGGAGCCTGCAATGCCTCATCTAGCCAGCAAGGCCACAGACCCTTAGCAGCCTGGCTTTATTAAGTCAGGCTGTACCTTATTGGGCTCGTGTGTTTTTAAGATCATCTATGACCTTTTGAGTTTATTTGTAATTCCGCATAGATTCCGTTCTTCCCTTACTGTTGGATTTGAGGGATTCTTTTAGCAGGGTGACCTCGTGTCTCAGGATACTTAACCTCAGATTTTACAATTTGGGGTTTCATGCCTCTGTTCACGCAGCTGTCTCTCAGCGCTGTTTGTGTGTCAATCATACCAAATTTTGCTTTTTCAGCTTCTGCCGTTTACATGGAACACTTTTTTTCTGAGCTGTGATTATTCAGTATGATTCGTCTCAGATTGCCCCTGAGAGGAGGCACGTGTGATTCAGTTTTGTCTTTTGGGTCTAGTGGCTCCGTTCATTTCAGAATAACTTACTCTTAAGGACTGAATGTTTGTGCCCCTCTCCCCTCCCAAATTCATAGGTTGAGGTCCTATCTCCCAGTGCGGCTGTATTTGGAGATGGGGTTTCAAAGGAAGCAACTGGGATTAAATGAAGTTATAAGGGTAAGCCCTGATCTGATAGGATCAGTGTCTTTATAAGAAGAGACATCACGGCTGGGTGCAGTGGCTCACCCCTGTGATCCTAGCATTTTGGGAAATCAAGGTGGGAGGATCACTTGAGGCCAGGAGTTCAAGAGCAGCCTGGGCAAAATAGTTAGACCCTTTCTCTGCAGAAAATTTTAAAATTAGCTGGGCATGGTGACATGTACCTGTAGTCTCAGCTACTCAGGAGGCTGAGGTGGGAGGATGGGTTGAGCCCACACGATTGAGGCTGCAGTGTGCTATAGTTGCACCACTGCATTCCAGCCTGGGTGTTAGAGTAAGAACCTATCTCTTAAAAAAAAAAAAAAAAGGGAAGAAGAAGAAGAGCCATGAGAAGGCTCAAGTCACTTGCTCACTCACTTTCCATGTACATGTACCAAGGAAAGGCCATGTGGGACAGAGCAAGAAGGCAGCCGCCTGCAAAGACAGGAAGAGAGCCCTCACCAGAAACTGAGTTAGCCAGAACCTTGGAATTCCAGCCTCCAGAACTGTGAGAAAAGAATTTTTTGTTGTTTCAGCCACCCACACTATGGCATTTTGTTACAGCAGCCTGAGCTAATACTCCTGCTTTGTCCTGCATTTACTTGGTCTTCCAGTTAGTTTTTTTAGCCTTTGGGAATCAGGGCAGTAAGTTGTCAGATTTTAGCTTACAGTTGTCCTACCTGTGCAACTGAGATTTCTTCCATTTTAAACCAGAGTAGAGTTTTAGAGTCAAAAGAAACCAGATTTTTTAGTGCAGAAGTTTTCAAACTGCATTTTGAAAGTTAGGAGGTTGGTTTTGTGAGTTGCAGCCAGCAGTATGAAAATTGCCTGCAGTTTCGTGAAAGTTGTATTCCCAGCTTGTATGTGTATATTTGCATGTATTAGATCGAGATATAAAGTATATTTTCGACTGTAGGTATGGTTAAAAAAAAATTGTCTATTGTATTGCTCAAACTAATCCTTTACTGTCTCTTAGAACACCCATGGCAAATGATCATGTTAGAGTTTGAGGGTGAAGGAGCATCAGGATTATGAACCAGAGGGGTCAGACTTCAGACCTAGAAATTGAAACACCAAAGGGACACAAATAGGGAAGAAGAGAGTATAGTCATCTCTTTCTTTCAGCAAGCAACACTGGGATCCCCAAAAAGACTCCTCTACAGGGCCAAGCTTGTGTGATTTATCGCCCATGTCCCTGTATTCCCCAAGTACCTTGTATATAACCTCACTCACTATACATGCTATGTTGTATTATAATTATTTTCGAAATGTATGTGACTAGGCCAAGTCCATAGTTGGCCCAGTTGGCCCATGTTGATGGATGGATCATCATTTTTGGCCTCATTTGACTGCCATACATGTTGAATTACATGTTAATGTCATGTCAGTCACCCCAGGCTCGGTCAAGGGTGAGTGTCTTGCCTCTGTCATGAGTACACAGTGAAGCATTCCCTTCCATTCTATGGGGCCAGTAGCAGCAAAATCCCATCATGTCTCAAGATGTCAGTGGAAAGGGTGGAATTTTGATTCTTTCTATGCTCTTCTAGCTTTGTTAAGAGGTGAGGAAGAAGGGCTGGGCCCTCGCATGTCCTGGGTGACGGCATATGTTGTTAAGTTCATATGTTCACAGAGCCAGCAGGTGTGGTGGGGTGGAATGCAGGAGGAAACTGCAGGGGCCATTATAGTATCTGTGGACATTCAGGACAGTGAGGTCCTGTGGCCGGAAAACTGACAGAAACTGTCTAACACGGAAACTATCTCACTGCAACCGAACTAACAGGATTTAGGAAGACTTCCCAGAGCAAAGGATGAAGGACATGTGAGTTAGACAGAGGGGACAGCATGGGTGTCACCTGAGAGGGCCACAGCTCATGAAGAGATGAAGATTTGATACTCAGACTTTACATTCAGGATCATGGGCATCAATTCTGCTGTCGGCACAGTCTCAGGCCGTCTGTGGGAAGTTGAGAGAAGCCACAGCTGGAATCAGAAAGTCAGTCGGCTGGAAGACGGTGGCCGCGGCCCAGAGGAAGGGCCTGCATGACCAAGTCACGCCACTGGCAGCAGAAGTGCTGCCCAGGGAGAATCGATGGAGGTGTGAGGGGCCAGGGAAAAGGTCACCTTTGACTCTGCAATTTTTGAGGCTCAGTGCCTGGGAATGACAGTGATTGCTTCCACAACAGTAGACAGCACTTCAGGGACAGTCTGTCTCGGGAGAGAAAATGATGGTGAGATATAAATTTTACATCTTGGGTTGCAGAGTTCACAGAGCCCTTGAGGCATCATTTCCAAGAATGGTCTTATTACAAGAAAACTTCTAATTCTTAGAGTAATTAAACTTTTCCACGTATTCAGCATTTTCCCCCTAGAAAGCTCTTAGCTAGTGGGTAAAAAATCAGATGTCATTTAAATTCAGCATATTTTAATATTCTAAATTCAGGAGCCTATATATTTTCAATTTTTTTTTCTTTTTCTGTGGCTAGAACAGGAAATTGTTCCTTAGTTCATTTAGTTAGTTGGAGTTTTTTTACTTTTATTTTTGAGACGAAGTTTCACTCTTGTCACTGAGGCTAGAGTGCAGTGGCATGGTCTTGGCTCACTGCAACCTCCACCTCCCGGGTTCAAGCGATTCTCCTGCCTCAGCCTCCCAAGTAGCTGGGATTATAGGCACACACCACGACGCCTAGCTAAGTTTTGTATTTTTAGTAGAGATGGGATTTTACCATGTTGGCCAGGCTAGTCTTGAACTCCTGACCTCAGGTGATCCACCCGCCTCGGCCTTTCAAAGTGCTGGGATGACAAGCGTGAGCCACCGTGCCCGGCCATTAGTCGGAGTTTTTTAAAAGACGGTGGCATGACAAGTACTTGTCTGTTTTTGAGTCAGGTGTCAGCGTATTAGTTAATACATTTACACAAATGAATGCCAAACAAAGGCTTTGAATTAAAAGCCTTCACAGTTCAATTAGTATTTCCTTACCAGCCTCTTCAACTTGCTGTTTTTTTCATTCCAGGTCATTATTTCACCGTGACTTTTGAGAAGCAATTTTCTTAAGAGAGTACAAATTGGATTATCCCCTCTTACTGAACTGAAATTCTTCAGGCTTTCCACTAACGAGATATCGTATCCACATTAGGCCAGAAAAGCTAGTTTGAGTCATTTGTTAGCATTTTTGAATTAGAAGTTATTGATAAAACCTTCACTAATAACTCAAGCCAAGCTGAATCTGAAAAGGATTCCACGAGGTGCTGTTAACACAGCCTTGAAAATTTGTAACCGATCATAAGGGGCAACAGCAGGAATTAGAACGAGTTTGAATTAGCCACATGGTAACACCGAAACATTTAACCCTGTATCAGCATGACTGCTCGAGATAAACTTGACTTGTCTTCAGGGCCCAGCAAGACTGCAGGCCCAAGGTAAAGGAAGCTCTCCTGTGGTTGTAGCGCATCTTGCTTTGATAGGAAGTCATGTCTGGACCATGAAAGAGGTTTTTTTGTGTTTGTTTTTGTTTTTTTTTTGATGTGATAGAAAAGATCAGACTTGTTCATGATTTTTAAAAGCATTCATTTTTTTTCCTAGGGATGTTTTTACTTCTGACTTGACTTGACACATTTTTTTCTTTCCAGTTTAAAATTGGTGGTGAATGGTGGACGTGGATCGATTATAACCGCTTCCAGGAGCTCATCCAGGAATATGAAGATAGTGGTGGATCAAAAACATTCAGCGCAAAGGATTATATGGCCAGAACTCCTCACTGGGCATTATTTGGTGCCAATGAAAGAGGCTTTGATCCCAAGGACACAAGACATCAGAGAAAGAACAAATCAAAGGCTATTTCTGGATGTTGAGATTATCTGATTTCAAGGTACTGAAGGACAAAAACTTGGATGGCCTCAAAAGTTTCTTGAACACCACTGTGATTCTTCCAAGGACGAATTACATAAATTATACTTTCATACAAAGGAGATGATAAGGCAGTAAACACGGGGACACGGGGAACAGCATTCACACTCGGGGCCTGGGCCACAGCCCTGATGTTTCTTTTCAGAACTCAGCCCCTTTCCTGATTTTACTTCTAAGAGGAAAATTATTTTGGGGGAGGAACTACACAGTCATTATTAGAATTTAACTGATAGTTTTGTATTATAACTTGTAAGACCTACCAGAATGCCAGTCCCGAGAGTGTCAGACAAGGTAGAAATCTCTGGGCTTCTTCCTCTTACTGGGCCCTTGACGGAGCAGCCACTTAGCATTGAATTACACTACCCTGAGCTAACCGTGTCTGCGCCTTCTAAGATAAGAGCTTGATCCCTTTCCTCTGTCTTAAGACAACACCTCCTGAAAAGAATTGAAGTTGTCACAACTCTCAATTATTTTTGAATACTGCATAGATTGAGTTTTGGCTTATTACCAACCCGTCACAAAATTGCATCGGATCTGAAACTGCTAGATCTTATCTCATTCCCATGTAAATTACTGCAGACCGCAGGGCTGCAGCGGAGTGAAGCTGTCTGCTGTAAGAGGAGTGGCCATGTGAGGGCAGGGAGTCATTAAATGTCTCACAAACACACTTTGGACTAAAGAGGATCATTTGTTTTTGTTTAGGAAGTCACTGTCCGGGCCTCATATCACGACCAGATGGCGGGTCTCCGTCGTCTTTCGCTCCTGTGGCCCTCGCTGCTTTGCACAATCTGTTCTTTCAGGTTCAACCGTTTTCAGGTTGGAAGGATCATAAATACTCAAAATTGTTTTCAAGTTAGCAAGGTCTTTTAACAGTCTTTTATGCAAAAAATCGAATTAGTAAAATAATCTTTTGTAAAGACTTACAGCATGAGTTTTCTTTTTCTGAATTTTCTAATTTTTGTGGGTACATAGTAGGTGCATATATTTATGGGGTACATGAGATGTTTCCATACAAGCATGCAATGAGTAATAAGCACATCGTGGAGAATGGGGTCTCCATCCCCGCAAGCATTTATCCTTTGTTCGAAAACCAATCCAATTATAGTCTTTTAGTTCTTTTATTTATTTATTTATTTACTTATTTACTTATTTATTTATTTCTTTATTTATTTTGAGACCGAGTCTCGCTGTCACCCAGGCTGGAGTGCAGTGGCGTAATCTTGGCTTGCTGTCACCTCTGCCTCCTGGGTTCCAGTGATTCTCCTACCTGAGCCTCCCGAATCGCTGGGATTATAGGCATGCACCACCACGCCTGGTTAATTTTTGTATTTTTAGTAGAGATGGGATTTCACCATGTTGGCCAGGCTGGTCTTGAACTCCTGACCTCAGGTGATCCTCCTGTCTCAGCCTCCCAGAGTGCTAGGATTAGAGGCATGAGCCACCGCGCCCGGCCAGCCCTGCAGTTCTAAACCCTGTTAGACCCACCTTTTGTAACTCTATTGTCTATGCTGAATTAAAATTCATAGATATATAATCTACCTACCCAGTTGAAAACTGAGCACCTTTTTTTTTTTTTTTTTTTTTTTGTTTTATTTTGCACCTTTTTTTTTCTTATCCACTACTCAGTGTCAGAAACTAAGTGCTACACTTTTTTTGCAGCAGGGTCTTGCTCTGTGCTGAAGCTGGAGTGCAGTAGCACAATCACAGCTCACTGCAGCCTCAATCTCCTGGGCCCAGGCAGTCCTCCTACCTTAGCCTCCTGGGTAGCTGGGACTGCAGGCGCACCCCAAGCTCAGCTACATGTTTTTAATGTTTTTTGTAGACACAGGATCTCACCATGTTGCCCAGGCTGATCTTGGACTCCTAAGCTCGAGAGATCCTCCCACCTCATCCTCCCATAGTGGCTAGGATTACGGGCATGAGCCACCACACCCATCCACCATACTTATTTCTCTCTCTCTCTCTTTTTTTTTTTTTTTTCCTTTTTTGAGATGGAGTCTCACTCTGTCACCCAGGCCGGAGCGCAATGATGTGATCTCAGCTCACTGCAACCTCCGCTTCCTGGGTTCAAGCGATTCTCCTACCTCAGCCTCCTGAGTAGCTGGGATTATAGGCGCCTGCTACCACACCCGGCTAATTTTTGTAGTTTTAGTAGAGATGGGGTTTCACCATATTGGCCAGGCTAGTCTCAAACTCCTGACCTTGTGATCTGCCCACCTCAACCTCCCAGAGTGTTGGGATTACAGCCGTGAGTCACTGAGCCCAGCCCCACCATACTTATTTCTAAATGGTAGAATCAAAATACTTTTCTGTATTGTTACATGGATCAGTAAATATAGGAAAAACCAATCATTCTTCTCTGTATACTCACACCAGTCAATCCTTCACTTCTGACACCAAATTTCTGGGGCTTTTTCCTACACCAATCAATTCTCTGACACCAGCCAGGCATCCTGCTGTTCAGTTCAATTCTGATGCTAATGAATTAACAAAGACTCCATGAGTTAAGAGCTCAGTCCCAAGGCTGGGCACAGTGGCTCACGCCTGTAATCCCAGCACTTTGGGAGGCCGAGGCAGGCAGATTACCTGAGGTCAGCAGTTGGAGACCAGCCTGACCAACATAGTGAAACCCCATCTCTACTAAAATTACCAAAATTAGCCGGACGTAGTGGTGTGCGCCTGTAATCCCAGCTACTCAGGTGGCTGAGGCAGGAGAATGGCTTGAACTTGAGAGGCGGAGGTTGCAGTGAACGGAGATTGCACCACTGCACTTCAGCCTGGGTGACAGAGCAGGACTCCATCTCAAAAAAAAAAAAAAAAAGCTCAGTCCCACAAGACTGCCCCTCACTTCAGACACCAGTTGCAGGTAGGGGGTCCCCAGGTTACCCACAGCTTCTGTCTGACATGGGCATAAATCAGAGGTTCTTCCTCTATAAGTCAGAGGAACCCCATTCGTAGGTTCAGTAATTTGCTAGAGTAGCCCACAACCCAAGAAAACAATTCACTTACTATTGCTGATTTATTAGGATTTTTTTTTTAAGGCAGTCTTGCTCCATTGCCCACGCTGGAGTGCAGTGGTACAATCTCAGCTCACTGCAACCTCTGCCTCCTGGGTTCAAGCGATTCCTGTGCCTCAGCCTCCCAAGTAGCTGGGATTACAGGCATGAGCCACGATGCCTGGCTAATTTTTGTATTTTTAGTACAGACAGGATTTCACCATGTTGGTCAGGCTGGTCTTGAACTCGTGACCTCAAGTGATCCGCCTACCTCAGCCTCCCAAAGTGCTGGGATTATAGGCTTGAGCCACCACGCCCAGCTTATTAGGATATGTTAAAGGATACAAATGAACAGGCAGATGAAAAGATACAGAGGGCGATCTGGGAAGATCCTGGGCACAGAAGCTTCTGTCCCTGGGGAGTTGAGTTGTGCCACCCTCCCAGCATGTTGATGTATTTACCAGTCTGGAAGCTCCCTTGTGCCATAGTTAGTGGTTGTTACGGAAGCTTCATCATGTAGGCATCCCGGCAGATGGGGGGTGGGACTGAAAGTTCCGATCTTCTAATCATGGCGGTCCTTCTGGTGGCCACCCTCCATCCAGGAGCCCACCAAGAACAAGCCCACTTCATTAGAACAAAAGATGCTCCTGTAACCCAGGACATTCCAAGAGATTCGGAGCTCGATGGCAGGAGCTGGGTCAAAAAGCAAATATGAGGATAAAAGATACACCCAGCATCCCTGTCAGTCAGGAGATTGCAAGGGTTTCTTTTTTTTTTTTGAACAGAAAGCAAACTGTTTTATTACACAACCAAACTTGAATGTGACATACATCATAGTCAATCTGCTTAAGAGACTGCAGAGACAGAAAGATGGTCACCAAAATAGTCCACAAGTATAAGAATTTACAGCACCATGTCATATATAGTTCATCCTAAATTCACCTGGAGATTGAAGAGGCTATCTGTGTATGCTAATTGTTTTCAAAAGCTCTGTGCCAGGTACCGGGGACAGAGACTAAATACCAAATATATATATAAAATTAAGTCAAGAGATGGGATAGTGACGAAGTAGCACAGAAGTATTATCTTTCTTGAAGTCACCAGGTCTTTTTTTTGAGATGGGGTTTCACTCTGTTGCCCAGGCTGGAGTGCAGTGATGTAATCTCGGCTCACTGCAACCTCCGCCTCCAGGTTGAAGTGATTCTCCTGCCTCAGCCTCCCGAGTAGCTGGGACTACAGGCGTCCGCTACCATGCCTGGCTAATTTTTTGTATTTTTAGTAGAGACAGGGTTTCACCATGTTAGCTAGGATGGTCTTGATCTCCTGACCTTGTGATCCGCCTGCCTCAGCCTCCCAAAGTGCTGGGATTACAGGCATAAGCCACCGTGCCCGGCCTCTGATTCCATTAACTTTAGGTACCTAAATGAGTGTTTTCCTTTCATCCCAGGAAATACTGATGTATTGATTCATATTTAAAGCACATTAAACCCAGTTCACAGTCACAACAGAACATTTGAAATGTCTAAGGAAAATACAGTGCAATCTACGTGAAAACATTCAGTAAGTTTGCTGAACAGTATAAAAATGGGAGCGAGGCCAGGCACGGCGGCTCACGCATGTAATCCCAGCACTTTGGGAGGCCGAGGCTGGCGGATCACGAGGTCAGGAGATTGAGACCATCCTGGTGAACACGGTGAAACCCCGTCTCTACTAAAAATACAAAAAATTAGCCGGGCGTGGTGGCGGGTGCCTGTAGTCCCACCTACTCGGGAGGCTGAGGCAGGAGAATGGCGTGAACCTGGGAGGCAGAGCTTGCAGTGAGCGGAGATCGAGATCACACCACTGCACCCCAGTCTGGGGGACAGAGCGAGACTCCGTCTAAAAAAAAAAAAAAAAAAAAAAAGTGGGAGCAAATGGGAAACCTGAATGTTCTAAGGTGATTTGTTTGCAAAGTGACATCCCAAATTCTATCAGAATTTCTTCTTGGAGCTTAAGCAAATGATTCTAAAATTCAACTGAAAAATTAGCCAAACAGACAATAGTTAAGAAATTTTTGAAAAAAATAACTATGAAGTGAAAGTTGGTTTATAAGATGTTAAAATGTGCTGCCTAAATCATTAAAATGAAACGAGATTGGTTCCAAAATGGCAGAGTGGGGACCTCAGTGAACTCTCTCTCCCTCTAAAACAATGAAAATATGCGCCATACAACTAAAATAAACCAATTTTAGAATTCTGACAGTCAACCGGAATTTCACCACAAACTGAAAATGATCTATCGAAATAAACCACTGAACTTCAGTAAAATTAGCAGCTGGCTTCTCAGCAGGAAACATGGAGGCCAGAAGATAGGCTGAAATAGATGGTTAGCCAAAAATTTTCTATCTAGTTAAATCCTTTTTCAGAATTAATAGAGAAATGAAGACGTTGCCAGATAAACAAAGAATGTGTCATTAGCAGACCTTCCCCAAAGAAGTACTAAAGGGATTTTTTTCAGGCTTTAATGAAAGGACACCAAGGACACCAGACTGGTTTTTTTTTTTTTTTTTTTTGTGAGACAGAGTCTCGCTCTGTCACCCAGGCTGGAGTGCAGTGGTCTGATCTCGACTCATTGCAACCTCCGTCTACTGGGTTCAAGCGATTCTTCTGCCTCAGCCTCCCAAGTAGCTGGGATGACAGGCACGTGCAACCACACCTGGCTAATTTTTGTATTTTTAGTGGAGACAGGGTTTCAGCATGTTGGCCAGGCTGGTCTCAAACTCCGGACCTCAGGTGATCCACCCGTCTCAGCTTCCCAAAGTGCTGGGATTACAGGCATGAGCCACCGTGCCCAGCCAGAACACCAGACATTAGCTTGCATTCAGATGAAGAAATAAAGAGCAGAAGCAAGCATAACTATGTAGGTATGATGAAAGACAATATAAACTGTTTTATTTGTAACTTTTCTGTTTTAAAGGACAGCTGCCTAAAGCAATAATTATAAGCTGTGTTGATGGGCTTATAATATATAGAGATGTAATTTGTATGATAATAATAGCACAAGGGAGTGAGGAGAGAATAAAAGGTGTATTGGAGTGACTCTTGACTGCCACTATTGAAATTAAGTGGATATGAATCCAGAAGAGATTGTTTTAAGATGCTGATTATAATTCCCAGGCTAACCACCAAGAGAATACATTTAAAATATATACGGTAAAGGAAATAACAATTTTAAAAGATACAGTGGAAAATATCTGTTGAATACAAAAGATGACAGCAGTGGAGGAATAGAGAACAGCATAATCATAAGACATCAAAAAAAAAAAGAAATAGTAAAAATTGCAGACATTACTTCTACCTTATAGGTACATGTAGATGGATTAAACACCCCAATCAAAAGATAGAGATGAAAGAATGGATTAACTGTGTTCATTGCGGCACTATTACAAACCACGTGGAATTAACCTAGATGCCCATTAACAGTGGATTGGATAAAGAAAATGTGGTGGCCAGGCACGGTGGCTCATGTCTGTAATCCCAGCACTTTGAGAGGCTGAGGCAGGTGGATCACTTGGCCAAGGCCACCTGGCCAACATGGTAAAACTCTGTCTCTACTAAAAATACAAAAAATTGCTGGGCATGGTGGTGGATGCCTGTAATCCCAGCTACTCAGGAAGCTGAGGCGGGAAATCGCTTGGACCCAGGAGGGGGAGGTTGCAGTGGGCTGAGATCATGCCACTACACTCCAGCCTGGGCGACAAGAGCAAAAATCCGTCTCAAAAAAAATAAAAATAAAAAAGGCCAGGCGTGGTGGTTCACGCCTGTAATCCCAGCACTTTGGGAGGCTGAGGTGGGTGGATCACAAGGTCAGGAGATCGAGACCATCCTGGCTAACACGGTGCAACCCCGTCTCTACTAAAAGTACAAAAAATTAGCTGGGCATGGTGGCAGACGCCTATAGTCCCAGCTACTCAGAAGGCTGAGACAGGAGAATGGCATGAACTCAGGAGGCAGAGCTTGCAGTGAGCCGAGATTGCAGCACTGCACTCCAACCTGGGCAACAGGGCAAGATTCCGTCTGGAAAAAAAGAAAATGTGGTACATATATACCATGAAATGCCCCATAGCCATAAAAACAGAATGGAATCATGTCCTTTGCAGCAACATGAATGAAGCTGGGGGCCATTACTCAGTGAGCTGATGCAGAGACAGAAAACCAATTACTGCATTTTCACTGGTACACATGGACATAAATATGGGGACAATAGACCCTGGGGACTACAAAATGGGGGAGGGAGGAAGGGGAGCAATCGTTGAAAACAAACTTGTTGAGTACTATGCTCAGATGATAGGTTTAATCATGCCTCAAACCTGAGCGTCATGCTCTATACCCCTGTAACAAACCTGCACATGTACCCACTGAATCTAAAATTTTAAAAAGATGATAAAATTGTTTAAAAATCCAACTATATGCTGTCTATAAGAGACACACTTCAGATTCAAAGGCAAATAGGTGGAAAGTTAAAGGAGGGGAAAAAGATATCCCATGAAAGCAGTAACCAAAAGAGAGCTGCAGTGGCTATAGCAATATTAAAAATATGTGGAGACTTTTTTTTTTGTTTGAAATGGAGTCTCATTCGGTCACCCAGGCTAGAGTGCAGTGGCACGATCTCAGTTCACTGCAGCCACCGCCTCCCAGGTTCAAGCAGTTCTCCTGCCTCAGCCTCCCAAGTAGCTGGGATTACAGATGCACGCCACCACGCCCAGCCAATTTTTGTATTTTTAGTAGAGACAGGGTTTCACCGTCTTGGCCAGGCTGGTCTCAAACTCCTGACCTCGTTATCCACCCGCCTTGGGCTCCCAAAGTGCAGGGATTACAGGCGTGAAAAAAATATGTAGAGACTTGAAGATAAAATTGCTACTAAAAACAAAGGACATTTTAAAATGATAAGAGGACCAATTTACTAGAAAGATATAATGATTATAAACATACATGCATGTAAAAATAGAGCCCCAAAATATATAAAACAAAATCTGATAGAATGTATACAAGAAAGGCCACGATAATACAGACTTACATAACCCACTTCCAATAATAGATAGGAGGACTGGTCAGAAGACCAGCAAGAAATGGAAGATTTGGTCAACACTATAAACTAACTCCACCTAATAGACTTAACAGAACACTCCATGTAGCAATACATTATTCTAAAGGGCACATGGAACATTCCAGGATAGACTATATGTTAGACTATAAAATAAGTCTCAGGAAATTAAAAAGGACTGAAAAGATACAAGTTATGTTCTGCAACCAATGGGATGAAATTAGAAATCAATGACAGAAAAAAATGTAAGAAATTCACAAATATGTAAACATTTTTAAAAATCCTAAATAATCAATGGGTCAAAAAACAGATCATCCAGGGAAATTAGGAAATACTTTGAGATGAATGAAAATAAAAACACCATAATTTATGGAATACTACTAAATCAGTGCTTAGAGGGATATTTCTAGTTAATGCTTACACTGAAAAGAAGATATATCTCAAATCAATAACCTAACATTCTACCTTAAGAAACTAAGAAAGAAGGGCAAATGAAACCCAAAGCAAACAGAATGAAGAAAAATAATAAACATTAGAGTGGAAATAAATACAGAGAAGGAAACAATAGAGAAAAATCTGTGAAATTATAGTAAGTTTGTTCTTTGAAAAGATCAACAAAATTGGCAACCCTCTAGTTAGACTCACCAGGAACAAAAGAAAAGATGCAAATGACTAAAATTAGAATGTGGGAGCACTGTGGTGTTGGCACAAGTCTGAATATACTGAGAGTCCCCAAACTGTTGTGTACAATTTTTTTTTTTTCTTTGAGATGGAGTATGGCTCTGTCACTGAGGCTGGAGTGGAGTGGCGCAATCTGGCTCACTACAACCTCCACCTCCCGAGTTCAGACGATTCTCATGACTCAGCCTCCTGAGTAACTGGGACTACAGGCATGCGCCACCACACCTGGCTAATTTTTGTATTTTTAGTAGAGGTGGGGTTTCACCATGTTGGCAAGGCTGGTTTTGAACTCCTGATGTCAAGTGCTCCACCCTCCTTAGCCTCCCAAAGTGCTGGGATTCACAGGCGTGAGCCACCATGCCTGGCTCCCCAAAATGTTGTATACTTTAAATGGGTGAATCTTATGGTATGTGAATTTTATCTCAAGCTTTTAAAAAAGAATGAAAGCACAGAGGCAACTCTGAATGTTTATAAAACTTAAGATAAAGGAAGCACCCTAAATCAGTGGGGGTTTGGGAGAAAAGCATCATTTAGTTCTATTACATACCAAAACGAAATCAGGAGAAACAAAATGCTCAGAAGAAGGCTTATGTAAGGAAGCTGTTTCTTGACTAGTGGCTTCCACAACTTTCCTTGGCATCAGAATCTCCTGCAGCACTTGTTCATACAGATGACTGGGGTCAGCCTCAGAGTGTCTGATATCCTGATATCATAGGTCTTCGGTGAGTAGAATTTGCATTTCTAAAAGACTCCTAGTGTAACCACCTAAGGAGTTCACCATGCCCACTGCCTAGACAGAGCCAATTAATCAAGACAGGGGAATTGCAATAGAGAAAGTAATTCACACAGAGCTGGCTGTGTGGGAGACTGGAGTTTTATTATTAAATCAGTCTCCCAGAGCATTTGGGGAGCAGCGTTTTTAAGGACAACTTGTGGGGTTGGGGAGAAGCCAGTGAGCCAGGAATGCTGACTGGTCAGAGATGAATTCCTAGGGAGTCAGAGCTGTATTGTGCTCTCAGTTCCTGGGTGGGGACCACAAGATCAGATGAGCCAGTTTATTGATCTGGGTGGGACCAGCTGATCCATCAAATGCAGCGTCTGCAAAACATCTCCAGCGCTGACCTTAGGAGCAATTTAGGGAGGGTCAGAATCTTGTAGCCTCCAGCTGCATGGCTCCTAAGCCATAATATCTAATGTTGTGGTTAATGTTAGTTCTACAAAGGCATTCTAGTCCCCAGGCAAGAAGAGTTCTGCCTTTGGGAAAGGGCTGTTACCGTCTTTGTTTAAGCTATAAACTAAGTTTCTCCCAAAGTTGGTTCAGCCTACGCCCAGGAATGAACAAGGACAGCTTGGAGGTTGGAAGCAAGATGGAGTCAGTTAAGTTGGGTCTCTTTCATTGTCTCAGTCATAATTTTGCAAAGGTGGTTTCATTAGATGCTGCTAATGCTGCTAGCCCAGAGACCACACTTTCAGAACCATCATGTAAGAGCTCATAAAGGAAAGGTCAAAAAATCCTTGACTGTAGAATATGTTTAAGCATCTGATATATCAAACATCACATAAACTCAAAAGGCAAAGACTGGGAGAAATAATTTGTGTGAAGTGTGATAGACAAATCCTCAAAAACCTCATATAGCTGAATTTTAAAATGTCAAGACTTGACTGGCTGAACGAACAAAGGACATGGGACATAAAATGTTACCAGTGAGGACATACAGATGGCTACAAAATATGAAATGTTCACTTTTCCCAAGGAAATGCAAATTAAAAGAATATTTTATTCATCAAATCGAAACCACCTTTGCAAAAATTATATCAGTGAGAAAATTATGGCAGCAGGGGAGATCTGATCTAGCCGACCCCCCGCTTGACTTTAGCCTTCAGGCTGCCTTAATTATTCTTGGGATTAGACTGGGCCAACTTTGGGAGACATTTAGTTTATAGTTTAAATGATAATAGCTCTTCCCCAAACTCAACTGCCTTCGTAAAGCTAGTGAGAGACCATCAGGCAAGGAGGACAGAGAAGCCTGATTTCTACTATCTGTAAATATGAACAATTGCCAGCTATTGTTCTGGAGGTCATAAGATATGCAATTTCTCCAATTACTCCTGCAGGTAACATCATTATTGTAGAACCTAAGATTGGCCTTTGAGATGACACCTGGCTCTGTGTGGACCTGCCTCCTGCTCTTGTGGCCACACCCAGAAGTGACTCAGCACAAGAGGATAGCTTCAGCTCCCTAGGATTTCATCTCTCACCCCACCAATTGGCAGCAAGCACCCACTGCCTGGCCACCCTTATCCCTAGCTCACCAAACCATTTTTTTTTTTTTTTGAGTCACAGTCTCACTCTGTTGCCCAGGCTGGAGTGCAGTGGCTCGATCTCGGCTCACTGCAAGCTCCGCCTCCCGGGTTTAAGCAATTCTCCTGCCTTAGCCTCCCAGGTACCTGGGACTACAGGTGCACTCTACCACACCCAGCTGATATGGTTTGGCTGTGTCCCCACCCAAATCTCATCTCCCATAATTCCCACAAGTTTAGGGAGGAACCCGGTGGGAGGCAATTGAATCATGGGGGCTGTTTCTCCCACACTGTCCTCATGGTAGTGAATAAGTCTCACGAGATCCAATGGTTTTAAAAGGGGTTTCCCCTTTTGCTTGGCTCTCACTGTCTCTCTTGTCTGCCGCCATGTAAGACATACCTTTTGCCTTCCACTATGATTGTGAGGCCTCCCCAGCCACGTGGAACTGTGAATCCATTAAACTTCTTTTTCTTTGTAAATGACCCAGTCTCGGGTATGTCTTTATCAGCAGCGTGAACATGGACTAACACTGGAGCGTGGCACACCTGGGCAGCTGCAGGAAGGCCACAGTGGCTGGAGCTGAAGGATGATGCGGAAAATGAAGGAAAGAGCCAGGTCCACGGGGACATCAGGGACACATAATGGGTGATGACTCAGGGAGACGGAGGCCAGACCTTGCGCCCTCAGAGCAATTATGCAAAGGAACAACATGATTAGATTTGCATTTTAATGAGATTTTAGCTGTGAGTTGGAAAATGGCTTGGAGAGGCCAAAAGGGAAGGAGATGAGTTGGTATTTTCATGAACAGGTGAGAGGTAATGGCTTGGGTGGTGGCCTTTCTGCAGTGCGCAACCATCTGTGCCAGCCCTGGTGACACTCTCCTGCATGGAGAACAGTGGATAGCTTTGAGAGACCTGGAAGATAACACTTCATGCATTTGGCACCAAATGGATTATGTTACAGGAAAGGGGTCCCGATCCAGAACCCAAGAGAGGGTTCTTGGATCTTGCAGAAGAAAGAATTCAGGGCGAGTCCATAGCGTAAAGTGAAAGCAAGTTTATTAAGAGAGTAAAAGAACGAAAGAACGGCTCCTCCACAGACAAAGCATCCCTGAGGGCTTCTGGGTGCCCATTTTATGGTTATTTCTTCATGATGTGCTAAACAAGGGGTAGATTATTCATGCCCCCCCCCCCTTTTTAGACCGTATAGGGTAACTTCCTGATGTTGCCATGGCATTTGTAAACTGTCATGGCACTGGTGGGAGTGTAGCAGGGAAGACGACCAGAGGTCACTCTCGTTGCCCTCTTGGTTTTAGTGGGTTTTGGCCGGCTTCTTTACTGCAACCTGTTTTATCAGCAAGGTCTTTATGACCTGTATCTTGTGCCGACCTCCTGTCTCATCCTGTGGCTAAGAATGCCTTGGCTGTCTGGGAATGCAGCCCAGCAGGTCTCAGCCTCATTTTACCCATCCCCTACTCAAGATGGAGTTGCTGTGGTTCAAATACCTCCGACAATTAGATGGGGCTAAGGATGACTCCTGGGTGGCAGGCCTGAGAACAGGGTGGATGACAGTGCCGTCTTCCAGGCTGGCTCATCCTGGAAGAGGACCAGGCTAGGGGGAGAGCTTGAGTTCATTTCTGGTCAGTAAGCTTGGAGCTGCCTCAAGACTCCCAAGGGAAAAGTCAACACAGCAGGCAGATGGACATGTCTGGAGGGGCCTGGGGTGGAAACTGAAATGTGTGAATCACGATCTTGTAAGCTATAATCGAAGCCTGGAAGAGGGCTGAGATCACCTAAGGAGAGAAGATAAAATAACAGGAGAGACCCAGCCTTGATGAACTCCAACAGAGGAGGCGAGTCTACAGGGGGTAGAGATGAGAGTGTAACCGTGTGCAGTGAATTCATTTTGCTGGCTGTCCAGATAGAGCTGACTTACCAAGACAGGGTAATTGCAATAGAGAAAGAGCTTACTTCACATACAGCCAGCTGAATGAGAGACTGGAGTTTTATTATTACTCAACTTGGTCTCCCTGAAAATTCAGAGGTAATGATAATTTGGTGGGCAGGGGTCTAGGGTAGGGGTGCTACTAATTGGTTGGGGATGCAATCCTAGGGGTGTGAAAAATGATCCTTGTCTGCTGAGTCCACTTCTGAGTGGGGCCAGAGGGAGTTTGGCAGGTCCAAGTGGAGCCATTGGTTGTCAGAAATGCACAAACCTGAAACCTTATCTCAAAAGACCAATCTTAGTTTCTATAATAGTGATGTTATCTTCAGGAGTTATTGGGGGGTTGCAAATCTTGTGACCTCTGGAATAATGGCCGGTAATTGTTGATATCTACATCTCAGCAGAATTCAGGCTCTTCTCATTCTCCTAGCCTGGTGGTCTCTCATTAGTTTTACGAAGGCGGTTGAGTTTTGGAGAAGGGATATAATCATTTAAACTATAAACTAAATGTCTCCCAAAGTTTGCTTGGCCCAAGCCCAGATGTGATTAAAGGTGGTTTGGATGTTAAAGGCAAGATGGGGATTAGTGAGATCCAATCTTTCACTGTTGTAATTTTCTTACTGTTACAATTTTTTTGAAAAGGCAGTTTTAGGAGAGACACCAGGCCTTGGAGTCACAGAAATCCACTGGGAAGAGTGGATCAAGAAAAGACTAATCAGCCAGGCTCGGTGGCTCATATCTGTTATCTCAGCACTTCAGGAGGCCGAGGCAGGCAGATCACTTGAGGCCGGGAGTTTGAGCCTGGCCTAGCTAACATGGTGAAACCCTGTCTCTGCTAAAAATACAAAAAATTAGCTGGAGGTGGTGGCACACACCTGTAGTCCCAGCCACTTGGGAGACTGAGGCAGGAGAATCGCTTGAGCCTGGGAGGCGGAGGTTGCAGTGAGGTGAGATCACGCCACTGCACTCCAGCCTGGGTGACAGAGCGAGACTCCATCTCAAAAAATAAAAATTAAAAAAAAATTTTTTTTTTTTTTTTTGAGACAGAGTCTAGCTCTGTCGCCCAGGCTGGAGTGCAGTGGCCTGACCTCAGCTCACTGCAAGCTCCGCCTCCCAGGTTCACGCCATTCTCCTGCCTCAGCCTCCCGGGTAGCTGGGACTACAGGCGCCCACCACCTCGCCCGGCTAGTTTTTTGTATTTTTTAGTAGAGACGGGGTTTCACCGTGTTAACCAGGATGGTCTCGATCTCCTGACCTCGTGATCCGCCCGTCTCGGCCTCCCAAAGTGCTGGGATTACAGGCTTGAGCCACCGCGCCCGGCCAAAAAAAAAAAAAAAAATTTAAAAGATGAATTGACAGGACCAGACGCCAATGAGAAGTGAATTCTGGGAGGATGACAGACAAATATCCTTTGATGGGGTTGTTGATGACACTTTTAATGGAATGCCAGCAGCCAGTGAAAGTTTTTGGAGAAATTTTAGTCACAGAAGATGTTTATGAAGTATAATGCTGTTTGAAAGACAGAATACAAACCATAGAATAGCATCATCTTCATGATGTAAAAACATTTGTAATATGAAGGAGCATATAGGAATGAATATGTATTATTTTAATCAAAAGAACATAATAAAAGTTATGAGGACATGTGTTTCTTAATTCTTTGTAGAATACACTTCTAAGCTTTTCCTTAAATAATATCCTGAAATTGGAATTCAGTGTATCATTGAAGTTAAAATATACTCAAAATATTCAAAGCAACATATTTTTCCCAGCTAAAAGATTATTTAATCTTTTTCGTTGTTCTTCCAGTATGCTGGGTTCTTCTCTCAATTTTTATTCCCGTGTAAATTGATGAACTCCTCTTGGTTACTACTGATTTCACGCAAGTTAGCAGTGACTAATCACGTTGGCCGTTAGCCTGCTTAGCGCATTTTTCCTCTACTGATTTAATTTCATTTAATGTAATAAAGCATGTTACTTTCATGACTAGGTTTTGAAGATGTTTGGTACAATGTTTTAAATTCGTTGCATTTTCTGGAGAACAAAAAGCACACCTGTTTGGAAGGCATCCTGGTGTGTTTAGAATTTCTCATTGATTTCAGGAACTCTGGCCTTGATGTTAGAGGAAGTGATCACAGACCTTCGTTTAAGGCAGGCAGGGATGCATCTGACTGCCAGGGAAATGGCCCATTTCTAGGGGAACAAAGACAGTGCATTTTTGTTAAAAAAAAAAAAAAAAAAAAATCGCAGCAGGCAAACGTTCTGCAATTCTCTGGGCTTCCTCTACTTGCAAACACTTATCAAAGACACTGAAGCCTCCGTTAATGTCTTTGCCTCCCCCCCTTATTGAGGAAGCTAATTAATTGGGTAGCTAATTAATTGTCTCTTACTAAGGACTACTAGAAATTTATACTCTGATTATTGGCTTAGGAGAAGTTGGATGAAATAGCTCGCACTGTTGAAAAGTCTTAAGTAGTTTTTTCAATCAGCTAGGGGCCTCCCTTTCCCTGCAAGATTTGTGTGTGTGCTGGTGGAAGGGAGAGCTATGGTCCCTCTACTCGCCTGCAGGGAGGAGCCTGCAGTTCCTTTGTGCCTGTGACTCAGTAAGTTAGAGGGCTTGGGCTGTCTCCCAACACATTAACCCTTGCTCAGGTAGTGTATTAGTCTCTTCTCACGTTGCTATAAAGAAATACCTGAGACTGGGTAATTTTTAAAGGGAAGAGGTTTAATTGACTCCTGGTTCTGCAGACTATAGGAAGCATGGCTGAGGAGGCCTCAGGAAACTTACAATTGTAGCAGAAGGCGAAGAGGAAGGAGAGGCACGTCTTACGTGGCAGGAGCAGGAGGAAGAGAGACAGGGGAGGTGCCTCACACTTTTAAACAATCACATCTTGTGAGAACTAACTTACTATATAGTACCAAGTGGGGATGGCACTAAACCATGAGAAACTACCCCCGTGATCCAATCACCTCCCACCAGGACCCACCTCCAGTATCAGGGATTACATTTCAACATGAGATGTGGGTGGGGACACAGATTCAAACCGTATCAGGTGGGGATTAGGAAATGCCAGTCTCACCACTATGAAACCTCTTCCTCCCTTAAGCAGGGGATAGAGAGGAGGGCCCAGGAGTGTCAGCATAATCTAACTCACTCCAGAGCTGTGGAGCAGGAAAACATGAGCATAGGGGATAAGAGCCCTGCTATGGTTTCAAAGTATCCCCCAGGCCAGGCGCAGCAGTTCATGCCTGGAATCCAAGCACTGTGGGAGGCCGAGGCAGGCAGATCACCTGAGCTCAGGAGTTCGAGACCAGCCTGGCCAACATGGTGAAACCTCGTCTCTATTAAAAATACAAAAATTAGCTGGGCTTGGTGGTGAATGTCTGTAGTCCCAGCTATCAGGAGGCTGAGGCAGGAGAATCACTTGAAAACGGGAGGCAGAGTTTGCAGTGATCCGAGGTTATGCCATTGCGCTCCAGCCTGGATGTCACAGCAAGACTCCGTCTTGGAAAAAAAAAAAGTATCCCCCAAAGAGCATGCGACGGGAACTTAATCCCCAATGCAACAATATTGGTAGGTGGGCCTCGGGAACTTAATCCCCAATGCAACAATATTGGTAGGTGGGCCTAATGAGATGTGATTATGAGATAGGAGTTCGCCAGGACTGGTTTCACAAGACACAGATCACAAAGACTGCTGATAAAACAGGGTGCAGTAAAGAAGCTTGCCAAGACCAGGTGCGGTGGCTCGTGCCTGTAATCCCAGCACTTTGGGAGGCCAAACTTGGAGGACTGCTTGAGCTCAGAAGTTCAAGACCAGCCCAGGCAACCTCACCTCTACTAAAAATTCAAAAAATTTGCCGGGTGTGGTGGCATGTGCCTGAAGTCCCAGCTACTTGGGAGGCCGAGGCAGGAGGATTGCTTGAGCCCAGGTGGTCTAGGCTGTAGTGATCTATAGTTACGTCACCACACTCCAGCCTGGGTGACAGAGCAAGCAAGATCTTGTCTCGAGAAAAAAAAAAAAAAGCCAACCAAAACCAAGATGGCGATGATAGCAACTTCTGGTCATCCTCGCTGCTCTTTATACACTAATTATAATATATTAGCATACCAAAGGAAACCCCTGCCTCTTTCCTGGAAAACATGAATAATCCACCCCTTGTTCAGCCTGTGATCAAGAAATAACCATAAAAATGGGCAACCCGAAGCCCTCACGGCTGCTCTGCCTATGGAGTAGCCACCCTTCCTTTACTTTCTTAATAAACTTTCTTTCACTTCACTACATTGGCTTGCTCTTGAATTCCTTCCTGCACAAAGCCAAAAATCCATGTGGTCTTCCAAGATGAACCCCAGTTTTGGAGTTTGTCCTGTGACAATTTGGCCATGAAGGTGGAGTGAATGGATTGATGTTATCACTAGAGTGGGTTTGTTATAAAAGGGCGAGTTCAGCTCCCTTTTACTTTCTCTCACCCTCTCTCCTTCTCTATTTTTTTTTTTTTTTTTTGAGATGGGGTCTCACTCTGTTGCCCAGGCTGGAGTGCATTGGTGCAATCTTGGCTCACTGCAGCCTCCTCCTCCTGGGCTCAAGTGATCCTCCCACCTCAGCCTCCTGAGTAGCTGGGACTACAGTTGCACGCCACCATGCCTGGCTGATTTTTTTTTTTTGCATTTTTGGTGGAGACAGAGTTTCACCATATTGCCCAGGCTGGTCTTGAACTCCTGAGCCCAAGTAATCCACCCACCTTGACCTCCCAAAGTTTTGGGATTACAGGCGTGAACCATCGCACCCAGCTTCTCACCCTCTCTTGACCCTTCTACCTTCAGCCATGGATGTGGTGACACAGCAAGAAGGCCCTGGCAAGTTGCCAGCACCTTGATCTTGGACTTCCCAGCCTCTAGAACAAGAAAATAAATTTCTATTCATTATAAATCACTCAGTCTCAAGTACCCTGTGACGGCAGCATAAACAGACTAAGACAGGCCCCTAAAAAGCATGTGCTCGCTTAGACCTGTTAATAATGATTGCCTGGGCACTATGTTGAGGACATTCAGGCACATCTGGTTTAGCAGGAAAGAGTGCAGTGATCGATTTGTGATGTCTGCAGGGCCACAGGATGGTCCACTCTCACCATTTGTTTGCCACACATTGAATAGTAATTCCTGGTGAAAGGCCCCCATGGCCCCTGAAACATTTCTTCCTAGGGACTTGGGGTCCTATGACTTATCTCGGACCTAGACCCTACCCAAGGGACAAGAAGACAGCACCTCCTCTATAACACAGCCAGCTTCTAACTCCCGGTGTTAAGTTGAGGAGAGCTGGGGTTCAGTATGAAAAGTGAGGCCCTAGTGAATCAGGTAGAATGTGGAGTGGTGAAAGACAGGGGGCCTACATGGAGCATGAAGATGCAGTTGAGAGGCTGCCATAGCAGGTTGTTAGCAAGCGTTTTGTGTGGCATGTCATTGGGGTTGGTGGTGGTAGGTGTTGCTGACAGAAACAGTATCAGCTGGCCAGGAACAGTGGCTCACGCCTGTAATCCCAGTACTTTGGGAGGCTGAGGTGGGTGGATTACTTGCCAGGAGTTCGAGACCAGCCTGGCCAACGTGGTGAAACCGTGTCTCTACAAAAATACAAAAAACAAACTGGGCATCGTGACAGGTGCCTGTAATCCAAGGTACTCAGGAGGCTGAGGCAGGAGAATCACTTAAATCCAAGAGGTGGAGGTTGCAGTGTCAGCTGAGTTACTCCTCTAGTTGATATGTTTTATCTAGTCATCATTCTGCAGAAGGTGGTGGTGGACACATAGTCATAAAAATAATAACGGTGGCTATTTACTGAGCCCTTCCTCCTTCCGATATGTTGGGCACTGTGCATGACCCACACCCTTTAGATTCAGGGTTTAAATGGCAGACACTGGTGAGAACTATAACTTAGCCAGGCGCAATGGCTCATGCCTGTAGTCCCAGCACTTTGGGAGGCCAAGGCGGGAGGATTGTTAGAGGCCAGGAGTTCGAGACCAGCCTGGGCAACATGGAAAACCCTGTCTCTACAAAAAGTTAAAAAGTTAGCAAGGTATGGTGGCACATGCCTGTAGTCCCAGACACTCAGGAGGTGGAGGTGGGAGGATCACTTGAGCCCAGGAGTTTGAGGCTACAGTGAGCTGTGATTGTGTCACTGTACTCCAGCCTGGGTGACAGAGCAAGATCCTGTTTCAAAAAACAAACAACAACAACAACAACAAAATCCCAAAACAAAGTATAACTCTATGACTAAACACAAATACCATCACCCTCTTTTCTGTCTGGCCACCAGATAGCTTCCAGAATGATGACTCTAGAATGCACAAATGTGTGGTTTTGGTTTTTCTTTTTTTAGAAAGTGGGTCTGCCACCCAGTCTGGATTTCAGAAGCGCGATCATAGCTCATGGTAGCCTCAAACTCCTGAGCTCAAGTGATCCTCCCACCTCAGCCTCCAGAGTAACAAAGACTACAGGCACATGCCACCATGCTTGACTAATTTTTTTGTTTGTTTTGAGACAGAGTCTCACTCTATCACCTAGGCTAGAGTGCAGTGGGGCGACTGGCTCATTGCAAGCTCCACCTCCCAGATTTAAGCAATTCTCCTGCCTCAGCCTCCTGAGTAGCTGGAATTACAGGTGTGCTCCACCATGCCCAGCTAATTTTTGTATTTTTAGTAGAAACGGGGTTTCACCATGTTGGTCAGGTTGGTCTTGAACTCCTGACCTCGTGATCCGCCCACCTTGGCCTCCCAAAGTGCTGGGATTACAGGAGTGAGCCAAATTTTTTTGTAGAAATGGGGTCTCTCTGTGTTGTCCAGGCTGATCTTGAAGTCTTCCCTCAAGCGGTCCTCCTGCCTTGGCCTCCCACAATGCTAGTATTAAAGGTGTGCACCACTGCACTTGGCTTTTAAAATGCGTATTTGACCTTGTCTCTGCCACCTAAACCCTCCAATGTCTCCTTCAAGTCCATGGGCAAGTGCAAACTCCTCAGCGTGTCGGCTGGCCCCACACGCTCCAACCTCTTGTTCTGACACATTTCACTCCTGAGTCCTGTGGAACAGTTTATCAGCTTGAGGACATTTGGCTCTTCCCCACTGCTCGCTGTTTCAGTCTCTAATACCCATCCCTACCTCCATCCACCTGACCAGCTCATACTCAGCTTCTGAACTCAAACTTTTGAGTTGTGATTTGCAATTAACATTCAGATTATTGCGTTGGCTTGATGGTTAAAATACATGCTTGCCTTGATTTTTCTTTTTTTTCACCTAGGGCAACGCAGCACATAGCTTTTCAGCATATTTACATAATTCATAGCCTTTGAATAAATTATTGAGTGAAATATTACCCTTGTGGTACAGCATCCTTATTCATGGTGCCATCTTCAGGGTCAGAGGGTTGGGGAGGGGCGTGATGCTTCACAAACATTAGGGGAGGTTATGTGGCTCATGACTGTAATCCCAGCACTTTGGGAGGCTGAGGCAAGTGGATCGCTTGAGCTCAGGAGTTCAAGACCAGCCTGGCCAACATGGCGAAACCCCATCTGTACTAAAAATACAAAAATTAGCTAGGCGTGATGGCAGGTGCCTGTAATCCCAGCTACTCGGGAGGCTGAGACAGGAGAATCGCTTGAACCTGGGAGGTGGAGGTTGCAATGAGCTGAGATCCTGCCACTGCACTCCAACCTGGGCAACAGAGTGAGATCCCATCTCAAAAAACAAAACAAAACAAAAACATGAGGGGAAAGACTGAATATAGGTGACTTAGACATGTACTCAGGTGACCAACCAGGAGGTCTGATCTTTGAGTCTATTCACTTTGTGTTTAACTTCAAATAAATTGATAGTTGGAAACAAAACAAGGACAATACCTTCATAATTTTAATTTTTTAAATTATTAAATATTTTTTGGTAGAGACAGGGTCTTGTGTTGCCCAGGCTGGTCTCAAACTCCTAGCCTCAAGCAATCTTCCTGCCTCAACCTCCAAAAGCGTTGGGATTACATGTATGAGCCATAACACATGGCCCATAATTTTAATATATATATATATATTTTTTGAAACATGATCATAGCTCACTTTATTGCCCAGGCTCAAGTGCAATGGCATGATCTCAGCTCACTGCAATCTCCGTCTCCTGGGTTCAAGCAATTCTTCTACCTCAACCTCCTGAGCAGCTGGGATTACAGACCGCACCACTGTGCCTGGCTACTTTTTGTATTTTTAGTACAGACGAGGTTTCACTATGTTGGCCAGGCTGGTCTTAAACTCCTTATCAGAAGTTATCCACCTGACTTGGCCTCCCAAAGTGCTGGGATTACAGGCATGAGTCACTGCTCTTGGCTATAATTTTAATTTTTGAGGTGGTTTTTGGCCCTCCGTTTTCTAAACTGGTGCTAGATGGGAAAATATGTTTGTACTGTGGAGTCCCTAACTGCTGCCATGGGTGAGAAAGCATATGTCAGGTAGCATGCTCTCTGGTTCCAGTAATGGAATTGCTAACTAAAAATGCCTTTAGGCCGGGCGTGGTGGCTCAAGCCTGTAATCCCAGCACTTTGGGAGGCCAAGACGGGCGGATCACGAGGTCAGGAGATCGAGACCATCCTGGCTAACACGGTGAAACCCCGTCTCTACTAAAAAAATACAAAAAACTAGCCGGGCGAGGTGGCAGGCGTCTGTAGTTCCAGCTACTCGGGAGGCTGAGGCAGGAGAATGGTGTGAACCTGAAAGGTGGAGCTTGCAGTGAGCTGAGATCCGGCCACTGCACTCCAGCCTGGGTGACAGAGCGAGGCTCCGTCTCAAAAAAAAAAAAAAATGCCTTTAAACAATAGAGGTTTCTACTCTCTCTTTGAAGTGATATGGAAGTGTATTACCCACCTTGAATCTAAGGATGAATAATCAAAGACCCACTTCCAATCTTTCCACTGCATCATTTTGAACATGTTGGCTTTTATCTCCAGGCTGTTGCCTCATGGTCTCAGGATGGCCGCCACAGCTGTTGCCTCATGGTCTCAGGATGGCCGCCACAGCTGTTGCCTCATGGTCTCAGGATGGCCGCCACAGCTGTTGCCTCATGGTCTCAGGATGGCTGCCACAGCTGTTGCCTCATGGTCTCAGGATGGCCGCCACAGCTGTTGCCTCATGGTCTCAAGATCACTGCTGCAGCTCCAGGCATCACATTCTCTTACAGTTGTGTTCAGAGACAGGAAGGAAGAGGACAGGCAAAAGAGTTTCTCTCTTTTGAGGTGCTCTTTATATCAAGGAGGGGGAAAAGCCCCTTGGAAACTCCTTAAATCATATTAACCATAAATGAGTCCCTTGTCAACCTCCATTTGCAAGGGAGGCTGGGAGCAGAAGTTGGTGGAATTTACAGCCTCTATGATGGGAGGTGGGTTCTATTAGGAGAAAACCAAGTGGTAAATAACACCATCTGTCACAGAAAATATACACCTTGCTGTGTAGCTTAACCACCCACCAAACTGGTCAGGAACACCTGCTGAGGGTTAGGTTTCTGCTTGGGGTGCTGGAAGAAAAACTTCGCATAGTGAAGTACCCAGGAGAGAGGCAGTACTCATGAGCCAGAGATTAAAAGCCAGTGAAGAGGCCAGGCGTGGCAGCTCATGCCTGTAATCCCAGCACTCTGGGAGGCTGAGACAGGCAGATCACTTGAGGTCAGGTGTTCAAGACCAGCCTGGCCAACATGGTAAAACTCCATCTCTACTAAAAATACAAAAATTAGCTGGGTGTGGTGGTGTGTGCCTGTAACCCCAGCTACTCAGGAGGCTGAGGCGTGAGGATTGCTTGAATCCAGGAGGTGGAGGTCGCAGTGAGCTGAGATGGTGCCACTGCACTCCAGCCTCACTCACAGAGTGAGACCCTCTCTCAAACAAACAAACAAACAAAAAACACCAGTGAAGTACATGCAAACTACTCTTGGAATCTGGAGCAGCAATGAGACACCAACTTTGTCTTGGAGAACCAAGGCAGGCTTCACAGAGGAGGTGACGGTTGGGCAATGTCTTTTTTTTTTTTTTGAGACAGAGTCTTGCTCTATCACCCACACTGGAGTGCAGTGGTGTGATCTTGTCTCACTTCAACCTTGGCATTCCAGGCTCAAGTGATTCTCCGCCATGTTGGCCAGGCTGATCTCGAACTCCTGACCTCAGGTGATCTGCCCACCTTGACCTCCCAGAGCGCTGGGATTACAGGTGTGAGCCACTGAACTGGGGCTTGAGCAGTGTCTCCACAGATGCATAGGAGATTCCCAGATGAAGAAGACAGGAAAGGCCATTTAAGGCCTACGGGTAGAAAGAGCATATCCAGAGTTTTAAAAATGCCTTTTGTTTTTGACAATAACCACCACCCACTTTTGAGTTTTCTCCCATCTCCGTCAGCATGCCCACTCTGAATGAATGCAACACTTCCTGAAAGCTGAGCTTCACGGCCTGTTTTGGCCGTTCTTAGAGTAGTGGAGATGTGCTCATTCCACTCGGGGAATCTTCATTTGAAGTGCAGTCATGTCCTTCAGAACTGCAGTGGGAGGGATGGGGTGCTGTGCGGGGCATTTGTTTTGTTCAGCCTACAATGGCGTCCCCTTTTGTGGGATATACTCACTCCCTGAAGCTGGGGGACTCAGCCTTCCTACCCTGTCCTGGCCCTGAGATTGGCCACATCACTGTGACTTGGGTCAGCTGCTATAGCCGTCCCCTGGATATGGTGATGGTCTGGATGTGAGCAGGATCCACGCTGCACCAACTGGAAGACCTATCTGGATTTCTGCAAATCACGCTGAAAAAGGGGCTTTATTTCCTCTTTGAACACACAACGTAAGGATGAAAGGTCAGAACTGCCTATTCCCTTATCCCTGGTATAAACCAAAAATAAAATTCTAAGCCCCCCAACTGACTGATGGACCACCCTCCCCCACCAGCCCTTGGCAAAGGGCATTCCAAAGTAATGAAATGAAAATCTAGTTCAGGTCTTGACAGAAGTGGGCATACCTCATTATACTCTCAGCCCTTTGAAATTCCGACAAAGCTGACCTGCATTAACCATTAAAACAGATCTTAAGACTGACAAAACAGACTTTTTGGAGCAGTAAGATATCACATTCCAACATGATTCTAGTATAGCATCACATGACAGATAGCAGGTCCCAAAAGAAATTGAAGTATTTTACCGTAAAACATTTTTCTTTGACATATTTTGAAACGGCCCTGCGAAGCTGTCTCTTGTGGGGAAAATCTACATTCTGTAGAGAATCCCCTTTCCTTTCCAGGTCTTTTCCCTGATCCAGGAGACAATTAACTAAGAGTCTGGCACCTTTTTTTTTTGAGATGGAGTCTCTCTCTCTTACCAGGCTGGAGTGCAGTGGCACAATCTTGGCTCACTGCAACCTCTACCTCCCGGGTTCAAGCAATTCTCCTGCCTCAGCCTCCCTAGTAGCTGGGACTACAGGCGTGTGCCATCTCGCCCGGCTCATTTTTGTATTTTTAGTAGAGATGGGTTTTCACCATGTTGGCCAGGATGGTCTCGATCTCTTGACCTTGTGATCTGCCTGCCTTGGCCTCCCAAAGTGCTGGGATTACAGACATGAGCCACTGCACTTGGCCTCTGGCACCTTTTTAAGTCTGATAAGAAACATTTACAATCTGTTCTCTCTGAGGCCTGCTACTGGGAGGCTTCATCGACATAGTAAGATCCTTGGTCTGTACAACTCCTTGTCTGGGTTCAGTATTGGGAAAAATCAAAGATCTCCCATCTATTGATACCCAGTCTTTTTTTTTTTTTTTTTTGAGACGGAGTCTTGCTCTGTCGCCCAGGCTGGAGTGCAGTGGCCAGATCTCAGCTCACTGCAAGCTCCACCTCCCGGGTTTACGCCATTCTCCTGCCTCAGCCTCCGGAGTAGCTGGGACTACAGGCGCCCGCCGCCTCGCCCGGCTAGTTTTTTGTATTTTTAGTAGAGACGGGGTTTCACCGTGTTAGCCAGGATGGTCTCGATCTCTGACCTCGTGATCCGCCCGTCTCAGCCTTCCAAAGTGCTGGGATTACAGGCTTGAGCCACCGCGCCCGGCTGATACCCAGTCTTTAGATAGTAACTTAACAGTTTCAACCAACTGCCCATCAGAAAATCTTTGAATCCACCTATGATCTCGAATCCCACCCCTGCTTCCCCAGCTTCCCCTGCTTCAGGCTGCCCCACGTTTCCAGGTTGAACCAATGTACACTTTGCATGTATTGACTGATGTCTTGGGTGTCCCTAACATGTATAAAGTCAAGCTGCTGCCTAACATCTTGAGCACTTGTCTCAGAATCTCCTGAGGCCGTATCATGGGCCATGGTCACTCATATTTGGTTCAGAATAAATCTCTTCAAATATTTTACAATGTGACTCTTTTTGTCCACACTGACTGTGTGCGGAGGCTGATGTGGAGATGGAGCCCACATCCAGTGAGGTCTCAGTCATTCCAGAGCACAGCTTTGCCCCTATACACCCCAGTTATGGGAAACACAAATCACCTTCTCTTTCACTTGGGTTTATTGGAAGTGGGTTTTATCACCTGCAATAAAGTCTTGACTAATGTAATAGCTCATCATCAGCAAAAGCTGTCTGTGCCTGGCTACCACGTCAACTGACTGTGTCCCTGTCTGCAGTGAGACTTTCCCTCCATCCTGCTGAGTCTGGAAGGAGGAAGAAAATAATTCCTTGCGAATTCTGCTTTAGTGTGTCTCTTCTCATCTCTCCAAAGACATCCCTCTGGCTTCCTTTCACTTCAAGCCTGGTCCCAGCAGCCTGGCTGTGAGTTTCCTGCCCACAGCTACGTGGGGGTGTGAATACCGCCTAGGCCATTACCCCTGGGAGCAGCTGGAGCCTGCAGCAGGTGACAAAACTCCCTCCACCTTTTCACTGTCTTGAGAGGGAGCGTTCACACCTTCCTGCTGTGCTCGGGGTCAGCTCGAGGGAGCTCATTAAGTAGCTGACTCAGAGCCAGAGCACCGAGGCCCGGCACAATCAGCGCCTCTCCCACCTCTGTGGGATTCATGAGTTTCCTTCCCCAGGCAGCCAACCCCAGCTGCGGATTTTCAGAGCCTTTAACAGTGAAGGAAATGAACATGTTTTACCCCAAAATATATATTTTTCACATATTTTGAAATGGTTGCTGTTTGGCCAGTAAACAGAAGTAGCCTTGGGCTGGGCAGTGGCTGTCACTTGTAATCCCAGCACTTTGGGAGGCCAAGGTGGGAGGATCATTTGAGGCCAGGAGTTCAACACCAGCCTGGGCAAAAAGTGAGATCCCATCTCTATTAAAAAAGAAAATTCAGGCCGGGTGCAGTGGCTCATGCCTGTAATCCCAGCACTTTGGGAGGCCGAGGCAGGCGGATCACGAGGTCAGGAGATTGAGATCATCGTGGCTAACACGGTGAAACCCTGTCTCTACTAAAAATACAAGAAAAATTAGCCGGGCATGTTGGCGGGCGCCTGTAGTCCCAGCTACTAGGGAGGCTGAGGCAGTAGAATGGCCAGGGAGGCGTGAACCAGGGAGGCGGAGCTTGTAGTGAGCTGAGATCGCACCACTGCACTCCAGCCTGGGCAACAGAGCGAGACTCCACCTCAAAAAAAAAAAAAAAGAAAATTCAAAAATTAGCTGGGTGTGGTATCATGTGCCTGTGGTCCCAGCTGCTTGGAAGGCTGAGGTGGGAGGATCGCTCAAGCCCAGGAGTTTAAGGCTGCAGTGAGTGACGATCGTGCCACAGCACTGCAGCCTGGGCAGCACAGCAAGACCCTATCTCTAAAAAAGGTTGTGGGGGGAGATGTAGGGACCTTGCAAAGCTGTCTTTTGGGGAAAATTTGTGTGTGTATTTTTTTTTTTTTTTTTTTTT
>NW_012113364.1:5746199-5746688 GCF_000951035.1 Colobus angolensis palliatus | reverse complement strand
GGATTGCTTTTACATGTTTACATGGTTGGAAAAAAATTAGAAATATGATATTTCCTGACATGTAAAAATCACATGAAATTGATTTCAGCGTCTGTAACTAAAGACTTATTGGAACCTGCCACACTCATTTATCTGTGAACGGTCTGCGGTTGTTTTCATGCTGTGATGGCAGAGAGTGAAGAGTGGGCCAGAGACCACGTGGTCCTTTCCAGAAAAGGTTTGGGGACCTTGCCCTGTCTTTTCCCTCTAGCTTTCTGGTGACTTCTCTTCCACCCAGATCTTCCAAGGGAAAGGAATGCTCATTGTGCTGCTCCTTTGTGGGGACTTAGAGTTTAAAGGGGACACAGAAAGAGACCACTGCCTAATATCAAATAATTTGTTAGTGCTGGAATTTCAGGTTAGGGACTCCCCTTTTTTTTTCCTTCTTTCCTTCCTTCCTCCCTCCCTCCCTCCCTGCTTCCTTCCTTCCTTCCTTCCTTCCTTCCTCCC
>NW_012113364.1:5736216-5745196 GCF_000951035.1 Colobus angolensis palliatus | reverse complement strand
CCCCTCCCCTTCCCTTCCCTTCCCCCTTCCCTCCCCTCCCTGGGTTTTGGTCTGTCTCCTAGACTGGAGTGCAGTGGTGTGTGTGATTTTAAGTTATTGTGACCTCAAACTTGAGAAAAGCTCAAGCAATTCTCCCACCTTGGCCTCCTGAGTAGCTGAGACTACATGTGTGTGCTACCATGCCAGGCTAATTTTTAAAATTTTTCATAGAAATGAAGTCTTGCTATGCTGTCCAGGCTGGTCTTGATCTCCTGATCTGCAGTGATCCTCTTGCCTCAGTCTCCCAGAGTGTTAGGACTACAGGCATGAGCCACTGCACTGACCCATGTGGGGCACTTCTTAGGGGTGGAGTGGGCTCCTGAGACACTTCAAGTCACAACATGCATCAGTGTGTGCCTCAGATACAGAGGCTGACCCCATGCCATCCATGAGGCAGCTGCCGCTTCCACAACATTCTTATTGCCTGTACACCTGCTAGGGGCGGCCTTGGGGGCTGTCCCATGGGTCCCTGGCTAGCTCCATAGAAAAGGGCCTGAGTCGGCCGGAAGTGGTGGCTGACATCTGTAATCCCAGCACTTTGGGAGGCCAAGGCAGGCGGATCACGAGGTCAGGAGATCGAGACTATCCTGGTTACAGTGAAACCCTGTCTCTACAAAAAATTAGCCAGGCATGGCGGCGTACGCCTGTAGTCCCAGCTACTCGGGAGGCTGAGGCAGGAGAATTAGTTGAATCTGGGAGGTGGAGGTCACAGTGAGCCGAGATCGCGCCATTGCACTCCAGCCTGGGCAACAGAGCGAGACTCTGTCTCAAAAGGAAAAAAAAAAATAGAAAAGGGCCTGAGTCTCCCCACTTCCTGGGTCAGCCGATGTTTCTACCTTGCTATGGGGATTCAGGAAACTAATCGAGACTTCGGGCCAGGATGTCTTCGGGCCACCCTGGCAACCTCTCACTAATGTTCTATTTGGAACCCCAGGGCCTAGGGTGCTATCCCTGCCTGCAGACTCAGCCAGCCTTGCCACGATGTCCGGTTCCTCCCAACGTCATTCCAGAGTCTGAGTCCTGTTGCAACCGAGCCTGTATTATAAAAATCATAAGGTGGCCGGGCACAGTGGCTCACACCTGGTAATCCCAGCACTTTGGGAGGCTAAGGCAGGCTGATCACCTGAGGTCTGGAGTTCAAGACCAGCCTGACCAACATGGTGAAACCCCCGTCTCTACTAAAAATACAAAAATTAGCCGGGCCTGGTGGTGGATGCCTGTAATCCCAGCTACTCAGGAGGCTGAGGCAGGAGAATCGCTTGAACCTAGGAGGTGGAGGTTGCAGTGAGCCAAGATCACACCATTGCATTCTAGCCTGGCAACAAGAGCAAAACTCCGTGTCAAAAAAAAAAGGTGTTGTTTTACTTATTTTCCTTTTTCTTTGTCCTTTTCTTTCTTTATGCATGATTCATTTCATAGTCATTTTGGTAGAGGGGAGTCACTAATCTTTGAAAAATTGTATATCCTGACCCCAGGGGCTGCGTGCGTGATTAATGAACTTGTCTTTCTTTTAAAGAACAGTGATCTTTAGGTCATACAGACCTCCCTGATGGCATCCAGAAGTTTGATTGACCGAGGGGTGCATACAGTGTTGATCGCTGGGGATGTCACCTCCCGTAGGTCCACCTCACTCATGAAAGTCCCCAGTTATGTTCAAAGCAGTCGGATGTGAGAGTTCAGGTCTCCAGCCCTCTTGCTTTGGCCAAATCGAATGTATCTTTCTCTGCTCCTGAGCGCTGATGTGTCAATGTCTGCCTTACTGTGAACCCGGTACATGGACCTAAATGTCGGGGCTCTCCAACGCTGAGACCTGCTGTCACCTGGCTTCTTGAATCGCGCTGATCCAGGAGGCACAGGTGGAACCGTCAGGTTGGGGACCCAGTGAGTGTACCCCCTCACTGACGAGTCGACACCGATGGAGACCACAAAGGTCTTGGCATCTGCATTTGGCTACAAGTAACAACCCCACGTCAACAGTGGCTTAAGCGCAAAAGACATTGAACCCTCTCACATGGTAACCAGTCTGAGGTGGTTGTTCTGCATTTGTTTTGCTGTTTAGAAATGTCAGCAACGGGCTGGGTGTGGTGGCTCATGCCTATAATCGCAGCACTTTGGGAGGCTGAGGCGGGCAGATCATGAGGTCAGGAGTTCGAGACCAGCCTGGTCAACATGGAGAAACCCCGTCTCTACTAAAAATACAAAAATTAGCTGGGTGTGGTGGTAGGCACCTGTAATCCCAGCTACTCAGGAGGCTGAGGCGTGAGGATTGCTTGAATCCAGGAGGTGGAGGTCGCAGTGAGCTGAGATGGTGCCACTGCACTCCAGCCTGGGCAAAAGAGTGAAACTCCATCTCAAAAAAAAAAAAAAAAAAAAGAAAGAAAAAAATGTCAGTAACACTGCAGGCTCCGTTATTTTGTTTGTTTGTTTTTTTTTTTTTCCGACAAGATCTCACTCTGTTGCCCAAGTTGGAGTGTAGTGGCATGATCCTAGCTCATTCACTGCAGCCTTGACTTCCTGGGCTCAAATGATCCTCCCACTTCAGCCGCCCAAGTAGCTGGGACCACGGGTGTGTGCTGCCATGCCTGGCTCAGTTTTTATTTTTTGTAGAGATGGAGTCTCACTATGGTGCCCAGGTTGATCTTGAATTCCTGAGCTCAAGAAATCCTCCACCTGGAAGTTGTTTGGAACTCTACCTGGTGTCTGAGCAGAATCAGGCTTCGGTTGACAGGAGGAGGGGGAGACTCAGCTTCAGTGGGCAAGGAGTTTTTAGACCAATGAGAAGACAAGAAGACAGCCCCTTCTATTCTTTCTTCTTCCAAAGGTACATTCTAGAAGTGACAGGTATGGAAAGTTGGTGGGAAGGCAGGGAGGCAGCTCAGAGGTGGAGCTCACTTGCAATTTTTTTTCTTTGTCTTTGAGATTCTTTTTTGTTTTGTTTTGAGTTTCGCTCTTGTTGCCCAGGCTGCAGTGCAATGGTGCGATCTCGGCTCACTGCAACCTCCACCTCCTGGGTTCGAGCGATTCTCCTGCCACAGCCTCCCGAGTAGCTGGGATTACGGGCATGCGCCACCACGTCTGGCTAATTTTGTATTTTTAGCAGAGATGGGGTTTCACTATATTGGCCAGGCTGGTCTCGAACTCCTGACCTCAGGTGATCCACCCGCCTTGGCCTCCCAAAGGGCTGGGATTACAGGCGTGAGCCACTGCACCCGGCCTCACTTGCATTTTTAATGCCCTGGGGGGAAGTCCCCTGGGTGGCCGAGATGGGTCACCCAGCATGACTCCTTAGAAAACTGGATTGACAAGATCAACCTCAGGGCCCACCAAAGGACTTGGATTGTTTAGTGGGGATTTGTATGTGGGCCTGAGAGGCAGGAAGGTTTGACATTACCCCCACCCCCGCCCTCCAGCCTGCCTTCTTTTTCTTCCTTTTCTCAGGATATCCAAATATGAAATGCTGATCTTGTGATAAGCTGAGCCAGGGCAGGCTCTTGCAGATGAAGAATGCTGAGTGTGGCTGACCCCACAGGGACCTCCCGATGTCACGGAGAAGTCTGATTTGCAGAATAGGAAATTTCCCTTCCCTCAGCCAGTTTCTGTCCTTCCTGAGGCTTCCCACCTCCCGCCAAGGCCTTGTCTTTGCCAGGCCCTGCTGTCACAGATGGATGGTTAGGAATGGGTACTTTGTAATTGTCCTTGAGTAATTGACTTTTTTTCTTTTGGTAGAGCTGGGGTCTTGCTGTGTTGCCCAGGCTGGTCTTGAACTCCTGGCCTCAGTCGATCCTCTAACCTTGGCCTCCCAAAGCACTGGGATTACAGGCATGAGCCAATGCATTGACCACGCAATTTACTTTTACTTTGTAGATTCCCTGGGACTCTTTTTTTTTTTTGAGATGGAATCTCGCTCTGTCGTCCAGGCTGGATTGCAGTGGCGCGATCTTGCTCTGCCTCCCAGGTTCAAGTGATCCTCCCACCTTAGCCTCCTGAGTAGCTGGGATTACAGGCTCACGCCAACACGCCAGGATAATTTTTGTATTTTTAGTAGAGATGGGATTTTGCCGTGTTGGCCAGGCTGATCTCGAACTCCTGACCTCAAGTGATCTGCCCGCCTCGGCCTCCCAAAGAGCTGGGATTCCAGGTGTGAGCCACCACGCCCGGGCAAGTGATTTACTTTGTCATTGCAAAGCTGTACTTCTTCAATAGGTCACCCTAATTCCTTAACCCTTGCAGGCAGATTCCCGGGGACTCTTTTCTAGCCTGTTCTAGTGAATAATGAGGGTTCCCTACTTGCTCCTTTGCCCTGGTTGAGGGGTGGGGTCCAGTGCCGGAGCTAACATTTGAATCTGACCACTGGTCTGTCTGGGTCTGTCTGGGTCTGTCTGCGATGAATGCTGCGTGTGCAGGCCATTAAGTAAAGCCCTGCGTGGTGCTTCTTTTAAAAGCTTATTATTTTAATTCCCGAAGCTTTTTACAGAGAACGGGCAGCAAATACAGCAACAGTCACACACTCTGTCTGCCTTCTAATTATGACAATTCATGACTCAGAATCTCAAACTGGCCATTTCTTTGGCCATTGCATCCTGTCCCACTCTTCCCTGCGTCCCCTCCAAGACAGCCTATTGTTCCAGGAAGAAGGGCGCTGATGTCATTCACCATATTACAGAGATGACCGTGGGAGGTAGAATCAGTGCTGGCTGCAGTGGGCAGAGAGGGGACGAAGGGAAGGACGAAAACCTTTTTCATGAAAACAGCCTCTCATCCCTGCACACTCATTTATCTGTGCTCTGTTTACTAAAGCTAGTAAGTCTTCATTTAATTTTACTGGAAAATAAGAAAATGCTATATAGACACACGGAGAAACAGACACAAACATGCCTACAAATAAAATAAAGGGTGTGTTTATAATGGATGTAGCGTTTATCCCTTTTTTTTTTTTTCTGAGAGGGAGACTTGCACTGTCACCCAGGCTGGACTGCAGTGGCGTGAGCTCAGCTCACTGCAGCCTCCACCTTCTGGGTTTGAGCGATTCTTGGGCCTCAGCCTCCCGAGTAGCTGGGATTACAGGTGTGCACCACCACACCTGGCTAATGTTTGTATTTTAGTAGAAACGGGGTTATACCATGTTGGCCAGGGTGGTCATTCCTGACCTCAAGTGATCTGCCCTCCTCGGCCTCCCAAAGTGTGAATTACTGGTGTGAGCCTCAGCACCCGGCCCTGATCACTCTCAAATGGATATTCCCAGCCCCAGTTTCCCATCTGAACCACAAACCTGTTTATCCAGCTGCTGTAGAAGCCCACGGGCTCCTCACGCTCAGCAGGTCTGATCGGGTAACCTTGTCTGTGACAGCTGCCGCCACACCTTCAGGTCAAGCCCTCGGCTCCTCTGTCTGGGTCTCGGCAGGCCTTGCTGTTGCTCTTCCTGCCTCTGCATGTTTATTGATCACGCACCCCTATCACAAAACAAACAAATTCTAGGAGGCATTCCCAAGGAAATATATGTGTATTTACACATCATATGCATCAAGTTTTTACTAGTGTACGCTAAAACATTCACCAAAATAGACATGTAAAAGGATGTGATCCAAAGTAGATAAAAATCCATGTTTTTGACTGGACGCGATGGCTCATGCCTATAATCCCAGCACTTTGGGAGGTTGACGCGGGCAGATCACCTGAGGCCAGGAGTCGGAGGCCAGCCTGGTCAATGTAGTGAAACCCCATCTCTACTAAAAATACAAAAATTAGCTAGGTATGGTGATGGGTACCTGTAATCCCAGCTACTCAGGAGGCTGAGGCAGGAGAATTGCTTGAATCTGGGAGGCGGAGTTTGCAGTGAGCCGAGATCATGCCACTGCACTCCAGCCTGGGTGACGGAGTGAGACTGTCTCAAAAAAAAAACACAAAAAACAAACAAAACAAAACACACACACACACACAAAACACAAATTGATCCTCTTACCCTTCTGAAGGTCAGAAGTTGGAAGTGGTTTCCCGGGGCCCAAACCAAGGTATTTCAGGGTCATGCTGCTTCTGGAGGCTCTGGAGGAGAATCAACTTCTTTGCTTTTCTGGTTTCTAGAGCTGCGCTCCTTAACGCTGGGTCCTGTCCTCTGTCCTCACAGCCAACCAGCCAGATCGGTCCTCAAATCTCTCTCTGCGTGCACGGTCACGTTAGCTTCTTCCTCTTCTGTCATCGAATCTCTGTCTGCCTCCCTCTCATAAGGACACTTTGGGCCCAGCCAGATCATCCAGGGTGATCGCTCCATCTCAAGATCCCTGATGTACACACATCTGCAAAACCCCTTTGGCAATGTTAAGGCGGCAATGTAAGGCAACATTCCAGGATTAGGACCTGGGTGTTTGGGGGGATTATATTCAGCCTCCCACAGCCTCCCACACCCTCCCTGCAGCCAGACTGACCCGCTTTGTTTTTTTTTTTTTTTTTAAGACAGAGTCTCGCTCTGTGGCCCAGGCTGGAGGGCACTGGGGTGATCTCGGTTCACTGCAACCTCTGCCTCCTGGGTTGAAGAGATTCTCCTGCCTCAGCCTCCCGAGTAGCTGGGATTATAGGCGTGCACCACTGTACCCGGATAATTTTTTTGTGTTTTTAGTAGAGACAGGGTTTCACTATGTTGGCCAGGATGGTCTCGATCTCCTGACCTCGTGATCCACCTGTCTTGGCCTCCCAAAGTGCTGGGATTACAGGTGAGAGCCACCATGCCTGGCCTTTTTTTTTTTTTTTAAATGGAGAAAATATCTCACTCTGTCACCCAGGCTGGAGTGCAGTGGTGAGATCACAGCTCACTGCAGCCTCCAATTCCTGGGCTCAAGCGATCCTCCCACCTCAGCCTCCCAAGTAACTGGGACTGCAGGTGAACACCACCATGCCCAGCTAATTTTTTTAGGTTTTTGTAGAGATGGGGGCCTTGCTATGTTGCCCAGGCTGGTCTGGACTCCTGGCCTCAACCGATCCTCCCACCTTGGCCTCCCAAAGAGCTGGGATTAAAGGCATGAGCCACTGCACCCGGCCCATATTTCTAGTATTATCATAGCACGTGGTATTGCAGTTTATTGGCGTAAATATTTGCTTCTCCTCCTCGACCCAGATGTGAGTCTCTGAGTCAGGGACGGTGTCCTCACCACCTTTTTTTTTTTTTTTTCAGTGCCAGATTTGTGCACTCAGGCCCTCTGCAAAGCCATCATAACTATCTGCCCAAGAACGAATGTAGGAATTATTTCCTTTGGCAAACTCCCAAAATAACAGATTTCTAACTGCCCTAATTATCCTCCTTTCCCTCCTATTCAGCCAGTTCTCAGAGCTCTAATATCTCATGAATACTTCGTAATGGGCTCGTTTATAAAATCATTTGCTTTTTTAATAAGTCAGAGGTAACTTGCCACGTCTCTCACTAATGGCCTCTTTCAAAATGCCTTGGCACCTCTTTGCTTTTGAAAGGCCCTAAATGGTTTTCTGAGTTTGGGCAGGATTGATTTATCCTTTTAAGGTATACTAATCTGCCATGAGAACATTTAGGAATGAGTCATAATATCTATATCACAGCTTTCTTCCAGAGGATTCAAAATATTTTTGTATCTGTGATATTTTTGTCTGTGATGTGATGTCAGCAGACCAGGGCCCCCTTTTCCAACGTCTAAGGCTCCCTGGGATCTGCAGTAGTGTATCTTATTTTTGTTTTTATTTTTTTGAGATGGGGTCTCACTCTGTCACCCAGGCTGGAGTGCAGTGGTGCAATCTCAGCTCACTGCAACCTCTGCCTCCCGGATTCAAGTGATTCTCTTGCCTCAGCCTCCTGAGTAGCTGGGATTACAGGGGTGCTCCACCATACCTGGCTATTTATTTATTTGTTTTTTGAGATGGAGTCTCGTTGTGTTGCCCAAGCTGGAGTGGAGTGGTGCGATCTTGGCTCATTGCAGCCTTTGCCTCCCAGGTTCCAGGAATTCTCCCGCCTCAGCCTCCCAGGCAACTGGGTTTACAGGCGCTCACCACCACGCCTGGCTAATTTTTATATTTTTAGTAGAGATGAGGTTTTGCCATGTTGGCCAGGCTGGTCTCAAATTCCTGACCTCAGGTGAGCCTCCTGCCTCAGCCTCCCAAAGGGCTGGGATTACAGGCGTGAGCCGCCATGCCCGGCCTTCAGTAGTGTAGACAATTTTTCCCAAATATTCACTGTCCCTCTCTGGACTAATAACTTGTGCCATCCCTGCTGCTTCCCCTAGGGCAGTGGTGTATTTCTTCTCATCCCATTGGTGTAAGGGATGACTTTTTGACTTACTGTGGCCAATGGCATGTGAGGACACATGACAGACACCACAACTCAGCAAAAGTTATTTAACAAATATTTTAAAGACAGGGTCTCACTCTGTCACCCAGGCTGGAGTGCCATGGTGCAATCATGGTTAACTGCAACCTCCAACTCCTGGGCTCAAGCAATCCTCCTGCCTCGGCCTTCCAGGTGGCTGGGACTACAGGTGGGACTACAGGTGCACACCACTACCCCTGGCTAATTTATGTTTTATTTTATGTTTTTTGTAGACATGGGGTCTCGCTTTGTTAACCCAGGCTGGCCTTGAACTCTCAGCCTCAAATGATCCTCCCACTTCGGCCTCCCAAAGTGTTGGGATTGCAGGCATCAGCCACAGCACCTGGCCAGCCCCCAGCATTCTGATGAATCACGTGTGCTCTGAGGTTGTTGAATTGAAACCAGTGCAAACAGTCCACGTCTCTGCCAGGGGCTGGCATTGCTCATTCTTCCCTTCTTACATGGAAGTCTTGGTTTTGGTTATTGCTTTTGTTTCACTAAAGAGATATACCTGGATATTTTAAAAGAGAAGATTCAGGCTGGGTATGGTGGCTCACGTCTATAATCCCAGCACTTTGGGAGCCTGAGGCAGGTGGATCACCTGATGTCGGGAGTTTGAGA
>NW_012113364.1:5735186-5735655 GCF_000951035.1 Colobus angolensis palliatus | reverse complement strand
AAATACATAAGGAGGAAGATTCAATCCTGGGCTGTGGAAATCAGTGGCCTTATAACTTTCCATACTTGCACCTGATTCTGATGGTTGAGGTAACTTGTGCCTGTGCCATTGCACATGCATCCTCTTCTTGTAAGCTTGGCTTTGAGGCACCACAGGGGGGGCTCTGTGACGAGGGGCTCTGTGACATGGGCAGGCAGCTGGGGAGAGAAGCCAGAAGCAGACCCAAGGCTGGCCCCCAGGAGTCTGCAGGTGTGGCGGTGCCAGAGCTGGGCCGCTCCCCAGCATCTGAGCAGGCCCCACGAGGCAAAGGGCACACACAACTGAGGACGGAAGCCTCAGAGGACAGAGGCCTGGAGGTTGTGCACTGAGGGTCATGCATTTTCAGCCAGGCTCTCACCAGCATCTGGAGCAGAAGGAGAGGGTTGGAAAACAAACCCCAAAGAAAGTGGGTGCCAGGGCCGGGCACGGT
>NW_012113364.1:5713056-5734589 GCF_000951035.1 Colobus angolensis palliatus | reverse complement strand
AAGAAAAGCCAGGCACGTGTTTGTGATCCAAGCTACTTGGGAGGATGCAGTGGGAGGATCATTTCTGTTTGGGAGGTTGAAGCTGCAGTGAGCCATGATCATGCTGGTGCACTCCAGTGTGGGTGACAGAGCATGATTCTGTCTCAAAAAGAAACAAAAAACAAAAACCTTCAAAACACAAAAAAGTCAAACTTGCGTGGCAGATTTGCACTGAACTGACGTGCTAGACAGAGCCGAGGGGAGGGTCCTTTGATTGTGAGCCTTAGGGGGCCCCCAAGAAGCCCACACACAGAGGTGTTGGTGCAGCATGCCTATGCCAGCCTCCCAGGTGGTCGGCCAGCTCGCTGCCCCAGCTGTCGTGAGGTCCTTGTGGACCATGGGAGGAGAAGCCCCCAGTCTAGGAGTGCCCTTCCACGGCCACCCTTAGACTTGGGCAGCCATTCACTTCTCTCTCTGATTCTGGAAACTTCCTCTGATGGTTCCATTCTCCAAGGCTGATAAAATGTTCCATGTCCATTCAGGTACAAATAGAAATCAGATGGAATAACATGCCCTAGAATTATTTGATGTTTTTCTGATTTGAGTCCCGACAGCCCTCTGAATCTCATCGTCTCATCATTGCCACAGAACAAAATGTGAAAACATTAATCAGGGATTTGGTCTCTCTCCTTTCCGCACAGAAACCAAAGCACACCCTTGAGAGAGAGCCTCCTCTATTTTGTCATAAATAGATGGACTCCATAAATTAATTGAAAGGCATCGAGTTATTTCTAAAGGAAAACCAAGAGAATTGTGTTCCTGTTTATGATCAACTTTTCTATTTCTTTTTTTTTGGAGACATAGTCTCACTCTGTGGTCCAGGCTGGAGTGCAATGGCGCCATCTGGGCTCACTGCAACCTCTGCCTTCTGGGTTCAATTGGTTCTCCTGCCTCAGCCTCCCGAGTAGCTGGGATTATAGGCACGCACCATCACGCCCAGCTAATTTTTGTAATTTTAGTAGAGATGGGATTTTCCAATGTTGGGCAGGGTGGTTTTGAACTCCTGACCTCAAGTGATCCTCCCGCCTTGGCCTCCCAAAGTACTGGGATTACAGGCGTGAGCCACCATGCCCGGCCTATGATCAGTTTCAATCCATTTCCTCTTGTCTGTTTTCCCGGGGGGAGGTGTCATTCAAGAGTCATAGCAATCACGGAGGTTTGACTATCCTGAGATGTGCGGGATGCTTTTCTCATGACTCTGAGTGAATATTCCTGTTTCTCTTCCATGTAGAACAGGAGCCTGGGTTGGGCATCGGATGGTGGTTTACTTGGTTTCTCATGATAAATTTGGAAAGAGTGTCCTGCTGTACTTTCGCCTGGGGTCGGGGTAGCAATTCCTGTTGTAGGCTCCACAGGCGCCTGGGCCTGGTTGAGGGGGCAGGTACATCTTTGCCAAAAGAACTTCCCAGATTTCTAATGGAAGGCAGTGTGATGAGGGTTAATTATATCCCAGTTTTATGAAATAGTTTGGAGTCAGGTATTCAGCACATTGAATAGAGTCATGCATCACTTAACAGCAGGATTATTTTCTGGGAAATGGGTCATTAGGCAATTTCATCATTGTGCAAACATTATAGAGTGCACTTATACAAACCTAGATAGGATGTATGGCACACTAAGCACCCAGGCTGCATACAAACCTGTACAGCATGTGACTGTACTGAATACTGGAGGCAGTTGTAACACAACGGTAAGTATTTGTGTATCTAAATCTATCTAAAGATAGGAAACGTTGGCTGGGCACAGTGGCTCATGCCTGTAATTCCAGCATTTTGGGAGGCAAGGAGGGTGGATCATTTGAGGTCAGGAATTTGAGAGCAGCCTGACCAGCATGGTGAAACCCCGTCTCGACTAAAAATACAAAATTAACCAGGCACGGTGGCACACACCTATAGTCCCAGCTACTCGGGAGGCTGAGGCAGGAGAATCGCTTGGACTGGGGAGTCGAAGGTTGCAACGAGCCAAGATTGCGCCACTGCACTGCAGCCTGGGCAACAAGAGCAAAACTCCATCTCAAAACAAAAACAAAAACAAAACAGAACAGAAAAACAAAAAAACAAAACAAGAACTGTCCAGGAAAAATACGGTATAAAAGATTAAAATGGGCCAGACATGGTGGCTCACGCTTGTAATCCCAGCACTTTGGGAGACTCAGGAGTTTAAACCAGTGTAGGCAACACAGTGAGACCTTGTCTCTACCAAAAAATTAAAAAATTAGCTGGGCATATGTGTGCATACCTGTAGTCCCAGCTACTGAGGAGGCTGAGGCGGGAGGATCACTTGAGCCTGGGAGGTTGAGGCTGCAGTGAGCCAGGATTATGTCACTGTACTCAGCCTGGGTGACAGAGTGAGACCTGGTCTCAAAAAAGAAAGAAAGGAAAAAAGATAAAAATGGTACACCCATCTAGGGCACTTGCCATGAATGGAGCTTGCAGAACTGGAAGTTACTCTGGTGAGTCAGGAAGTGATCGTCTCCCAAAGGCCCAAATATCATATTAGGGAACAGGTTTACAAGATACATTCATTCTGTCCTAATAGCCCCGAAAGTCTTATAGGTTGGTGCAAAAATAATTGCGGGTTGCGGGTTTTGCTATTATTTTCAAAGGCAAAAACCACAATTACTTTTGCTATGTCCTCTTGCTGAATTGATCTTTTTATCATAATGTGACCTTCTTGGTAGTCTTCACTCTGAAATCTACTTTGCCAATATTAACAGAGCCATTTTAGATTTTTTTGCTACTGTTATATGATACAACATTTTCAAATTGCTTATTTAAAAAATGTGTCTCTCCTCATTTATTCAGATATAAGTATAGTTTAACAGCAGCATACCATTAAGTCTTGATTTGTTTTTCTAGGTTTTGATTTATTTTAACCAATCTAACTACTTCTGCCTGTTGAGATATTTAGAGCAATTTACTTTTTTTTTTTTTTGAGATGTAGTCTTGCTCTGTGGTCCAGGTTGGAGTGCAGTGGTGCAATCTTGGCTCACTGCAACCTCTGCCTTCCTGGTTCAAGCTACTCTCCCACCTCAGCCTCCTGAGTAGCTGGGATTACAGGCATGCACCACCACACCCGGCTAATGTTTGTATTTTTAGTAGAGACGGGGTTTCACCATGTTTCCCAGGCTGGTCTTGGACTCCTGACCTCAAGTGATCTGCCTGCCTTGGCCTCCCAAAATGCTGGAATTACAGGCATGAACCACCACACCTGGCTTAGAGCAATTTACATTTCATGTGATAATTTAGTCAAGTTTAAATCTATCCTATTGCTATGTGTTGTCTATTTGTCTTATCCACTCTTTGTTCCTTTTTTTTCCCCCTATTTTTTCTGCCTTCTTTTGGCCTAATGAGTATTTTTGAATAATCCTATTTTAGCCTCCTTCATTGACTCATTAGTTCTAACACTTTAACAAAGTTTTAGTGGTTGCTTCAGGGTTTATTGAATACATCAAACGACATTATACAACTTCACATAGAGGATAAGAACCTTCCAATAGTGTACTTTCATTTCTCCTCCCTCAACTTTGATGTTACTGCTGCCCTATATTTTACTTTTACATATGCTATAAACTTCACAATACATTGTTTTCAGGTTTTTTTTGTTTTTTGTATTTTTGAGACAGAGTTTTGTTCTGTCACCCAGGCTGGAGTGCAGTGGTGCGATCTCGGCTCACTGCAACCTCTGCCTCTTGGGTTCAAGCGATTCTCCAGCCTCAGCCTCCCAGGTAGCTGGGATTACAGGTGTGCACCACCACGCCTGGATAATTTTTGTATTTTTAGTAGAGACAGAGTTTCTCCATGTTGGCCGGGCTGGTCTCAGTCTCCTTCCCTCAGGTGATCCACCTGCCTCGGCCACCCAAAGTGCTGGGATTACAGGTGTGAGCCACCATACCCGGCCTCTTTTAGCTTTTTAAAATTCTTTTTTTTTTTAATCTGTGTGTTTTATTTTGGATAATTTCTCTTGCTAAATTTTCAAGTGTATGTACTGCTCTTTTCTTCTGCCATGTTTAATCTGCCATTAATTTCATCCATTGTATTTTTCATCTTAGACACTGTAGTTTTCATCTCTAGAGTCTTAAAAACATATCTCCCAGGTCTCTACTTATCATTTTGAACTTAAAGAATATAGGTTGGGCATGGTGGCTCATGCCTGTAATCCCAGCACTTTGGGAGGCTCAGACAGGTGGATCACTTGAGACCAGGAGTTCAAAACCAGCGTGGGTAATGGGGCGAGACCCCTGTGTCTACAAAATAATACAAAAAAATAACCAGACGTGGTGGCATGTACCTGTAGTCCCACTGTAGTCCCAGCTACTTGTGGGGCTGATGTGGGAGGATTGCTTGAGCCCAGGGAGGTGGAAGTTGCAGTGAGCCATGATCATGCCACTGCACTCCAGCCTGGGTGACAGAGTGAGACTCTGTCTCAAAAAAAGGAAAAAAGGTCAGGCATGGTGGTTCTTGCCTGTAATCTCAGCACTTTGGGAGGCCAAAGCAGGCAGACCACTTGGGACCAGAAGTTTGAGACCAGCCTGGCCAACATGGCAAAACCCCTTCCCTACTAAAAATAGAAAAATTAGCTGGGTGTGGTGGGGGGCCTGTAGTCCCAGCTACTTAGGAGGCTGAGCCGGGAGAATTGCTTGAACCTGAGAGGTGGAGGCTACAGTGAGCTGAGATCGTGCCATTGCACTCCAGCCTGGTAGACAGAGCAAGACTCTGTCTCAGAAACAACAACAACAAAGAATATAATTATAATAAATATTTTAATGTCCCCATCTGCTAATTTGAATATATTTGTCAGTTCTGGGTCATTTTCAATTGATTGACTTTTCTTCTCACGATGGGTTCTGCTTTCCCGCTTCTTTGCAAGCTTTCTATTCTTTGATTGGCTGCAAGATATTGTACATTTTATCTTATTGAATGCCAGATTTTCTTTTTTTTTTTTTTGAGACGGAGTCTCGCTCTGTCACCCAGGCTGGAGTACAGTGGCACGATCTCAGCTCACTGTAAGCTCTGCCTCCCAGGTTCACACCATTCTCTGGCCTCGGCTTCCCGAGTAACTGGGACTACAGGTGCCCCCCACCACGCCTGGCTAATTTTTTGTATTTTTAGTAGAGACGGGGTTTCATCGTGTTAGCCAAGATGGTCTTAATCTCCCGACCTCCTGATCTGCCCGCCTTGGCCTTCCAAAGTGCTGAGATTACAGGCATGAGCCACTGCGCCTGGCCAGAATGCCGAATTTTTTGTAATCCTATATTCATGGCATTTCTTGTGGAATACAGTTAAGTAACTTGGAAACATTTTGATCCTTGCATTTAAGATTTGTTAGGTGGGGCTGGGCACAGTGGCCCATACCAGTAATCCCAGCACTTTGGGAGGCTGAGGCAGGCAGACCATCCTGGCCAACATGGTGAAACCCTGTCTCTACTAAAAATACAAAAATTAGCTGAGCATGGTGGTGTGCGCCTGTAGTCCTGGCTACTCGGGAGGCTGAGGCAGGGGAATGGCTTGAACCCGGGAGGAGGAGGTTGCAGTGAGCAGAGATCGTACCGCTGCACTTCAGCCTGGCAACAGAGTGAGACTCTGTCTCAAACAAAGCAAAACAAAACATAAAAACAAAATAAAACAAAAACCCCACCAAAAAACAAACAAACAAAAAAACCCAAAAATTAGCTAGGTGTGGTGGCAGGCGTCTGTAATCCCAGCTACTCAGGAGGCTGAGGAAAGAGAATCGCTTGAACCTGGGAGGCTGAGGTTGCAGTGGTCCAAGATTGTGCCACTGCACTTCAGCCTGGGTGACAGAGTGAGACTCTGTTTCCAAAAAGACACAAAGATTTCTTAGGTGGAACCAGAGTGGTGTAGGATAAGACCTGTCCTAATACTCTACCCAGTGCCTCAAGCATTATGAATTTTTTCCATCCTGATTGGTGGGGACAGACATCCTTCCAGGCCCTGTGTTAGTGCTGGGCACTGCTCAATCTAATTTTTTCAGACAGCTTTTCTCCCCTGGCCTTAGGCACTTTTCATCACGCTGATGCACTAATCAATATTTGGGTGAATTCTCCAGGGAAATTTTCTTTGGTTCTGTATTAGTCTGTTCTCACACTGCTGATAAAGACATACCCAAGGTTGGGTCATTTATAAAGGAAAGAGGTTTAATTGACTCGCAGTTCCACAATCATGGCAGAAGGTGAAGGAGGAACAAAGCCATGTGTTATGGGGTGACAGGCTAGAGAGCTTGTAAAGGGGAACAAAACCAGCAGATCTCACGAGACTTATTCACTATCACGAGAATACGGCAGGGAAAGACTCGCCCCCATGATTCAATTACCTCCCACGGGGTCCCTCCCACAAACATGGGGATTATGGGAGCTACAATTCAAGATGAGATTTGGGTGGGGACACAGCCACACCACATCAGGCTCTCTGGGGTTCTCTCTGTGTAGCTCTCTCCTTTCCGGTACGCTGGTTTGCCTTCATCTCCCCACACCGTCAAGCTGAGGGACTTTGAAGCTGCATGGTAAGAAAAACATTAGGGGCTGTGGGTGGTGGCTGACGCCTGTAATCCCAGCACTCTGGGAGGCTGAGGCACGTGGATCACCTGAGGTCAGGAGTTCGAGACCAGCCCGGCCAACACAGCGAAACCCTGTCTCTACTAAAAATACAAAAATTAGCCTGGTGTGGTGGTGCCGCCTGTAGTCCCAGCTACTTGGGAGGCTGAGGCAGGAGAATTGCTTGAACCCGGCAGGCAGAGGTTGCAGTGAGCTGAGATCATGCCACTGCACTCCAGCCTGGGGAACACAGTGAGACTCTGTCTCAAAAAAAAAAAGGAAAGAAAAAAAAAGAAAAGCATTAGGTCCCAACAAGCATTGTATTAGTCAGAAGGTAAAATAACCATGTGACATGACAGAATCTTGGGTTCAGCCCCATCCTACCAGCTTGAGATGTGTGTTTGGGAGGAATGGGAATCAGCCCCTGCCCTGGCGTAATCAGGAGGCTGCGATTATTATTTACAGGATTTGCCGCGTAAGAGCTCATAGCTGAAGAAGCACTTCCTCCTTTGTGGCATGATCGGGTGCTTGAGAACCAAGCCTGTGGCTGAACAGGACAGATTGCCGTAAGTACTGGATTGTAGCTTGTGCACCTTTGCAGGAGAGTGATTCCCTTTCTGCAAAGCTACCATGCAAGGGAAATTGTTCTCAAAAACAACACAGCAAAATAAGGCAAAAGCTGTGCAAAATACACATCAGTGGGAAGTGGCTTAGCAGCGGCAACATGTGAAAAAAAAATAAGAGTACTAGTTGACTCCAAATGAGTTGGAGTTGATGTGGCTGCCAAAAAAGAAAAAAGAAAAACGTGCCAATGTGACTTCAGGCTGAATTAAAAGAAATACTATGTCTAGGGCCAAGGAGGTGACATCTTCTCCTCTCTGGCAGCTTGCTGAGGATGGCAAGCAGGGTGGTAGGAAGAGGCTAGAGCCTGGCTGTTGATCTGCTCACTGTATCCAGAACTCTCTCCAGCTGTACTTTTTAATTTAATAGACAATTAAATATCTGTAATTTAAAGCTGCTTTCGGTTGGATATTCCATAACTTGCAGCTGAATACATCTTCACCAATACAACCTCCCCAAGCAAAGCTAATGGCTCCACACTATGAGCAGATATGTAATTTTCTCCCACGGTGCGACCTAATAGAACGAGACTCATTGCCTGACATATGGTAGCGACTATACATTTGTACTGAGTGATGCATGAAAAAGTAAAATTCTCTACATATCTGATTAGCTTTGCCTATTTTCCTCTATTGATGAATAATAGCAGAATATGGAGAAATGATTCTTGGTGACTAATGCATGTCAGATTTCTTGGTGTGTATTAAAATTCAGATTCCCAGGCTCCACCACCTGGAGATTCACCTTTGGTAGATCTGAGATGAGGTTCTGGAGTTTGGCATTTTGAAAAAGCACCACCAGAAGATTCTCTTTTCCTTTTTTTTTTTGACACAGTGTTTCATTCTTGTTGCCCAGGCTGGAGCGCACTGGCACGATCTCAGCTCACTGTAACCTCTGCCTCTTGGGTTCAAGCGATTCTCCTGCCTCAGGCTCCCACATAGCTGGGATTCAGGCACCCGCCGCCATGCCTGGCAAATTTTTTGTATTTTTAGTAGAGATGGGGTTTCACCCTGTTGGCCAGGCTGGTCTCGAACTCCTGACCTCGTGATCCTTGGCCTCCCAATGTGCTGGGATTATAGGCGTGAGCCACCACGCCCGGCCTTTTTTTTTTTTCTTTTTTTAAGACTGAGTCTCTCTCTCCCCCAGGCTGGAGTGCAGTGGCACGATTGGCTCACTGCAACCTCCAACTCCTGGGTTCAAGAGATTCTCCTGCTTCAGTCTCCTGAGTAGCTGGGACTACAGGCACGCATCATTACACCTGGCTGATTTCTCAAAGTGGTCGGCAGGAGGCCACCTTGAGAAACACTGATGTAAAGAACCAACAGCTATTACTAAATATACACAGAAGCTTCCTTAAATATGGAGTGTAGGTTTTGCAGTCACTGCCTGCGTTGTCCTGTAAAGGCTCTTTATGTGTCTTTAAGGCTCTTTATGTCTCTTTAAGTGACATACAGCAAAATCTCTTTTCCAGGTTGTCATGAAGACTGAGTCCAGCCCAGCCCCATTCCTGGGACAGTCGTTGTCCTCAGATGGCCCGCTGAGGTCATGTTCCTGCTTCCTCTTGTTCATTGCTCCGAAAAATTCCTCCCTGCCATTCCCTGGGTGTCCTTGACACTTCTTATTCTTTTCCCCACCAAACAAGTCAACTGGTTACTCTGCCAGGCTTGGCTTTGAGCTTAGTTCCAAGACTGAGACATGGGAGAAAGAGAGAGAGAAAGAGTCCACTGAACACAGATGGTCCCTGAAGTCTCTTCTTTGGAGAATTAGTTCAGTTCCTCTGGATTGATCTCCTAAGAACTTTCAAAAACATTTTCCTTTTGGTTCAAAATAAAATCTGTGTACTTAATCATTTGCACAGCAGGCAGGCTCCCCAAAGACAGGAACATCGGGACCAAAAGCGTGATACTGAACCAGAAAAACATATTTCCAGTCCCAAAAGCCACGTGGAAGTTATGCAGAAATTAGAACTTGTTAAAAGGAAATATTCAGTGTTTTTAAAGTCATATTTCTGTAGAATGTTTGGGCGATACGGAAAAACGCAAAAACGTCAGTAAATTCAATTACCTTGAGATAACTATGCTTAGAGTTTCTATGCCTACACAAACATATACTTCTAACTTAAAAGATTGGAATCATAACTTTTAGTCTATATTTTCCACTTAAATTTATTATGACATTTTTTATGCCAGCAGACATTCTTTCAAAACCTATTTTTGATGACTGCACGAGATATATATAAAATATATCTAACATCTGCCTGTTGGTGAATATCTAGATTATTTCTGACTTTTCTCTTTTAAATGTAAATTTCCCATTTTCTCTTTTCTTCTCATGTTCTCTTTCCTTCCTGCGTTCTCTTTTAATCTGGGAAAGCCGAACAAGGGAGATGGAGGCACTAGTGGTGTGTCCCCAGTGGCTGTGGAAACAGGCAAGAAAGTTGGGGTGTCACGTGGATGATAGGTGGCCGTGTGCTCAGCCGCTTTTGCTCAACATTCTCATTAATTCCTGAATATGGCCAAACTCCAGAGCCTCATCTCACATCTACCAAAGGTGAATCTCTGGGTGGTGGAGCCTGGGAATCTGAATTTTAATACACGCCAAGGGCCAGGCACAGTGGCTCATGCCTGTAATCCCAGCACTTTGGGAGGCTGAAGCAGGCAGATCACTTGAGGTCAGGAGTTCAAGAGCAACCTGGCCAACATGGTAAAACCCCGTCTCTACTAAAAATACAAAAATTAACTGGGTAGGGTGGTGTGCACCTATAATCCCAGCTACTCAGGAGGCTGAGGCAGGAGAATCGCTTGAACCCGCAAGGCAGGTGTTGCAGTGAGCTGCGATGGCACCACTGCACTCCAGCCTGGGCAACAGAGCGAGACCCTGTCTTGAAAACAACAACAACAACAACAACAACAACAAAAACATGCCAAGAAATCTGACATGCGTTAGACATGGATTAGGGGTGCAAGAGGCTGCGTTTTTAAGCCTTTTCAGAACAGTTGTGTAACATACTCTCCCCATCAGCGTAAGAGGGGACCTGTCTAATGACATCTGACTAGTATTATTTTTAAAATCATTGCCGGTGTGATAGGTTAAATAAATTTTTGATGACTAGTAAAGGTCCAAAGTTCTTTATGTTCATTAGTCCATTAACAAAATTTCTTATGTTTTGAGTTATCCATTCATGTCCTTTGCCTATTTTTCTATGGGTGGGTTAGCATTTTACATATTGATTTTTAAGAACTAATTGATTTAGGCTGTTGATCTTTACACTCCCTAGAATTATTATTATTAATTTTTTTGTCAGTTTGTTAGTTTCTTATTTTTATTTATTTATTTTTTTGAGACAGAGTCTTGCTCTGTTGCCCAGGCTAGAGTGCAGTGGTGCGATCTCGGCTCACTGCAACCTCCGCCTCCCAGGTTCAAGCGATTCTTCTGTCTCAGCCTCCCAAGTAGCTGGGGTTACAGGCATGCACCACCACACCCGGCTAATTTTTGTATTTTCAGTAGATATGGGGTTTTGCCATGTTTGCCAGACTGGTCTCGAACTCCTGACCTCAGTTGATCCACCTGCCTCGGCCTCCCAAAGTACTGGGATTACAGGCGTTAGCCACTGCGCCCAGCCCCTATTTTGTTTTTGCATTTTCAAATAAGTAATTAAATAATTTTTATACAGTTGAAATATAACTCTTCTAAATGCAATATGTCTTGGGTTGGATACATTAGATCTTGAATAGAAAGGGGCATTAGCAACAACTCTGGGGAAATTGGAATAAAGTGTGGAATTTAGTTAATAGTAACACACTAATGTTGATTTCTCACTTTTCTCAGTTTTGACGAAGTTACCATGGTAATGTAAGATGATAACATTGAGGGGAATGGGTGAGGGGCATAGGGGAACTCTCTGCGACTTTTATGAAAATCTAAAATTATTCCAAAATAGGAACTTTATTAAAAACAAAAAAAAATCAGTCTTCTAATATTTTACTTCTACTTCCTTTCATTATTTATACTTAGAAGGTTTTGCCCATATAGGCCAGGCATGGTGGCTCATGCCTGTAATCCCAGCACTTTGGGAGGCCAAGGTGGGCAGATCACTTGAAGTCAGGAGTTTGAGACCAGCCTGGCCAACATGGTGAAATCCCATCTCTACTAAAAATACAAAAAAATTAGCTGGGTGTGGTGGTGCATGCCTGTAATCTCAGCTACTCAGGAGACTGAGGCAGGAGAATCACTTTAACCTGGGAGGCAGAGGTTGTGGTGAGCCAAGATCACACCATTGCACTCCAGCCTGGGTGACAGAATGAGACTCTGTCTCAAAAAAACAAAAAAGCAAAAAACAAAAAAGAAGTAAAAGGAAGAAAAGAAATATACCATGACAATTCTAACTTTAAAGAAAAAGCTGTAGTAGCTCTGTTTATATCAAACAAACTAGATTCAGAGCAAATAATATTGCCAGAGAGGAAAAAGGTCATTTCATAATGATAAAGAGTTCAATTATTTAGGAGGACACACCAATCCTAAATATTGCTGCATCTAGAAAGAGAGCTTCTAGGCCGGGCGTGGTGGCTCACACCTGTAATTTCAGCACTTTGGGAGGCCGAGGTGGGCGAATAGCTTGAGGTCCGGAGTTCAAGACCAGCCTGGCCAAACCTGTGAAACCCCGTGAAACCCTGCCTGTACTAAAAATACAAGAATTAGCTGGATATGATGGCAACATGTAATCCCAGCTACTCAGGAGGTTGAGGCAGGAGAATTGCTTGAACCTGGGAGGCGGAGATTGCAGTGAGCAGAGATTGTGCCACTGTACTCCAGCCTGGGCAACAGAGAGAGACTCTATCTCAAAAAAAAAAAAAAAAAGGAAAGAAAGAGAGAGAGTTTCCAGATATATGAAGCAAATGCTAACAGCAACACAAGCAGAAATGACTATAACCACAATTATAGTTAAATATTTCAATAACCTAACTGAAAAAACAAGTAGACAGAAAATGAGTTAAGAATGTAGAAGAACTCAACATTATCAATCAACTTGATCTAATTGATATTTATTGAGCATTCCATCTAACAACAGAAAAATCATGTCCTTTTCAGGATAGACCATATTCTGGGCCAGAAGATTCAATACGTTCAAAAAAGATGCAAGTCATTAAAAGTATAGCATCTGATTAAATTGGAATTAAATCAGAAATTACAGAAAGATATATGGAAAACTCCAAATATTTGGAAACTAACATGTTTCTAAATAATCCACAGGTCAAATAAGAAAATTGGAAAGAGAAATTGGAAAATATTTTGAACTGAATGAATAATGAAAATATGATATATTAGCATTTGTGAATATACATGCAGAGTGTAGAAGGAAATTCATAGCAAAAAATGTTATACCAGAAAAGGTGAAAGATTTCAAACCAATAATCTAAACTTTCACATCAAGAGGGGAAAAACTCCATGACATTGGTCTGGGCAGTGAGTTTTTAGATTTGACCTCAAAAGTTCAGGTTACAAAACCAAAAGTAGACAAATGGGATTATAAACTAAAAAGCTTACAAACTAAAAAGTTTAGTTTACAAATGAAAAGGCTTCTGCACAGCAAAAGAAATGACAGAGCAAAGAGACAACCTACTAAATGGGAGAACATATTTGCAAGTCATATATTTGATAAGAGGTTATTATCTAAAATATATAAAGAATTCAAACAACTCATAAGAAAACAAATAACTTCTTTAAAAAATGAACAAAGGCCATTTCTCAAAAGAAGACATGTGAATGGCCAACAGATATGAAAAAATGCTCAACATCACTAATCACTACAGAAATGCACATTAAAACCCCAATGAGGTATCACCTCACACTTATTAGAATGGCTATTACATAAAAGATGAAATTTGGCCTGGCATGGTGGCTCACACCTGTAATCCTAGCACTTTGGGAGGCCGAGATGGGCAGACCACCTGAGGTTGGGAGTTTAAGACCAGCCTGGCCAACATGACAAAACCCCATTTATACTAAAAAATACAAAAAATTAGCCAGGTGTGTTGGCACACACCTGTAATCCCACCTACTCAGGAGGCTGAGGCAGGAGAATCGCTTGTACCCAGAAGGCAGAGGTTGCAGTGAGCCAAGATTGCACCATTGCACTCCAGCTTGGGCGACAAGAGTAAAACTCCATCTTAAAAAGAAAAAAAAACACCAAAAGATGAAATTTAACAAGTGTTGGTGAGGATGTGGAGAAAAGGGAACACTAGTACATTGTTGGTGAGAATTTAAATTAATGTAACCATTATGGAAAACAATATAGAGGTTTCTCAAAAAATTAAAAATAGAATTACCATATGATCCAGCAATCCTACTTCTGGGAATATATCCAGAGGAATTGGAATCAATATGTTGAAGAGATATCTGCACCTCCATGTTCATTGCTGCACAATTCACAGCCACCACAATATGGACTCAACCTAGGTGTCTATCAACTGATGAATGAATAAAGGAAATGTGATGTATATTCACGGTGGAGTACCATTCAACCTTGAAAAGGAAGGAGATCTTGTTATTTGTGACAACATGGATGAACCTGGAGCACATTATGCTAAATGAAATCAGCCAGGCACAGAAAGACAAATACTGTATGTTCTCCCTTATATGTGGAATCTAAAACAATTGAACAGAATGGTGGTTACCAGAGATAGGAGTGGGGAGAATAGGGTGAGGATGGTCAAAGGCTTCAAAGCCTTAGACAAGAGGAATAAATGGTAAGTATTTCAGGTGATGGATATGTTGATTAGCTTGATTTAATTATTCCATATGATATTCAACTGTCACAGTCTCATTTTGCACCCCATAAATATAAACAATTTGTCTTGGTCCGTTTTCAGGCTGCTGATAAAGACATACCAGAACCTGGGTAATTTATAAAGAAAAAGAGGTTTAATGGACTCACAGTTCCACATGACTGGGGAGGCCTCACAATCAGGGCGAAAGGCAAAACGTATGTCTTACATGGCAGCAGACAAGACAGAATGAGAGCCAAGTGGAAGGGGAATCCCCTTATAAAACCATGCGATCTTGTGAGACTTACCACCATGAGAACTGTATGGGGGAAACTGCACCATGATTAAATTATCTCCCACTGGGTTTCTCCCACAACATGTGGGAATTATGGGAGCTGCAATTCAAGGTGAGATTTGGTTGGGGGCACTGCCAAACCATATCGCAGTTATAATTTGTCAATATCCGGTACTTTAGCAACTTCCATATGAAGTTTAAAATTATGTCAAAATTACAATTAAAAAAATTATAAAGTCAGTAGACACTCAGTTCCTGACTCCCACTCTGCACATCTCACAACTTCCTTCCTCCACCCCACAGAACGCTAGAGGTGCATTACCTGAAAAGTGGGTGTAAGTTGTGGAGGGTGGAGGACACTAGCCCATCTGAAGGCAGGTGAGCTGTATAGAAATAAAACAAGCAGGCTGGGTGCGGTGGCTCACACCCGTAATCCCAGCACCTTGGGAGGCTGAGGTGGGTGAATCACGAGGTCAGGAGTTCGAGACCAGCCTGGCCAACATGGAGAAACCCCGTCTCTACTAAAAATACAAAAATTAGTTGGGCATGGTGGTGCATGCCTGTAATTCCAGCCACTCGGGAGGCTGAGGCAGGAGAATCACTGGAACCCAGGAGGTGGAGGTTGCAGTGAGCTGAGATGGCGCCACTGCACTCTAGGCTGAGCTAAAGAGCAAACCGCTATCTAAAAAGAAAGAAAAGAAAAGAAAGAACGAAAACAAGCATTTAAGTTCTTTTATTTTTAATTTTAATTCATTAATTTATTTTGAGATGGAGTCTCACTCTGTCACCCAGGCTGGAGTGCAGTGGCACGATCTTGGTTCATTGCGACCTCTACCTCCCAGGTTTAAGCAGTTCTGCTTCAGCCTCCCAAGTAGCTGGGATTACAGGCGCCCACCACCTCGCCCAGCTAATTTTTTGTATTTTTAGCAGAGATGGGGTTTCGCCATATTGGCTAGACTGGTCTCAAACTCCTGACCTCAGGTGATCCGCCTGCTTCAGCCTCCCAAAGTGCTGGGATTACAGGCAGGAGCCACTGTGCCTGGCCTTGCATTTATGTTCTAAGAGCAGTGATCCACCCAGTCTTCTTTTGTTTCTAAACTATTGCAGACAACCTTCTGCCAATGATCCTGACCAGCCCAGGAAAAAGACTTAAGGGTCTTTCCAAAAGGATGTTTCCAGTGAAATGACCCAGTCAGACCACTTTCCGTTCAAGGCCTGGGTTAATAGATTTTTTATTTTTTTTTTTGAGACAGAGTCTCACTCTCTTGCCCAGGCTGAAGTGCTGTGGTGCGACCTCGGCTCACTGCAACCTCCTTCCCCCAGGTTCAAGTGATTCTCCTGCCTCAGCCTCCCTAGTAGCTGGGATTATAGGCACCCACCACAGCACCTGGATAATTTTTGTACTTTTAGTAGAGACGGGGTTTCACCATCTTGGCCAGGCTGGTCTTGAACTCCTGACCTCGTGATCCACCTGCCTCAGCCTCCCAAAGTGCTGGGATTACAGGGGTGAGCCACTGCGCCAGGCCGGGTTAATAGATTTCAGATGGCTTCTTAGCTCCTAACTTCTAAACATGACTAGAAAATCAAGGGAAGTCGAATGGGTAAGAAAATGCTGTAACATGAAAAATTATGATGCGAACAAACAGAAAACCCACCTGGCAGGAAACAGAGATAACTCAGGGAAAATACAACTTTTTGAAACAAACAATCATTAATAATCTCGGAGAAAGAAGAGAGAATAATACGTTCATAAAAAAGAACAAAACATGATGCTCTTAAATAAAAACAGGCACACTCATAGAACAGAAAGGACCTTCTGGAAAATTGAAAGCGTGATAGAAGAAATAAATTAAAAGCCTCATAGAAGAAATATAAAACTCAATAGAATGTTTGGAAGATAAAATTGAAGAAATTTCCCATAAAGTCCAGCAAAAAGAGATGGAAAATAACGAGAAAAGATAAGAAAATTCAAGAATGACTTGAAGAGGGCCAGCATTCAAACAATGGAAGTTAAGGCCGGGTGCGGTGGCTCCTGCTTGAATCCCAGCACTTTGGGAGGCCAGGGAGGGTGGATCATCTGAGGTCGGGAGTTCGAGACCAGCCTGGCTGTCATGGTAAAACCCCCGTCTCTACTAAAAATACAAAAATTAGCCGGGTGTGGTGGTGCATGCCTGTAGTCCCAGCTACTTGGGAGGCTGAGGCAGGAGAATCACTTGAACCTGGGAGATGGAGATCACACTGAGCCAAGATTGTGTCACTGCACTCCAGCCTGGGCCACAGAGTGAGACTCTATTTCAAAAACAAGAAACAACAACAATGACAAAAACAACAACAAAAAAGTACAATTAAGCAGGAAAATGAGCTAAAAAATGGCAGGAAGGGAGTGGCCATTTTAGATGGGTGGGTAGGGAAGGCCACCCTTTCACTGTGAAATTTTGTAATGTGGGAAGGTAAAAATAAGATCCTAGAGGTTTTCAGAGAGAGAGGGAAAAAAACAAAAAAACAAAAAACGGACTGTGGATTTTTCTATAGTAAAAGTGGTTACTGGGAGAAAATAGAACAGTGCCACTGAAAAGTGAAAATTCTTCCTGTATTAGTTTGCTTGGGCTGCCATAATAACATACCACAGACTCGATGGCTTAAACAATAGACATTTGTTTTCTCAAAGTTCTGAAGGTTGGAAGTCCAAGATCAAGGGGCCCACTAGATTAGTTTCTCCCCAGGCTTCTTTCCTTGACTTGCAAAGGTGACTTTCTCACTGTGTCTCCATATGGCCTTTTGTCTGTGAGTGGAGAGAGAGAGAGAGAGAGATCTGGTGTCTCTTCCCCCCCCTTTTTTTTTTGAGACAGGATCTTGCCCTGTTGCCCAGGCTGGAGTGCAGTGACATGATCATAGCTCACGGCAGCCTCCAACTCCTGAGCTCAAGTGATGCTCCCGCCTCAGCCTCCTGAGCAGCTGTGACCACAGGGGTGTGCCACCATGCCCAGCTATTTTTTTTTTCATAGACTTGGGGTCTTCCTATGTTGCCCAGGCTGGTCTGGAACTTCTGGGCTCCAGCGATCCTCCCATCTCAGCCTCCCAAAGTGCTGGGATTACAGGCATGAGCCACCACGCGTGGCCTCTTCCTCTTTTTTATTCTTTTTTTGAGATGGAGTCTCACTCTGTTGCTCAGGCTGTAGTATAGTGGTGTGATCTCGGTTTGCTGCAACCTCTGCCTGCTGGGTTCAAGCAATTCTCCTGCCTCATCCTCCTGAGTAGATGAGACTACAGGCATGCACCACTATACTCAGCTAATTTTTTGTATTTCTAGTAGAGATGGGGTTTCACCATGCTGGCCAGGCTGGTCTTGAACTCCTGACCTTGTGATCTGCCTGCCTCAGCCTCCCGAAGTGTTGGGATTACAGGTATGAGCCACTGCGCCCAGCCCTCTTCCTCTTTTTATAAGGGCACCAGCCCTGTGAGATTAGGCTTCATTCTTATATAACCTCACTTAATCTTAATTACCTCCTTAAAGGCTCTATCTCTAAATAAAGTCACATTGGGAGTTAGAGCTTCAACATATGGATTTTGGGGGAACACAATTCAGTCCATAACTCCCAACAGAATTTTGTAGCAAGATTTATTTTGACATACTTGGACTTTAAACAAAATTAAAAAAACTGATACATAACTGCATTTATTTACAGGGCACTGGGTGGCGTTTCAATATGTGCATACAATGTATAATGCTCAAATCAGGGTAATTAGCATGTCTGTCGCCTCAAAGAGTTATCGTTTCTTGGTGTTGGGAACATTCAAAATCCACTCTTCAAGCTATTTGAAAATATACAATAAATAGTGTTATGGAAAATATACAATAAATAATTTAGTCACCTGGCTGGGCAATGTGGCTCATGCCTGTAATCCCAGCACTTTGGGAGGCTGAGGTGGGCAGATTGCCTGAGCTCAGGAGTTTGAGACCAGCCTGGGCAACCCCATCTCTACAAAAAAATACAAACAATTAGCTGGGTGTGGTGGCATGTGCCTGTGGTCCCAGCTACTTGGGAGTCTGAGGCGGGAGGATCGCTTGAGCCCAGGAGGTCGAGGCTGCAGTGAGCCGAGATTGCACCACTGCACTCCAGCCTGGGTGACAGAATCAGACCCCGTCTCAAAAATAATATAATATAATATAATATAATATAATATAATATAATATAATATAATATAATGTAATATAATAATAGTCATCCATAGGGCTGTAGGCCACTTATTCCTCCTATTTCGCTGTACTTTCATATCCATTAACCAACCTTTGGCCATCCCTCCTTCCTCCCACCCTTTCTAGCCTCTAGTAACCCCTGTTATACTGTTTACTTTATGAGATCAAATGTTTTAGCTTTCACACAGGCCTCCTAAAGTGCTGGGATTACAGGCGTGAGCCACCGTGCCTGTGTCAAGCCTTTTTGCATGAGTCACAACTTCCACAACACTGGAAAATGGTGATCATGCTTTTCATAAGCAGCCAATTAAAGTGAGAGAGAATAAATATATTTTCAGACATGCAACTTTTCTTTTCTTTTCTTTTCTTTTTGAGATGGAGTCTCATTCTGTCGCCAGGCTGGAGTGCAGTGGCACGATCTCAGGTCACTGCAACCTCTATCTCCCGGGTTCAAGCAATTCCCCTGCCTCAGCCTCCTGAGTGGCTGGTACTACAGGCACATGCCACCATGCCCAGCTAATTTTTTTTTTTTGTATTTTAGTAGAGACGGGTTTCACCATGTTGGCCAGGATGGTCTCGATCTCCTGACGTCGTGATCCTCCCGCCTCGGCCTCCCAAAGTGCTGGGATTACCGGCATGAGCCACCGCGCCTGGCCACAACGTTTTTAAAGTACAGGCTCATTCACCCTCTTTTAAGGGCTACCAGAGAATGCATTTCAACAAAATAAGGGAGAAAATCAAGAAGCAGGAAGCTATGGGACCCAGGAAACAGAAGATCCCAGAGGAGAAGAGGCTCTGTGGAAGACGGTTCCAGGAGGTTCCACACTGACAACGGTGCATCAGGGTGGGAGGGAAACCAGTCCAGAGCAGAGCAGATCACAAAACACTTGGAAAGGGTTTTTCAAGAATGTGAAATTACCCAGCTATCCCCTTACTGGGTATTCACAATAGCAAAGACATGGAATCAACACAAATGACCATGAATGATAGACTGGATAAGGCCAGACACGGTGGTTCACGTCTGTAATCGCAGCACTTTGGGAGGCCGATGTGGGCGGATCACCTGAGGTCAGGAGTTCGAGACCAGCCTGGCCAACATGGTGAAACTCCACCGCCAAGGTGTGGTGGCAGATGCCTGTAATCCCAGCTATTCGGGAGGCTGAGGCAGGAGAATCGCTTGAATCTGGGAGGCAGAGGTTGCAGTGAGCCAAAATTGTGCCACTGCACTCCAGCCTGGGTGATAGAGCTGATTGTGTCGCCAGGCTGGAGTGCAGTGGCACGATCTCAGGTCACTGCAATGTCCATCTCCCGGGTTCAGGCAATTCCCCTGCCTCAGCCTCCTGAGTAGCTGGTACTACAGGCACGTGCCACCACGCCCAGCTAATTTTTTTTTGTATTTTAGTAGAGACGGGTTTCACCATGTTGGCCAGGATGGTCTCGATCCCCTGACCTCGTGATCCTCCCGCCTCAGCCTCTCAAAGTGCTGAGATTACAGGCATGAGCCACTGCACCTGTCCGTCTCAAAACAGCAAAACAAAACATGAAAAGAACATGTATGTCAGAACGCTACCTGGTTTTCATTTTTTATCTTTGTCCTGGAAATGGTCTTTTCTGCAGAGCAATCCCAGTGAACTTTTTAGGAAGTAAGTGGAACCATATCACTTCTTTGCTCAAGGCCTTCTTTTTACTTATAGATTGGTGCAGCCAATGCCTGGAGAAGTCAGATCAGCTTCCTTGTTCAAGCAACCCAATCCTTTCTTATAAATGTTAATGACTATTAAGAATCTCCGGCCGGGCGCGGTGGCTCAAGCCTGTAATCCCAGCACTTTGGGAGGCCGAGACGGGCGGATCACGAGGTCAGGATATCGAGACCATCCTGGCTAACATGGTGAAACCCCGTCTCTACTAAAAATACAAAAAACTAGCCGGACGACGTGGCGGGCGCCTGTAGTCCCAGCTACTTGGGAGGCTGAGGCAGGAGAATGGCGTGAACCCGGGAGGCGGAGCTTGCAGTGAGCTGAGATCCGGCCACTGCACTCCAGCCTGGGCGGCAGAGCGAGACTCCATCTCAAAAAAAAAAAAAAAAAAAAAAAAGAATCTCCACATATTTGAAAAAAATCAGTAGTGTAAAAGGGATCAAAATGAATAAATAGAACATGACAACCCAGAAGAAATAAATAATTGAGTGCAAGGAGAAATTATATAATTCTAATTAATATCATCAGAGAAACTAGAGGAGATGTAATAAGAACATAGAACTAAAACTGTCTGCCAAGAAAAGGGAGGAATGAGAGAATTAAAAACATGAGATGCATTTCACATCTAACGAGGCCATCCAGGAAGTTAATACCCTTCTATTAGGCATTCTAGAAAGAGAAAGATGCATTTAGGTAACACATTTGTCATTTGTCTTTTTTACCCTTCACTTTTCTAATTAATCTTATGAAGCAAGTATAACATTGACACCAAAACATGCTAAAGACAGTACAAATAAGAAAATTATATACCTGTATCACTTATGAATATTTATTTAAATACTTTCCATAAAATACTTGCTGATGGAATTCAATACCACATTAAGAAAACGATACATCATGACCAAGCATGATTTATTCCAGGAATGCAAATTTGAATACAGATTCCAGGAATTTGTAGTCAAAAACTGAATCCAAATTTGGTATTTAAAATCCACACGAAATACTTCACATTGAGAAACAGAAGGGAAAATATCATATGACTGTCTTCATAGGTGCTGGAATTTCAACAACATTTAACAGGCTTTCTAATAAATACACTCAGGAAAATAGAAACTGAAGGATGCTTTCTTTTTCTTTTTTTTTTTTTTGAGACAGGGTCTTGCTCTGTTGCTCAGGCTGGAGTGCAGTAATATAATTATGACTCATTGCAGCCTCAACCTCCTGGGCTCAAGTGATCCTCCCACCTCAGCCCTTCAAGTAGCTGGGACAACAGGTGTGTGCCACCATGCCCAGCTAATTTTAAAAAGTTTTTTGTAGAGACTGGGTCTCACTATGTTGCCCAGGTTGGTCTCAAACTCCTGGGCTCAAG
>NW_012113364.1:5706947-5712961 GCF_000951035.1 Colobus angolensis palliatus | reverse complement strand
TTAGCCAGGATGGTCTTGATCTCCTGACCTCGTGATCCGCCCGTCTCGGCCTCCCAAAGTGCTGGGATTACAGGCGTGAGCCACTGCACCCGGCCAGCCTGAACACTTTCTTAACATGGATATATATGTATACGCACTCGCAAACTTGTAAATTCAGTGCAATCCCAATGAAAAATATCCACAAGCTTTTTAAATGGAGCTAGACAGGTTAAAACTAAATCCCTGATCCATTGGAAATTTATTTTTATAAATGGTGTGAAGTATGGATCTAATGCTATCTTTTTAAAAGTAGCTAACCACTTGTTCTAGCACAATTAATTTTAAAAGTTCATTTTTGTCCCAGTGATTTGAGAGGTCACCTTTATCACACACTAAAATTCCTGGCCGGGTGTGGTGGCTCAAGCCCGCAATCCTAGCACCTTGGAGGCCGAGGTGGGCAGACCACTTGAGGCCAGGAATTTGAGACCAGTCTGGTCAACATGGTGAAACCCTGTCTCTACAAAAAATACAAAAAAATAAGCCAGGCGTGGTGGCATGCAGCTAATTGGGAGGCTGAGGCATGAGCCTCTCATTTGAACCCGGGAGACGGAGGTTGCGGTGAGCTGAGATCATGCCAGTGCACTCCAGCCTAGGTGACAGAGTCTTTAAAAAAAATAAAAAGAGTAAACAAAATACAATCCCATATGTACTTGAATCTGTTTCTGGATGTTCTATTCTATTCCGTTGACCTGCCTGTCTATTCATGTACCAATACCACACTATTTTAATTATCAAAGCTTTGTAGTATTATTTAATAGGACTAGTTGTCTCTCAGGGGTTTTTTGTTGGGAGACAGTCTTCCTCTATTGTCCAAGTTGGAGTGCAGTGCTGCAAGTAGAATCATAGCTCACTCCAGCCTCAAACTCCTGTGCTCAAGGGATCCTCCTGCCTCAGCCTTTCGAGTAGCTGGGACTACAGGCACATGCCGTCACTACAGGCAATTTTTTTTTATTGTAGAGACGAGGTCTTTTTGTGTTGCCCAGGCTGGTCTTGAACTCCTGGCCTCAAGCGATCTGTGTGCTTCGGCCTTCCAAAGTGATGGGATTACAGGCATGAGCCCCCAAGCCAGGTTCCCTTCACAGTTTTCATTTTGTACTGGGTTCCTGGCAATTTTGAGATGCTTATGTTGCCACATGAAATTTACTGTCATTTATGGATATTTTCCTTGTGACCTAAAATATGATCAATTCCTGTGAATTTCCCATGGTGCTTGAGAAGACCAGTTTTCAGTCATTAGGCATAAAGTTCAATGCATATTCATGAGGCCTGTGTCCTTTCAATTATTTTGCTTCTCATTTCTTCTATACTGTATTTATTTTTTTGTCCACTTATCCAATGCCATTAAACAGGTGAGACGTGTCCAGGGCACACCTCAATCCTGATGACTTTGAGGTTTAGCCTTTAGCTCCATCAGTGAGAGATTGCCATTGCCGTTGGCACACGCTGTGTTTTGGAGAACTGCACCTGGATACACTGCTCATGCAGCTGGCTATTGGTTATATTTGCTTTTTTTTTTTTTTGAGTTGGAATCTCACTCTGTCTCCCAGACTGGAGTTCAGTAGCATGATCTCAGCTCACTGCAACCTCTGCCTCCCCGGTTCAAGCAATTCTCCTGCCTCAGCCTCCCAAGTAGCTGGGATTACAGGTGTGAGCCACCAACACTGGCTAATTTTGTTTTGCATTTTTAGTAGAGACGGGGTTTTGCCATGTTGGCTAGGTTGTTCTTGAACTCCTGACCTCAAATAGTCCTTCTGCCTCAGCTTCCCAAAGTGCTGGGATTACAGGCGTGAGCCACCGCGCCCGGCTATATTTGCAGTTTTTCTTAGATTAACAGTGTGAAGCTTGTCTTCTCTTTTTTTTTGCACTCCCATCAATTAGTTGTAACTTGATTTTTTAAACAAACAAACAAAAATTGTGGTGATTCTGAACGATGGTTTAATGCAATTTTTTTTGTTTTATTCTTTTATTTTTATTTTTTTGTAGAGACAGGGTCTTGCTATGCTTCGCATGCTGTCTCGAACTCCTGGACTCAAGCAATCTTCCTGCCTGAGCCTCTCAAATTGCTGGGATTACAGACGTAAGCCACCAAGTCTGTCCAGTTTAATGCAATTTTAAATCATTTCCTGGTGGACACATGGGAAAGGCAGAATCTCTTGGAATGTGGTACTGAGGCACTGTCTTGTGCTAAGAATCCTGGATGTGTTTATGGGAAGAAGGAAAGGGTGTGTCTCAGAGGCTCTCACTACACTGTTAGCTTGGTACAGGTTGAACTCATTCTGGGGGAGCTTGACAGAACTGAGGTTAACTTCATGCCAGCCTCTTTCTGTTTCTCTAGCTTTGCCTGTGGTACCTCTGGCTCCCAGGGAGACCTCTAGAGGGCAGCCCGGGGAAGGGAGGGAGCCCCAGAGTGGCTGATTGAGGGGAGGCCACCCCCACGCCTCTAGGAGCCTTACACAGCCATCAGCAGAGACTGGTAACTAGTAAGACAGGGTCTCACTCTGTTGCCCCGGTTGAAGTGCAGTAGCATGATCATAGCTCACTGCAGCCTGCAACTCTCAGGCTCAAGCCATCCTCCTGGTTCAGTCTTCCGAGCAGCTGGGACTACAGATGCAAGCTACCATGACCAACTAATTAAAACATTTTAAAAAAATAGAGACAGGGTCTTGGTATGTTATCCAGGCTGGTCTTGAACTCCTGACCTCAAATAGTCCTTTTGCCTCAGCCTCCCAAAGTGCTGGAATTACAGGTGTGAGCCACCACACCCAGCCATAATACTTTTTTTTTTTTTTTAATTGAGATGGAGTTTTACTCTTGTTGCCCAGGCTGGAGTGCAATGGAGCAATCTCAGCTCACTGCAACCTCCACCTCCCAGGTTCAAGCGATTCTCCTGCTTCAGCCTCCCCGGTAGCTGTGATTACAGGCATGCACCACTGCGCCCGGCTAATTTTGTATTTTTAGTAGAGACAGGGTTTTGCCATGTTGGTTAGGCTGGTCTCAAACTCTTGACCTCAGGTGATCCACCCGCCTTGGCCTCCCAAAGTGCCAGGATCACAGGCGTGAACCACTGCGCCCGGCCCAGAATACTGACTTCTAATGCCCCAGAAGACCACAGATCTGGAAGGCATTGGCCTTCATCCCCATTCTCAGCTCCCAAATACTACCTCTTTATTATTCTTTTCCATTTTCAAAAGCTTTGTGAGACTTTTCCCTGAATTTCCAGGTTGGGATGGCCTGGGGTGAATAGCCTGGAGCTCCCTTTCCTTCCATGACTTCAGGGCTATGGGGCCAGCCTCTCTCCTCACCCCTGTGTGTGTGGGAAGAGGCAGAGGAAATGAGAGAGCTGTGAGTTACCCTGGAGGGAGCCGGTAATTCATGTTCAGACCGAGGTAAAGCCATCTGCAGTACCAAGTAGAGACCTACACTTAAGAAAGAAAATTATGCTGCCAACCTTGAAACAGGGAGCCTGGATGACATCCATTTTTACAAAGCCCGTGTTTCAATCCACTTCAAAGGGCTCACCGGAGCTAGTCTTGTAGGTTTCATAATCCATCAGCCAGCTCGGCTTGTGGAATGGTATTTCATCATGGAAATAGACTCACCGGGGAGAGGGTGGGAAGGATGAAAGACACATGGGATTGATTGCCTATGAAGCCGGGCACAGCAATCCGTTTGCCTTTGTCATCTTAACCTTCATGCAGCGGGATTCTTAGCCTGAGCCTCCACTGTGGTCACTCTGATGTGAGTCTCCTAACTTCGGGACAGGGGGATGTGCATGAAAGTCGGGATAGAGCCGTTTTGTCTTGTTCCCTTTTCTTTTCGTTATTTTCCTCTCTCTCCCTTCCTGCAACCCACACCCCTCTACGGAGTGATTTGTTGCTACAGCTCTTGAAAATAGGGGCAGTCATAAAAAAGATGAAAAAACTATGTTTCTGTGAAATTCCCTGGGAGCCATTAAAAAACCGAGGCATTCTCGCTTTGACTGACAGTCTAGGGTAAGCATTAGCATTTCCTGCACATCCTCCTCTCTGGCCAGAGCGTCCTCGGAGATCTCTGTAGCAAACAGAGGCTGCAAGGATGTATATAAACCAAGGATGCTTTGGGATTCAAGTCCAGGTTCTGGAGAGGCGAACATGGCTATTTCGTCTAATAGATTAGGAAAACAGACTCAGAGAAGGTTACCGGTACTGGCTTCCTCGGTTTTCAGGAAAAGTTAGGTTAGAAACCAAAACTTGGGAAGCTGGAAATAAGAAGGAAATAGACATGGGATGAATAGCAAATTGGAGAAAAGAGAAACTCAAGTTTGCAGAAGGGAAAAGCGAAAGGCAAGCTGAGCTGCATGTCTGAACCCCGGAAGGCTGCAGGTATTTCTGAAAGTGCGAGATAGCTCCAGTGCAAAATAGGATTGGTGGAAATCCTGTGAGAAGCAATTGGATCCCCAAATCCCTCCGAGAGCCCCACAACCTCAGTGACTGCCCCTGATGGCACAGCATTGAAGGAGTCCTCTCTGAAGGGCTTAACCTACACGGAGTTTGACTTAGGAACACTGGACACAGGTGAGGGTCAGGGCACTGCAATGGAAACAGGGGAATTAAGTGAAAATGGTCATCCTGAATAGTGCCAGTGTCCCAGCCCCTGTCCCCATTTGACACGTAGAACAAGTCATAGCCAGAGGTTTACAATTATATACATTTTTTGATTTGTTTTGTTTTTTTGAGACAGAGTCTCACTCTGTCGCCTAGGCTGGAGTGCAGTGGCACGATCTCGGCTCACTGCAACCACTGCTTCCCAGGTTCAAGCGATTCTCCTGCCTCAGCCTCCTGAATAACTGGGATTATAGATGCAGGCCACCATGCCTGGCTAATTTTTGTATTTTTGGTAGGGACGGGGTTTTGCCACATTGGCCAGGCTGGTCTCGAACTCCTGACCTCAAGCAATCTGCCTCCTTTGGCTTCCCAAAGTGCTGGGATTACAGATGTGAGCCACTGCACCCGGCCTACAGTTTTTTTTTTTTTTTTTTTTTACAGTTATAGAGAACAAGCAGAGGAAAAAAATTAGACAATTATGATCTCCAAGGAAAATAAAATGCCATATAAGAGAGAAATTGTTTTACTAGTGTGCCACTCAGCCATGAATATTTACATAGGCACTGAATATGGATTTAACCAAAAATTATAACTATATTGGGAGGATGAGGGAAGGGGTATAAGAAAGTCGAATCTTCATCTTCCATATTAGGAAGTCAATAGTTAATACCTAAAACTGAAAAATCAAGAAATAGTAGTATAAATAGAAAATTCTACAATGTGAAAGTAAATACTTGTACCTGCAAAGCTAAAATATGGTGAAAGTGATTACTTTGTGAGAATGGCAGATGGGGAAATCTATTTTAAATTTTTAAATGCCTGTAAGGGTAGTTAATAAAGACATGGTAGGGTTTCTGAATTATATTTATATATAATATACATTTTATATATATATATAAAATATACTTTAATGAAGGTGGAGAAGATGTCACAGTTTGAAAGACAGGTTGAAGTGCCCAGATGTTTAAGAAATTACATTTTCAGAATTCAGTTAAAAAATTCTGAAGATTTTAAAGCCAATCCTTTCTACCGTCACTGTATTTAAATGAAATAATTCCTCCCCATCCCACAAGCAATTCAGCAAAATGTAATATTCTTACCTCGTCCTTCCTGAAGTTTTAAGATTTCTTCTAATACTGCAGCAGGAAAATAAATTTCAGTCACTTACGAACATGTAACTCAACTAAATCTTGAGGCCCTTAGCACTGGCAAAGACACAATAATAATTAAAAAGTCATTCTAATGTTCTTAGATCACTTAAAGAATATATAAATATATATGTGTGTGTGTGTGTATATATTATTACCATTATTTTTGAGAGGAAGTCTCGCTCTGTTGCCCAGGCTGGAGTGCAGTGGCGCGATCTCGGCTCACTGCAACCTCCACCTCCCG
>NW_012113364.1:5701260-5706411 GCF_000951035.1 Colobus angolensis palliatus | reverse complement strand
TCGTCTCTCTTTTTTTTTTTTTTTTAAATAGAGACATGGCCTCACTCTGTTGCCCAGGATGGTTTTGAACTCCTGGTCTCAAGCGATCCTTCCACCTTGGCCTCTCAAAGTGCTGGGATTACAAGCTTGAACCACCACACCTAGATTCCTCTGTGGTTTTCTTACATGTCTAGCTACTCTGAAGCCACTCATCTTTGAAATTATTATTCACATGTTACCCCAACTTATCTGAGTATTTTATCGCCAATTCTGGTGTCTTTTTACCCATTCTCCTGATTTTGTATCACTAAAGCTCTTCTTAGAAGATGTGGGAAGAGAGGAAAGAGAATTGTCTTCAGGCAACAAAAGAGAAGAATCCTGGAAAAATTTATTAATGAATGAGTTTTATTCTCATTACAAATGCAAAATTTTATTATTAACTAATTCCTCATTATGGTAAATCAATAATTTAGCAATTTAGGTATTGTTCTTTTGAATGATTTTATGTAAACATTCTTATACATTATTCATATAATTATTGTGCAAAAAATCAATTTAAGATAAATTGATTCATACACAGTGAATCTGGAATGGAAGTAACTGTACATTGTAAACAAAAATAAATTAGAAATGCACAAAGAATAAGATAATAACATCAATGCCTCATCACTCAGAATTATGAGTCTATGTTTTCATATTAGTTTTAGGCCTTTTTTTAGATTTTAAGAAACAAAATGTTACTTATTAAATAAAATAAATGAATATCAGTAATCACAGGAATTGGACAGGTTATATAAGCAGTGGAGAGGGAATGATAAAGAAGGAAAGAGCAAGCCGGGTGCGGTGGCTCACGCCTGTAATCCCAGCACTTTGGGAAGCTGAGGCTGGTGGATCACTTGAGGTCAGGAGTTTGAGACCAGCCTGGTTAACATGGTGAAACCCTGTCTCTACTAAAAATACAAAAATTAGCCCAGTGTGGTGGTGCATGCCTGCAGCCCCACCTACTCGGGAGGTTGAGGCAGGAGAATTGCTTGAACCTGGGAGGCAGAGGTTGTAGTGAGCTGAGATCACGACACTGCACTCCAGCCTGGGCGACAGAGTGAGACCCTGTCTCAAAAAAGAAAAGAAGGAAAGAACAGAAGTTCTTGAGGCCCACAAAAGAGAGATGTAGAAAGTTTTAGCTGAGGCCGGGCATGGTGGCTCATGGCTGTAATCCCAGCACTTTGGGAGGCTGGGGCAGGCGAATGGCCTGAAGTCAGGAGTTCAAGATAAGCCTGGCCAACATGGTGAAACCCCTCTCTACTAAAAATACAAAAATTGGCCCAGCGTGGTGGTGCACGCCTGTAATCCCAGCTACTAGGGAGGCTGAGGCAGGAGAATTGCTTGGGGGCAGAGGTTGGAGTGAGCCAAGATTGTGCCACTGTACTTCAGCCTGGGCAATGGAGCGAGATGCTGTCTCAAAAAAAAAAAGATAAAGAAAGAAAGAAAGAGAAAGAAAGAAAAGAAAGAAAGAAAGAAAAGTTTTAGCTGGAAGTATGCAGCAAAAATCGTAATTAATGGCAAATTCTTAAAAAATAATTTTTTATAGATTCTTTTATATTTGCCCAAATATTAACCATCTCCAATACTACTCATTCCTTTTTGTAATAGTATTGTTCCTTTTTCCAAGGAACAATTATTTGCGTATGAGTCTGCATGTGAGTCAGTTTATCTTAAACTGATTTTTTGCAAAATAATGATATGAATAATTTATAGAATGTTTATACTAAAACATTGAAAAGAACAGTACCTAAATTATTGCCTTATTTATTTATCATAATGAGGAATTAGTTCATAATAACCTTTTGCATTTGTGATGAAAACAAAACTCATGAATCAATCAATTATTAATTAATAATTTATAGTGTTCCTTTTCCAAATAATACTATTCCTCTTTAGCCTAAAAGATTTCTTTTAGCTGGCCAGGTATGGTGGCTCGTGCCTGCAATTCCAGCACTTTGGGAGGCTGAAGCGGGTGGATCGCTTGAGGTCAGGAGTTTGAGACCAGCCTGGCTAACATGGTGAAACCTCGTTTCTACTAAAAATACAAAAATTTTCTACAAAAATTAGCTAGGTGTGGCAGCAGGTTCCTGTAATCCAGCTACTAGGGAGGCTGAGGCAGGAGAATGATTTGAACCCAGAAGGTGGAGGTTGCAGTGAGCCGAGATAGCGCCGTTGCACTCCAGTCTGGGTGACAGAGTGAGACTCTGTCTCAAAAAAAAAAAATTATTCCTTATAGACAATTATTCTTTTATATTTGCCCAAATATTAACCATCTCCAATACTATGCATTCCTTTTTGTAACAGTATTGTTCCTTTTTCCAAGGAAAAATTATTTGCATATGAGTCTGTGTATGAGTCAATTTATCTTAAATTGATATTTTGCAAAATAAGTATATGAATAATTCATAAGAACATTTATATTAAAACATTCACAAATAGTACCCAAATTATTGCTTTATTTATTTATCATAATGAGGAATGAGTTCACAATAATATTTTGCATTTGTGATGAAAGCAAAACTCATGAATCAATCAACCACTAATTAATAATTTGTAGTATTCCTTTTCCAAATAATATTATTTCCCTCCAGCCTGAAAAATTTCTTTTAGCACTTTTTGTGATGAAGATCTGCTGGCAAAAAATGATCTCAACTGAATTTATCTAAAAATGTCTTGTTTTCTTTGCATTCATTTTTGAAGAATAGTTTTACTGGACATAGACTTCTAAGTTGACAGATTTTGCTTTTTATACTTTAAAGATGTCATTTCCTTGTCTTCCAGGCTCCATTTATTGAGTACAAAGTTAGCTGTTATTGTTATTATTGTTTCCTTGTATGTAATGTGTCTTTTTTGCATGACTGCTTTTGAGATTATCTATTTATTTTTGGTTTTTATTCATGATGTGGCTAGGTATAAGTTTTTTTTAAATTAATTTTTTGGAGGCCTGTTAAACCTCTTATAAATAGGATTTGATGTTTATAACCAAATTTGGAGAAATTTTGGCCAATATTTCTTGAAATTTCAAAAATTCTCAATTCTATTCCCTCCTCCTGAGATGGCAAACACACATTAGGAGGTTTAGTATTATGGATCCATTTGGTATTACTTGATATTGAGGCTTTCACCTTTTTTAACACATTGGATTAATTTTGGATAATTTATCTATTTATCTGTCTTTAAATCAATAACTTTTCTTCCCCCCTCCTCCATATCCAATTTTCTACACATCTTGTGTAATGGTGTTTAAAAATTTCTCATATTTTTTTTTCAGTTCTAAGATTTCTTCTTGGTACTTTTTGAGTTTCCACATCTTTTCTGAGATTCTCTGCCTGTTTATCCATTACATCCAATTTCTCTTCTTTAAAACTTTAACATATAGTTATCAATGATCTTAAAGTCCTTTCTCTTAATACCAACACATGGGTTGCTGTGGGAATACTATTTGTTAACTGCTTTTTTCCCTCTATTTATTAGTCATCAGATTTTGTTATTTCTTCACATGTCTGGTAATTTTTTAATTGTGTAACAACCTTGTGGATGATACATTGTAGAGACTCCGCATTCTGTTATCTTCCTCTGAAGAGTGTTAAATTCTCTTCTAGCAGATCTAGTATACCCACTGGCAGATCACCCACAGGTTTAGTTGACAGCTTTGTTTCATGAGTCTATTTTGATTTTGCTCATTTCTGGGGAGTAGCTCTTAACCCTAGCATGTGCTTCCTAATCTCAGGGCATGGCCCTTTGAGGAGTCATTAAAAATCTTGAAGTATTTATTAATCCCCTTTAAGTTGGTGAGATTTTAACTCTAAAGTTTGTCATTCCTTTTTTTTTTCTTTTTTTGAGATGGGTTCTTGCTCTGTCACCCAGGCTGGAGTGCAGTGGTGTGATCTCAGCTCACTGCAACCTCCGCCTCCTGGGTTCAAGTGATTCTCCTGCCTCAGCCTCCCGAGTAGGTGGGATTACAGGTGCATGCCACTACACCTGGCTAGTTTTTACATTTTTAGTAGAGACGAGGTTTTGCCATGTTGTCCAGGCTTGAACTCCTGACCTCAGGTGATCCACCCGCCTCAGCCTCCCAAAGTGCTAGGATTACAGGCATGAGCCACCATGCCTGGCCAAGTCTGTCATTCTATTAATAGCACTGAGCAGCTGCTAAAATCTCTGCTCAGCTTTTTTTCCCTTTCAGCTATTCCTTTCCTCTGGGCTCATTGGAATCTTTCATCCATGTACAGACGTTAAAATTCAGCCAAGGATTTGAGAGCGTACTTATATAAGGATTTTGTGGCTCCTTCATTTTCCACATTCCTTGTCTCTCAGTTCCAGTTCTCTGGCAGCTCCAAATTCTCACCTATGACTCTTTGGCCTAGTAAGACTATAAGCCCTAATAAAACTTTAGCTCAATAAGTCTTGCTCTGTTGCCCAGGCTGAAATACAGTAGTGTGATCACAGCTTACTGCAGCCTCAACTTCCTGGGTTTAAGGAATCCTCCCACCTCAGCCTCTCGAGTTGCTGGGACTACAGGTGCACACCACCACACCTGGCTAATTTTAAAATTTTTTTGTAGAGATGAGGCTTGCTTTGTTGCCCAGGTCTTAAACAGTCCTTTCACTTCAGTGTCCCGAAGTGCTGGGATTACAGGCATGAGCCACCACACCCAACCCAACTGTTTGTTTTTTGATTGAATTCTAGTCCCTAGGCCCCAAACAAATTGAGGAGTGACTTCAGAAGAAAAGCTGGTTAAACTTGAATCTCACATCGTGTACTTCTCTTTTTCCAAGGCTTATAGTTCCCGAATTTCTGCCTGGTTTTGGCTACTCTCCAAGGACATGATATGGTTGTTTTAATATTTTGTCCATAGTTTACAGTTGTTATCAACAGGTGTTTTTTTTCTGATACAAACTACCCCGCCATTATCAGAGCTAGAAGTAAAAAGCATTTAGAAATAAAGTAGTGATGTGTACCATCATTACTTTCATTCTCCATTATACTCGAGGTCTTAACAAGTGCAAAAATAAGCAAAAAGGAAAAGGTTTAAGAATTGGAATGAGGCGGCCGGGCGCGGTGGCTCAAGCCTGTAATCCCAGCACTTTGGGAGGCCGAGACGGGCGGATCACGAGGTCAGGAGATCGA
>NW_012113364.1:5694644-5701071 GCF_000951035.1 Colobus angolensis palliatus | reverse complement strand
AATTGGAATGAGGCTGGGCGCAGTGGCTCATACCTGTAATCCCAGCACTTTGGGGGGGCCTAGGCAGGTGGATCACCTGAGGTCAGGGGTTCGAGATCAGCCTGGTCAACATGGCGAAAGCCCGTTTCTAATAAAAATACAAAAAATTAGCTGGGCATGGTAGTGCATACCTGTAGTCCCAGCTATTTGGGAGACTGAAGCAGGTGAATCTCTTGAACCTGGGAGGTGCAGGTTGCAGTGAGCCAATATTGTGTCATTGCACCTTAGCCTGGGCAACAGAGCAAGACTCCATCAAAAACAAAACAGAACAAAACAAAAAAACTGAAAACAAAAACTAATTGGAATGGAATAAACAGAAATGGAATTATTTGCCCATGATATACAAATCTGAAATGATCTATAGAAGCAGTTTTAATTAAAATAAAAGTTCAGGAAGGATGCTAGATATCAAAGCAATATTAAACATTCTGTGGTTTTCTATCCATCAGTTTCACATCTTTTCAGTTATATTTCAGAAGCAATAATTTTTGCCTCAGATTCCAAGCAACTTTACAGCCCACCGTTTGTCCACACTTCTGTTTTCTTAAGGCCGTTTGAGTTTTGTTCTCTGTTATTTGCTACCAGAAGAGCCTTGACTAACAGAGAGGTGTTTTCTTTGAGGTCAGGCTTAGGGGTCTTTTGCTCATGGGATGTGGCATGGACCTGCTTGAATGGAGCAAGGGATGCCAAACCAAAATGAGCTCTTGGGACAAAGGCTGTTCCTTGTTCCCTGCTATGTCCCTAGCAGCTAGCACACTGGGTTGGGTGCGGAGTAGATCTCAATCAACATTTATGGAAGGACTGTGGTCGCTATTTTTAACTAACTGAAGGACTCACATGGGGAGGAACTGACCCAGTCTGCGTAGGAGATCTCCAAGAGTCAGTGTCATCTGAGGACAGACCAGTCAGAGCTGGAGGACCTTGGGCTCCTGCCCAGTGAGGATTTGGGCAGCGATTGGATGAACACCTGACAGAAATTTAAAGGGCGGATTCAAACAACAGTTAGGAATCTGGATTTTGACCTTCAGAGGGAAATGGAAAATGGAAGAAAAATGGAATCATCATACAGTGGTCAGACTCCAAGATGGCCCCCAGTGATTCTTGCCTCCTAGAATTCATGCTCTTGCGTGGGTCCCTCCCTCATTGAATTGAGCTGGCTGTGTGGCCCACAGAATACAGTGGAAGTAATAGGGGGTGATTTCCAAGACCAGATCATCCAGGCATTGCAGCTTACAGGTGTTATTTTGGGGAAGCCAGCCATCATGCCGTAAGGACACTCACACAGCCCTTGGGGAGGACCACATGGAGAGGAACAATCTTATTATTACTACTATTTTTGAGACAGGATCTTTCTCTGTCCCCCAGGCTGCAGTGCAGTGGCGCAATCATAGCTCACTGCAGCGGCGCAATCATAGCTCACTGCAGCCTCAAACTCCTCAGCTCCAGCGATCCTCCCTCCTCAGCCTCCTGAGTAGCTGGGACTACAGGTGTGCCCAGCTATACCTGGGTAATTAAAACCATCTTTTTTTTTTTTTAAATAGAGATGGGGTCTTACTGTATTGCCCAGAGTGGCATCAAGCAATCAGCCTTGGCCTCCCAAGATGCTGGGACTAGAGGCATGGACCACTGCACCCGGCCTGTGTTGCCTTTGATGTGCTACCCGAGACATGTGTTCTGGGCAATGTTCAGGTCCAGGAAATTCCCACAGGTGGGGAGGTATCCCAGCTTGGGTCAAAAAGAACGTCTCCTCTAAGGAGCACTTGGAGGACAAGACTCACTGCCTGTCTTTGGGTTACTACCAGGACAGTGCCTGGCACGGCGTGGGTGCCCTTTAAATGTTCTTTGATTAGTGAACAAATAAAGGCAAGCTTGCTAGCAGGTCCTCTGGCCCTTTGGTACCACTTTGCGTTCTTCTGACTTTTTTAGTCTTCCTGGAACACTGTCCAGCAGAGGGCAGTGTTGTGCATCCCCGAATGCATGAACATTCATCAGGTGATATAGGGAGTTGTTTCAAGTTCCACGGGGCTCTGATTTTTAGAGGCAAGGTCTCCCTCTGTTACTCAGGCTGGAGTTCAGTGGCATAATCATGGCTCACTACAGCCTTGAACCCCTGGGCTTAGCGATTCTCCTGCGTCAGCCTCCTGAGTAGCTGAGCCTACAGGCGTGCACCATCATGCTCAGCTTATTTTTTTTTATTTTTTTTATTTTTTGAGACAGAGTCTCACTCTGTTGCCCGGGCTGGAGTGCAGTGGCTGGATCTCAGCTCACTGCAAGCTCCGCCTCCCGGGTTTATGCCATTCTCCTGCCTCAGCCTCCCGAGTAGCTGGGACTACAGGCGCCCGCCACCTCACCCAGCTAGTTTTTTGTATTTTTTAGTAGAGACGGGGTTTCACCATGTTAGCCAGGATGGTCTCGATCTCCTGACCTCGTGATCCGCCCGTCTCGGCCTCCCAAAGTGCTGGGATTACAGGCTTGAGCCACCGCGCCCGGCCGATTTTTACATTTTTTTTTTTTTTTTTTTGTAGAGACAGAGTCTCTGTATGTTGCCCAGGCTGTTCTGGAACTCCTAGCCTCAAGCGATTCTCCTGTATCAGTCTTCCAAAGTGTGTTATTTTGGGAATAATTGCTTCTTGCCACAAGCCCTAGACTTATACATGATGAGAAAACTACATCCGCAAAGCACAACTAAGTATTTTTTTAAGCCAAGTATTTAGTGGCTGTTGATACAGATAAATAAATTGATTGACCTTATCTTAGCAATAACACAATGCCACTTGTACTAGCACACTAAAAGCTTGGGTAAATAGAATTTGTTTTCTTTCTGATTTCCAATAGTAACCAAAATGTTTGAGGACATTTCAGAAGGAGTTCAAAAATCTAGAAAATATGCTGTAAGAATTATGATAAGAATAATTAATCAGGCCGGGTGTGGTGGCTCATTCTTGTAATCTCAGCAATTTGGGAGGCCCAGGTGGGTGGATCACCTGAGATCGGGAGTTCGAGACCAGCCTGGCCAACATGGTGAAGCCCCGTCTCTACTAAAAATACAAAAATTAGCTGGGAGTGGTGGTGCATGTCTGTAGTCCCAGCTACTCCGGAGGCTGAGTCAGGAGAATCACTTGAACTTGGGAGGTGGAGGCTGCAGTGAGCCTAGTTTGTGCCACTGCACTCCAGCCTGGGTGACAGAGTAAGTCTTTGTCTCAAAAGAACAACAACAACAAAAAGAATAATTGATCACATGGACAAACCTTGAAAACATTATGCTAAATGAAAGAGGCCAGTCATAAAAGACCACATATTGTATGATACCATTTCTGTGAAATGTCTGGAATAAGCTAATCTATAAAGACAGAGATTAGTGGTTGCCTAGAGATGGTGGGAGACCTGGGGAGATGGTGGGAGACTGGGGAATATCAGCTAAAGGGTGTGGAGTTTCTTTTGGGGGTGATGAAAATGTTTTAAAATTAGATTGTGGTGATAGTGCCAAATTTTGTGAGTATCCTAAAAACCACTGGACTGTATACTTTCAATGGGTGAACTCTATCTCAAAGCTGTAAAAAAGAATACTCGTGTTCAGCTACAGTTTTACATTTATATTTTTGTCCTTGTGATTTAGTCTCTGCAACTGTGTTAGTCATCTGTGATGGAGATGGTGATTTTCTGAGGATCGAACATACCATTGTCCATACGTCCTGGATAGCATGTGCCAGCAGGGATGCACTGTAGGAACATTACTGTTCCGGTGCTCGGCAGCCAGTGGATTTTCTGATCGTTGCCATGGAGCTGCCAGGGGCTCATCTGTTGTCCCCATTCACAGATAATGACCAGGTCCAGATAAGAGTGTGTAGTTTCATTCTAATCACTGGTCCAACTATTAGAGCCATGAGGGCTGACCCAGAGATTGGCATGGTACCCCCACAGCCCTGCTGGCATTAGCTGGAGGTCTGTGACCGCTTGTGGCTGTGAGAAACAGCAGCCGCAGGACGACACAGGTGGCAAGGCCTTGCTTCCAATTCTCACTCAACTTGTGTCCAAGATCTGCCTTCCTCCAACACGCACAACAGCCCCTGTAGTAAGCACCTCCCAAAGGGTGGAACCGGTCAACCCAGCAATGTGGGACAAAGCAAAATCCATCTTTAGAGGAAGCATCTTTGGCTGGCAGTTGGGAGGCTTGGCTTCTACACCTGGATTTGCTGGTTGAATTGACCAAGATCACGCCACTAAATCTCTGACCTTGGGTATGTTAATAGATTGAGTCTTATATGGGAAACCAAGGCTTAGACCTTTGAGGTCATTCTCAGTTCTAAATTCCATGAGCTATTGGCCTACACTCTTGAGAACAAATGTAGTTCACCCAATGAAGGCCAAGGGGACAATTTCTGTTTGTGTCTTACCTGTCGGCTGCCTCTGTTGTTTGCAGCAGTCGAATTTGAAAAGCTGTGGCCCAGCCTAGGTGCCTGATCCTTTGAGCCTGAGGCTAGAGATGAGATTGGGAGCATGATGAGGGGACTGGAGAAGCTGCCTTTGAGAGCCAGAGTCCCTCATTTGGCCTCCGTAGTTTGCCCCATATCTTAGTTAAAGGGAAAATTCTACCTGTTATGTAATATTTGCAACAAGAGGACATAACTTATGGCATCTTGAATTGCCTTGTCGTTTGGGACAGTGTCTCAGTGTTTGCTCCTCGTGCAAAAGATGACCGTTGGTATGTTCTTTCAGGGCCTCTGGTCACTTAATGAGGGGATAAAAGTGCAGCTGTGAGCAGTGGCCTTCCTCTCTACTCCATGGAGTTTCGTTTCCCCATTACCTCCCCATTGCAGCTAATTTCCACAGGGCAGAGGCTGGTCCTGAAGAAATGGGCTTTATTTGCACACAGCAGTCCTGAAGGCCCCTGTGAAGCACCTCATGGAATGAACTTGAGAGAAAAGAACTCTTGTCAGGCTGCAGAACGCCATTTTTTTTTTTTCTTTTTGAGACAAGGTCTTGCCATGTTGCCCAGGCTGGGGTGCTGTGGTGCAATCGTAGCTCACCACATCCCCAACCTCTGGGCTCAAGCGATTCTCCTGCCTCAGCTTCTTGAGTAGTTAGGACTAGAGGGGCACACCACCATACCTGGCTATTTTTCTAAAACTTTTTGCAGAAACAAGATCTTGCTATGTTGCCCAGGCTGGTCTTGAAGGTCTGGCCTCAACTGATCTTCCTGCCTCAGTCTCCCAAAGTGCTGGAATTACAGACATGAGCCACTGCACCTGGGCAAGCACCAATTTTTGAGCATTATTTTAAGCACTAGGCATTACATATGTTATATAATGCAATTTTCACAACAACACTCTATTAGTCCATTCTCACACTCCCTAAAGAACTACCTGAGACTGAGTAATTTATGAAGAAAAGAGCTTTAATTGACTTACAGTTTTACAAACTGTACAGAAAACATGGCTGGGAGGCCGCAGGAAGCTTACAATCATGGTGGAAGGGTGAAGGGGAAGCAAGTACGTCTTCACATGGCGACAGGAGAGAAAGTGCAAAGGTGAAGTACTACACACTTTAAAACAACCAGATCTCATGAGAACTCACTCACTATTGCGAGAACAGCAAGGGGGGAATCCACCCTCATGATCCAGTCACCTCCCACCAGGCCCTTCCTCCAACACTGAAGATCACAATTCAACGTGAGATTTCGATGGGGACTGTCATGCGCGTCCGTGTGAAGAGACCACCAGACAGGCCTTGTGTGAGCAATAAAGCTTTTTAATCACCTGGGTGCAGGCGGGCTGAGTCTGAAAAGAGAGTCAGGGAAGGGAGATAAGGGTGGGGCCGTTTTATAGGATTTGGGTAGGTAAAGGAAAATTACAGTCAAAGGGGGGTTGTTCTCTGGCGGGCAGGAGTGGGGGTCACAAGGTGCTCAGTGGGGGAGCTTTTTGAGCCAGGATGAGTCAGGAAAAGGAATTTCACAACATAGTGTCATCGCTTAAGGCAAGGACTGGCCATTTTCACTTCTTTTGTGGTGGAATGTCATCAGTTAAGGCGAGGCAGGGCATTTGCACTTCTTTTGTGATTCTTCAGTTACTTCAGGCCATCTGGGTGTATATGTGCAGGTCACTGGGGATGCGATGGCTTGGCCTCAGAGGCCTGACATTCCTGCCTTCTTATATTAATAAGAAAAATAAAACAAAATAGTGTGAAGTGTTGGGGTGGTGAAAATTTTTGGGGGTGGTATGGAGAGAGAATGGGCGATGTTTCTCAGGGCTGCTTCAAGTGGCATTGGGGCGGTGTGGGAACTTAGAGTGGGAGAGATTAAGCTGAAGGGAGATCTTGTGGTAAGGGGTGATATTGTGGGGTCGTTAGAAGAAACATTTGTCGTATTGAATGATTGGTGATGGCCTGGATG
>NW_012113364.1:5678934-5693879 GCF_000951035.1 Colobus angolensis palliatus | reverse complement strand
AGATCTTGTGGTAAGGGGTGATATTGTGGGGTCGTTAGAAGAAACATTTGTCGTATTGAATGATTGGTGATGGCCTGGATGCGGTTTTGTATGAATTAAAAAAACTAAACAGAAGACACAAGGTCTGAATAAGAAAAGGAGAGAAAACAGGTATTAAAGGACTAAGAATTGGGAGGACCTAGGACATCTAATTAGAGAGTGCCCAAGGAGGCTCAGCATAGCCTTGCCAGCAAAGATTATTTATTTACTTTAAGAGGGAATTTAGAGTGGTGGTTTGGGATAGCACCAGGAGATATTAGCTGTGATGGCTTGGAGAAACACTGTAAACCAGCAGTGTAAACATGAGCAGGGCATTTATGAGTATTTGAGAATGGTGAATGGGAGTATGACTAGACAGAAGACAGTAGGGATGAAAGTTTTTTGGGGTGTAGTCTAAGTTGGTCTGGTGTCTGGAATGAGACTGGGACATAATAAAAAGGAGTGTCCACACAGGAGCTCAAATGGGCTGGAACCTGTAGCATTCTGAGGACAGGCCTGAATTCTGAGAAGGGAAAGTGGTAAAAGTATTGTCTAGTCCTTTTTAAGTTGGTGACTGAGCTTGGTAAGGTGTGTTTTTAAAAGACCATTAGTCCATTCTGCTTTTCCTGAAGATTGAGGATGGTAAAGGATATAAAGGTTTCACTGAATACCAAGAGACTGAGAAACTGCATGGGTGATTTGACTAGTAAAGGCTGGTCTGTTATCAGACTGTATAGAGGTGGGAAGGACAAACCGAGGAATTACATCTGACAGAAGGGAAGAAATGACCGCGGTGGCCTTCTCAGAGCCTGTGGGAAAAGCCTCTACCCATCCAGTGAAAGTGTCTACACAGACTAAGAAATTTTAGTTTTCTGACTTGGGGCATGTGAGTAAAGTCAATTTGCCAGTCCTGGGCAGGGGCAAATCCTTGAGCTTGATGTGTAGGAAAGGGAGGGGGCCTGCACAATCGCTGAGGGGTAGTAGAATAGCAGATGGAACACTGAAAAGTGATCTCCTTGAGGATAGATTTCCATGATGGAAAGGAAATGAGAGTTCTAAGAGATGGGCTAGTGGCTTGTAACCTACATGGAAAAGGTTATGAAATGATGACAGAATAGAATGGGCCTGTGAGGCTGGAAGGAGATGTTTTCCTTGGTCAAAGAACCATTTGCCTGGCGTGGGAAGAGATTGACAGGTGGAAGTTTCAGTGGGGGAGTAGGTGGGAGTGGCCGATGTGAAGGAGGAAAACTGCCGTGAAGGATAGAAGTTGGAACGCTAGCTGCTTTTTTAGCTAACTTATCAGCACAAGCATTGTCCTGAGTGATGGGATCTGATGCCTTTTGATGGCTGCTTTTTTAGCTACCTTATCAGCCTAAGTGTTGTCTTCAGCAAAGGTTGGGGGAAGAAAATAGATTTTGCAAGTTATGAGAACTGTAGAGAGTTGAGCATAGTTTGTGATTTTTAGGGCCTCTAACAGTATTAAAGCAGTGGCAGCCACTGCATGCAGACATGAGGGCTAGGCTAAAACAGTAAGGTCAAGTTGTTTGGACAGAAAGGCTGCAGGACGTGGTCCTGGCTCTTGTGTAAGAATTCTGACCGCACTAACCATGCCTAGGAAGGAAAGGAGTTGTTTTACAGAAGGGATTGGGGTTTGGGAGATTAGCTGGACACTATTAGCAGGGAGAGTGATTTGTCTAATTCCCTTGGCCAGCAAAGAGTTAGGCGCTGGAGGCAAGTGGTAGGAAAGAAAGAACTTTATTGACCAACAGGTCAGGGCTCTTGGGCGAGGTTCACCGGTCCTCTAAGTGGGGCCAGGGAAGTCGCGCTGGCACTCTTGGGCGAGGTTCCTCAGTCCACAAGCAATGGGGCTGGGGAAGTTCACGTCGGCACCTGCCGGTGGCGACTTTTATGTCCTGGGCTTGGAAATGGGAGGGCAGTGGGTGGGATAAGGGCGTGCCAGGGGCGTCTCCATAGGCGTGGCTGGCTAAGTTTCCATTTCCTCAAATTGACGTCACGTCGCGCCTGCTCAGTTAGTCTGCTTTTTTCCCAGGCGTGGGCCGCATTTTCCCGCGCAGGTAAGTTTGATGATGAAGAACCCGGAAGTAGTAGGGGCTGCCTCTTTTCTGTTCACCTTCCTCCATCTTGTCCTTTTCCCCTTCACCCAGACAGTCCAACCTCTTATTGATTATAAGAATTTGGGGGGCCGTTGTCTGTCTGGCTGCTTCCTGCTGTTAAGGGGCATAGTTAGGGTCTGAGGTTGGCAGTTGGGTGTAGGGATGCAGGAGCATTTGATTGAAGGTGACTTGGGTGATTTCTTGGATGCTGGCTCAGAGAAATTTTATTAGAATAGGAGCAAGACATAACATAAGACAGAGGATTAGTACGGGGATTAGGAATGGAAGCATCTGCTGTACTGCAGGTAGCAGCCATACTGGTGGTCCGGGGGTTAAGGGGGCATTAAATTTCTGAAGCTCCTTTTTGATTTTGTTTAATGTTTGGTCATTGGTGTCAACTAGGCCTGATTCATTTACGTAGTAGCAACACTCCTCCCCTAGGAAGAGGCATGTTCCTCCTTTTTCAGCTGTAAGAAGATCTAGTACCCGCCTATTTTGTGCTGCCACTTGAGCTATTGAAGTAATTTGGTGCTGCAAGGAGGCCAGGCTTTCGGCTGAAGCCTCTGTGGCTTCCTGGACCTGGGTAGAGAGGGTCCGCGTGGACTGGACTGAGTGGGCAAGCACCCCTGTCCCTAGTCCGGAGGCTATTAAGGATGATGCTAAAGAAACCCCAATGACCATGGGAAGAAAAATAGCCCGCTTTTGGATTTTATTGTTGGAGGTGGTAAGTTGTGAAGTCAGTTCGAATACTTCTCCTTTGGTATATAGGGTTAGGCTAGGAACTAAAGACACCGGGACGCAAAGGGATTGGCTGATGGATGTATGGTTAAGAATTTTAGAGAGGGTTTGATTACACCAAAAGTAACCTCCAACGGGAGCTGTCTGGGTCTTATTGGGCGATTGGGTGTAATTACACCAGGAGGAGTTTGGGGCAGAGTAGCAGAAAGGAAGGATTGGATTTTCTGGGTTTTGGTATAGTGGGACTTGGAGTAAGGACAGTTTTTGGGGGGTACCGGTAGAGTCAGTTGTAGCCTTGAAAGCGGTGGGTAAGGGGACTGCCACTAAGGGGGCTCTTTCAAGAGCCGCACAGAGGAAGCAGTGGGAAAGATTTGTTATGTTAGCTGTTTGTGTTAGGTTTAGCCCTTGACAGACAAGTTTTAACCATGAGAATGGGTCTTTTTTATTAGGGGAATTTAACTGCTTTTGTAGGTTTTGTTCCTGTGATTTTATGACTGAGGTTAAATTTTGTAGGACTTGTATATTTTTGGGGAGGGATTTTTGCTGGACAAGTGTCCTCTTTATTAGGAGGGTGGCAGTGGGATATGAGTCCCAAACGCTGTTTCCATAAAGCCCTCCTTTTACTCTGTCTGCCCATCGGGAGTCCCAGGGGTCTTTTATGTTTAGATGATATTTAAGGGGGTTTCCAGGGTTTCTTCCATCGTAAGTGAAGAGATATTTGCTGCTTAACTTTCTGTCATGTGTATTATCTAGCATTGAATGGTGTATTTTACAATATTTGTATGGGCAACCCAGATTGGTTTGTTGCCGATAGTTTTTACAATTGTATTCTGTCTGGTCATGTAGGAAACAGATGGATGGTTGAGCCCATCTATCAGCGATGGAAGTTAGGGAGAAATTTATGGAAAGAGCAGATTGAAAGCCTTGAGGTGAGCAGTCTGCAGTGCCTTGCAGAACTGTATGTTGCTTGTTGTTGGACCAAGTTTCAGCTATGGAGAATCTCCATATAAAGGTTGGGTTAGTAATTGCTGTTGGAATGTAGAAGAAGGATAGTAATGAAAGTGAATAAAAAGACTTCATTATGTGTGTAATCGTAGAATGCGCCTTGCCACTGGAGGTGTTCTACAAAGGCGAGTAGGCAAGAGAACCACTGTGTTGGGCTGGGGTCTGGGGGCAAATAGAGATCTGGGGCGATGTGTTGAAACTCTGCCAGATTTGTGTACAGTATGGTGAGGAATCGGGATAGTCGTAAAAGGCCTGGAAACATGTGTTAATTAGGGAAGTTTGGTGAGCTTGAGGCGGGTGGGGGTGAGTTTAGTTGATTCCCACTTGTCGCCCTCTGCGGGGGCCCTCTTTAGTTGTGATATGTGGACCCAGTGTGTGAGGCCTAATAGCTTGGCTGCTGTGTGTGTGGACAAGAGGACAGTATATGGGCCTTTCCACCTGGGCTGGAGGTCTTTGGCCTGGATGTTCTTTAAGTATACTTGATCACCTGGGCTGAGAAAGGTGTGTGGATTATAAGTGCCTGTCGGAGGCGGGTGTGCTAGTTCTGCATGCTGCCTTAGTAGTTGTCTCAAGAGGGTTAAGTATGGAAGGTAATTTGCCAGTGGAGAGGAAAGGGTAGGCAGCTGTTGTAAGGTGAGGGGTTGGCCGCAAACTAGTTCGAATGGACTGAGGCCTGTTGGATTTCGCAGGGCGGCCCGCAGCCGGGTTAAGGCTAGGGGCAGGAGGGTTACCCAAGACTGTCGAGTCTCGAGTGAGAGTTTGGTGAGTTGTTGTTTGATTAGTCCGTTGGCTTTTTCTACTTTACCTGAGGACTGGGGTCTATAAGGGATGTGGAGTTTCCAGGTGATGTGTAGGAGGGCTGCCACCTATTGGACTACCTTGGAGATGAAGGCTGGGCCGTTGTCAGATTGGAGGGTGAGTGGGAGGCTGAACCTAGGAATAATGTGTTCAGTGAGTATGGAGGCAACTATATTGGCAGTCTCTCCTCTAGTAGGATAGGCCTCTATCCATCCTGAAAACGTATCAACGAGGGTTAAGAGATATTTGAATTTTTTATGTTTTAGCCTGTGGGTAAAATCAATTTGCGAATCTTCGCCTGGTTGGTGTCCTTTGAGTTGGTGACTTGGGTGGGGGTTGCATAATGCGCCTTGAGGGTTTGACTTGAGGCATGTGGAGCACTGTTGGTTGATTATAATTAGGTGTTTCATGAGTGTAGGGCAGTGGATAAGGGGGCTTAGGAGGTTATATAGAGCTCTGGGTCCTATGTGTAAGGAATTATGTGTGCCTCTTAGGACGGTGTGGAGTTGTGTTTCAGGAATAACTAATTTATTATTGATGTAAATCCAATTGTCTGTGGCTAGTCTGGCTGTTGAGTCTTGTAATAGTTTGGTTTTTTCTTCCTGGGTGTAATTAGGGGTATATTGGGGAGAAAGAAAACAAACAGAAGGAAGTGTAGGGGTGGAGAATCCAGCAGCCAATTTGGCAGCGGTGTCAGCAAAATTGTTGCCAGCCGCCGCCGGGTTAGATGGAGTCTGATGACCTTTACAGTGTATGATGACTGCTCTGGAAGGCGCTGATATAAGCGTCTAGCAGTTTAAGTATTTGCTTTTTGTTGATTATGGGGGTACCACAGGTGGTTAGGAACCCTCTTTCTTTCCAGATGACAGAATGGGTGTGTGCAATTAAGAAGGCATACTTAGAATCTGTGTATATGTTTACTGTTTTTCCTCTAGATAGGAGGAGAGCCCTAGTTAGTGCGATAAGCTCCGCCTGCTGTGATGTTGTTCCTTGTGGTAAAGGCTTAGCTTCTAGGACAGTGGATGATGTAACTACCGCGTATCCTGCCTGCCTGTTTCCTTGAGAATTTATAAAGGAACTGCCATCCACAAATAGGGTTAACTGTGGGCTCTCCAAGGGCTGGTCATGTAAATGCAAGTGACTAGGTGGTTGGGCCTCTAAAAGTTCTGGACAGGAGTGTTCAGTATGGGTTTGTTTGAGAGGGTTGGGGAGTAAGGTTGCTGGATTTAGGGAGTAGCAGACTCCTAGGGCAATGGTATAGTCCTCTATGAACAAGAGGTGGAAAAGTTGGAGCCTGGACGGGGTTAGGTGGCTGATACTTTTGTGGGCAATAAGGTCTTGAAGGTGGTGGGTAGAGAAGACTGTCAGGCTGCAGCCTCTGATGAGTTTCTTTGCTTCCTGGGTTAGACAGGCTGCTGCTGTTAGGGCCCGAAGGCAGGGCTGCCACCTTTGTACAGTGGGATCTAATTGTTTGGATAGATATGCCACAGCACGGTATGTAGTGCCTACAGGTTGTGCTAAAAGGCCAATAGCAACCGTTTGTCTTTCATCTGTGAAAAGCTGGAAGGGGTGTTGGAAGTCTGGAAGTGAGAGAGTAGGATGTGAGAGGAGGCAGTTTTTTAGGTGAGTGAAATGTTTATAGATTAACTTTGGGTTAGACAAAGGTCTTTGGGGAGTCTCCTTGACAGCTGCATATAGAGGTTTAGCCAAGATTCCGAAATTAGGAATCCAGTGTCTGAAAAACCCTACTAGGCCTAGGAAGGATTGGATTTCTTTAGCGTCTTGGGGAGGAGAAAGATTTTGTATTAGAGTTAAACGGTCTGTGGTGAGCGAGCGCATTGTGGGGGTGATTTCAATGCCTAAATATATGACACATTGTTTTGAGAGTTGAGCTTTGTGTTTGGATACTCAGTAACCTTTGGATCCTAGATGATTAACGAGGATTGCAGTGTCCAAAAGAGAGTCCTGTCTCGTGGGACTACAGAGTAAAAGGTCATCTACATATTGGAGAATTTTACTATTTGTAAGAGGACAGGAGGCCAAGTCTTTTGCAAGGGCTTGCCCAAAGAAATGAGGGCTATCTCAGAACCCTTGGGGAAGCACTGTCCATGTCAGTTGGGTGGAGGCATGGGTGTCTGGGTCTTCCTACGTAAAGGCAAAGAGAAACTGACAATCTGGGTTTAAGGTAATAGAGAAAAATGTATCTTTTAGATCTAGCACAGTAAAGTGTGTTGTGTTAGATGGGATAAGAGAGAGAAGGGTGTAGGGATTGGGAACTACTGGATGGATGGGGCAAACAGCCTCATTGATAAGACGAAGGTCTTGCACTAAATGAAAAGTCCCATCTGCCTTCTTTACAGGTAGGATTGGGGTGTTACAGGGAGAAAGAGTGGGGATGAGGATGTGTTGGCTGAGTAACCTAGTAATGATTGGTTTTAGTCCTCGTAAGTGTTGTGGAGAGAGAGAGAACTGTGGGCGGGTTGGAAACTGAGATGGGTTTTTAAGTTTTATGAGTATTGGTGGATGATGGTCCGCCACGACAGGAGTGGAGGTGTTCCACACTTGGGGGTCTATAGGAATGGGGAAATTAGGGAAAGGGTTAGTAGGGTTGTTGGAGTCATTTGCGTTAGTTAATACTAGAAGTAGATGGCAGGCGGGGTAGGGGGAGCTAGTAGGAAGGGAGATACAGGCTTTCAGTTGACTTAGGATATCTCGGCCTAGTAGAGGAGTGGGGCATGAGGGGATGATGAGGAACGAGTGTGCAAAATAGTTATTGGCCAGGCAGCAATTAAGAGGTGGTGTTCTAAGAGGACTAGATGGAGTGCCTCCAGCTCCTATAACCGAAATGTGAGATGGGTGACTAGGTCCACTAAATGATGGCAAAACAGAGTAGGTAGCCCCCATATCCACAAGAAAAGAAACTGGCTTACCCGCTACCTGAAGAGTTACCCAAGGCTCGGCGAGGGTGATGGGGGTCCCCGAGTCCAGGCGCCTTCAGTCGTCATCAAGGTGTAAGAGCTGGAAGGAGCTCCCAAGGTCCTGAGAAGGGACATCACATTGAGACGCTATGCCCGTTTTCAGGGTGGGGCAATCTGACTTCCAGTGCCCTTCTTCTTGGCAAGCCGGGCAGGGTGTGGATGGCCGACGAGGATTGGGACGATGACTTGCCCAATGTCCGCGTGTGCCACACTTAAAACATGGTTGTGTTGGACCTGAAGGTTGGGCCTGTGGGCATTTATCAGCCCAATGACCTGGGGTGCCGCACTTATAACAGGCCCCCTTTGTTGCCTTAGTAGGCTTACCTCCCGGCCTGGGATTGAGATTAGGTTGCAGGGCTGCCACCAGTGCTTGGGCATTGAGGGCTGCCTTCTGTTTGGCCCTATTTTGTCTCTGGGCCTCAGCTGTCTCTTCTCGCGAATTAAAAACTTTAAAAGCTAGCTTGACTAAATCTTGGATGGGAGTCTGAGGACCATCTTCGGCTTTTTGGAGGTTTTTCCTAATATCTGGGACTGATTGTGAAATAAAATAAGATGCCAAGATAGTGGCCCCGGCTGGGGAGGCTGGGTCTAATTGGGTATACTGGGTTAAAGCCTCTGTTAGCCTATTTAAGAATGTGGCCGGATTTTCATCTGGACCTTGAATAATTTATTTTAATTTATTAAAATTAACTATTTTGTTTGAGGCCACCTGCATACCTGCCAGGAGGTGTTGGGTCATGATGTCGCACCTTCGGCGACCTGGCTGGCCTACTTGGTAGTCCCATTCTGGGTCAATAGATGGGACTGCTTGTTCCCCTACTGGAACAGCAGCATCCGTTAAGTGTAACTGATCTGCATGCTGCCTGGTTGCTGCTAGGATATGCTCTCGCTCCTCAGGGTTTAGAGTAGAGGTAAGAATGACATGGAGGTCGTGCCAGGTTAGATTGTAGGCCTGACAAAGGTACCTGAATTCTTTGGTATAAACCGTAGGGTTGTCAGAGAAGTCTCCTAGGCGTTTTTCAATCTTGGAAAGATCTGCTAGTGAGAAAGGGACATGGACCCTGACTACACCTTCTGCACTGGCCACCTCACGTAGGGATCCCAGAACTGTAGGGGGTTGAGGGGTAGGAGTGGGGGTAGGAGCAGGGCCTGAACAATCTTTGGAACGGGTGTGAGAGGATAGGGGTGAATCAAGGTGGCAAGAGGGAGGTGCTGAGTGGGTGGGGGAAGGGGCGGCAGGTGGAGCCAAGGTAGAGGCGGAAGTGGAAGGGGGCGGAGTATAGGGTGGAAGTGGGGGGAGGCGGCTGCTGGAGGTCTGAAATGGGAGTTTCCGAGATCCTTGGGCAGGTCGGACAGGAAGGATGACTCCTCTTTGTCCGACCCCACGGGGACCCCAGCCTTGGCCAACATGACTTGGGCCAAGGAGCATTGGCTACATAAGTCTGGTAGAGAGCGTAAATCCCAAAATCCTTGTATATAATTTATTTCAGACCACTTGCCTAGGTGCCGGGAAAAATTGCCGAGGTTGATTAAAATAATTCGATCTAGGGTGCCTTCAGGCGGCCATTGGGACTGATTGTCTAGTTTATATTGCGGCCACGCCACAGTGGAGAGGAAAATTAATTGCTTTTGCTTTAGATCCTGCTCTAATCGTAGGGTTTTTAGGTTGCTTAATAAACACCCTAAAGGGGTGTCTTGTGGAATTTTGGACTGGGGATTACCTATTGTCCTTCTTTGGCTAATGGAAACCTGGCTTTGGCTGACTTCAAAGCGTCCTTTGGAATCACCAGAGACCGGCGGCTCGTGGAGCTGTAAGTGGATGGAGAGACTTCTGAGCAGACGTCTCTGTCTCAGAAGGCCTCCTATGGGTCACTTGGTGACCTTATGGGTGGCCTTGGGCCTGTGCAGGACTTCTTGGCCAAGGAGTGGGAAAGAAGGACAAAGGGCACTTACCCCAGGAGGTTCTGGAGGAATGGATTGGTAGAAAGCGATTCTTTGGGTCCTGGTCCCTTCGCGGCATGGAAGAAGGAGGCTCCTCGGATCTTGGGGGCCCTGATGAGGGGTCTCCTCCCGGGTTTTGGCACCACCTGATTTGTCTAATTACCTTGGCTGGGAAAGAGTTAGGCACTGGAGGCAAGTGGTAGGAAAGAAAGAACTTTATTGACCAACAGGTCAAGGCTCTTGGGCGAGGTTCACCGGTCCTCTAAGTGGGGCCAGGGAAGTCGCGCCGGCGCTCTTGGGCGAGGTTCCTCAGTCCACAAGCAATGGGGCTGGGGAAGTTTGTGCCGGCGCCTGCGGCAGTGACTTTTATGTCCTGGGCTTGGAAATGGGAGGGCAGTGGGTGGGATAAGGGCGTGCCAGGGGCGTCTCCATAGGCGTGGCTGGCTAAGTTTCCATTTCCTCAAACTGACGTCACGTCGCGCCTGCTCAGTTGGTCTGCTTTTTTCCCAGGCACGGGCTGCATTTTCCTGTGCGTAGGTAAGTTGGTTGATGAAGAACCCGGAATCAGTAGGGGCTGCGTCTTTTCTGTTCACCTTCCTCCATCTTGTCCTTTTCCCCTTCACCCAGACAGAGAGCACGTGTGTTTTTATACGAGAATTATGTGGAGATAGGTAACAGATGAGGAAGAAATTTGGGCTTGACTGAAGTAATGGGGGATGTCTGTGAAGCCTTGCAGCAGTACAGCCTAGGTAATTTGCTGAGCTTGGTGGGTGTCAGGGTCAGTCCAAGTGAAAGTGAAGAGAGGCTGGGATGAAGGGCATAAAGGAATAGTGAAGAAAGTATGTTTGAGATCCAGAACAGAATACTGGGTTGTGGAGGGAGGTACTGAGGATAGGAGAGTATATGGGTTTGGCACTATGGGGTGGATAGACAAGACAATTTGGTTGATAAGGGGCAGATCCTAAACTCACCTGTAAGGCTTGTCTGGTTTTAGGACAGGTAAAATGGGGGAATTGTAAGGGCATTTACAGGCTTTAAAAGGCCTTGCTGTAGCAGGCGAGTGATTACAGGCTTTAATCCTTTTAAAGCGTGTTGCAGGATGGGATATTGGTGTTGAGTGGGGTAAGGGTGATTAGGTTTTAATGAGATGGTAAGGGGTGCATGATCAGTCACCAAGGAGAGGTATCCTATGCTTGTGGGTTAAGGTGGGGGGATATGAGGGGAGGATGTGAAGGAGGCTTTGAACTGGGGGAAGAGGCAGCAATGAGGTGTGGCTGTAGCCTAGGAAATAGTCAGGGAAACAGATAATTTAGTTAAAATGTCTTGATCTAATAAGGGAACTGGACAGGTGGGGATAACTAAAAAGGAGTGCATAAAAAAATGTTGTCCAAGATGGCCCCAGAGTGGGGAGTTTTAAGAGGTTTAGAAGCCTGGCTGTCAATACCCACAACAGTTATGGAGGCACGGGAAACAGGCCCTTGAAAAGAAGGTAATGTGGAGTGGGTAGCCTCCATATTGGTTAAGAAGGGGACAGACTCCACTGTAAGAGTTACCCAAAGTGTCTGTGACGGTCCAGGAGGCTTCCGAGGAGATGTGGCAGCATTGATCTTCAGCTGCTAAGCTTAGAAGGTCTGGAAAGGAGTCAGTCAGACAACCTTGGGCCAGAGCTCCAGGGGCTCTGGGAGTGGCTGCTGGGCGAGTTGGACAGTCTGATTTCCAGTGGGGTCCCGCACAGATGGGACATGGCTTAGGAGGAATCCCAGGCTGTGGACATTCCTTGGCCCAGTGGCCAGATTTCTGGCACTTGTAGCAAGCTCCTAGGGGAGGAGGTTCTGGAGGAACCCCTGGCAGCTGTGGTTCATGCATTTGGAGTTGTGTGCTGGAGATGTGGCTGGGGTTTGTCTCACAGTGGAGGCAGGGAATTGCAACTCAGAAATAAGTTGCTGCTTGGCTGCCTCTACTCTATTATTGTACACCTTGAAGGCGAGGTTCATTAAGTCCTGTTGTGGGGTTTGAGGGCTGGAATTTAATTTTTGGAGCTTTATTTAATGTCGGGAACAGATTGGGTAATAAAATAAAATGCATATTAAGAATAAGACAGCCGGCTGGGCGCGGTGGCTCAAGCCTGTAATCCCAGCACTTTGGGAGGCCGAGACGGGTGGATCACGAGGTCAGGAGATCAAGACCATCCTGGCTAACACAGTGAAACCCCGTCTCTACTAAAAAATACAAAAAACTAGCCAGGCGAGGTGGCGGGCGCCTGTAGTCCCAGCTACTCGGGAGGCTGAGGCAGGAGAATGGCGTAAACCCAGGAGGCGGAGCTTGCAGTGAGCTGAGATCCGGCCACTGCACTCCAGCCTGGGCGACAGAGCGAGACTCCGTCTCAAAAAAAAAAAAAAAAAGAATAAAACAGCCTTCTGACCTTTCAGGGTCTAGGGCTGAAAAGCGTCTCAGGGTTGCTGCTAAACGGGCCATGAACTGTGCTGGGTTTTTCATATTGATGAAAAAGAGACTAAATGCTAACTGACTTGGGAGAGGTCGGATAAAGAAAAAGGAACGTTAACCTTGAGTATGCCTTTAACTCTAGCCACTTTTTTAAGAGGAAATTGCTGGACAGGTGGCAGAGGGCTAGTCGCGGAATGAAACTGTAAGCCAGACCGGGTGTGAGAAGGGGAGGTGATAAAGGATTATAGGATTAGGGGAGCAGAGACTGAGGAAAAATTGGGACCTAGCTAGGCCTGGTGAGGAGGGGAGAGGTCAGATGGATCTGCAGAAAGGAAGATTAGAAAGACTCAGCGACGCTTGGAGATAGGTGGGAGGGAAAGAAGGAAGATTTGGGATGAGTTGCATTGGGAACAGAGACTAGGGAGGGACAGACGTGTAAAAGAATGCCTGGATGTCAGGCATCTCAGACCATTTGCCCATTTTATGACAAGAATTTAGATCTTGTAGGATGGAAAAATCGAAAGTGCCGTTTTCTGGCTATTTGGAACTACTGTTGAGTTTGTACTGGGGTCAAGCGGCATTGTAGAAGAAAATAAGGCATTTAGGTTTTAGGTCAGGTGTGAGTTGAAGAGGTTTTAAGTTCTTGAGAACACAGGCTAAGGGAGAAGAAGGAGGAATGGAGGGTGGAAAGTTGCCCATAGTGAAGGAGGCAAGCCCAGAGAAAAGAAAGAGTAGAGATACGGAGAGAAGGAGTTTGGGGGTTCTTGCCCTCCAGAAAAGTGGTAAAGGGGTTGGGGCGTGGAACTAAGGTATTGGGGCACAAAAATAAGAGATTGGGGTGCAAAAATAAGAGGTCGGGGTACTTGCCCAGCCCCCAGAAAAGCAGAGAAGGGGTAGAAACAGAGAAGGGGTCGGGGTGCTTGCCCCTCCCCCAGAAAAGTAGGACTTGCCGCTTAGGGTGAAGGACCAAGACAGGCGTCCCTGCAGTGTGGTCAGACACCCCTGAAACGCGGGTGAGTAATCAGAGAGGTGTCCCTGCAATGATTAAACACCAAGGGAAGGCTGCCTTCCCCAGCCCGTGACCGGCGCTGGCGTTTTGGGTCCACGGATAAAATGTGTCTCCTTTGTCTCTACCAGAAAATGAAAGGAATTGAAATTAAGAGAAGGGAGAGATTGAAAGGTGGTGCCAAGATTGAAGGGAGAAAGAGGTTGTGGGATAGTGAGAGAGGTTGGAGAAGGGAGTAAAAAGAGGCTGCTTACCTGATCTAAAATTGATGAGATGTTCCTTGGGCTGGTTGGTCTGAGGACCAGAGGTCATGGGTGGATCTTTCTCACGGAGCAAAGAGCAGGAGGACAGGGGATTCATCTCCCAAGGGAGGTCCCCCGATCTGAGTCATGGCACCAAAATGTCATGCACGTCCATGTGAAGAGACTACCAAACAGGCTTTGTGTGAGCAACAAAGCTTTTTAATCACCTGGGTGCAGGTGGGCTGAGTCCGAAAAGAGAGTCAGTGAAGGGAGATAAGGGTGGGGCCGTTTTATAGGATTTGGGTAGGTAAAGGAAAATTACAGTCAAAGGGGGGTTGTTCTCTGGCGGGCAGGAGTGGGGGTCACAAGGTGCTCAGTGGGGGAGTTTTTGAGCCAGGATGAGCCAGGAAAAGGAATTTCACAAGATAATGTCATCGCTTAAGGCAAGGACTGGCCATTTTCACTTCTTCTGTGGTGGAATATCATCAGTTAAGGCGAGGCAGGGCATTTGCACTTCTTTTGTGATTCTTCAGTTACTTCAGACCATCTGGGTGTATATGTGCAAGTCACAGGGGATGTGATGGCTTGGCTTGGGCTCAGAGGCCTGACAGGGACACAGAGCTAAACCGTATCAAACACTTTGAGGTAGGTGCTATTATTCTTACTGTAAAGGAGGAAATTGAGGTTCAGAGAAGTTAGACAACATGGCCACAGCAGCACAGTGGGTAAATGGCAGAGTTGAGATGAAAATCTGTGTCTGCCTGACTCCAGAGTCATTGCTCTATGTAACCCTCTCTCAACATTTTATAGTATTTTCGGCCAGTCTTTTTGTCCACACAGTTTTTTTTTTTGTTTGTTTATTTTGTTTTGTTTTATAATTGCATAATTGAGATCATACTGTATAAGCATTTTCTAGAGGTCTTCTACTTGCCAGAATCCCTAAGCCCTTGGGGGTTAGACTGACACAGAAATTCACACGATAGAGAACCATTTCTGGAGGACTCTTTTGAACTCTACTGATGTGGAAGGTCTTCCTCTATTTGTCAAGGAGAAGCCATGGTCTCTATTTCTTTCCACTTATTTCTTTAGCCTTAATCTCTTCAAGCTTTACTTGCAATTTCTTTGCCTAAAACAGCAAAGACACCAAAGAGAGTAATCTATATCTGGAATGGTCTCCACTAGGCTATCTAGAGAGCCCTGGCTAGGAGCCAGGAAACTTGGCCTCATATGAAGATCCAGCCATATGTGGACTTCCTGGTACCTGAAATGTATGAGAAAGACATTGGGGTACATGTCTCTGGAACTGGGGAGTGATAAGGAAGGCTTTGAGTGCAGCTAGACTCTGCTATGAGGAAGACAGTGCAACAACTGTCTCTTGCCTGGTCACAGGGGGCTGAAGGTTGGGGCTACCATGGGACCCACCCCCTCCACCATGGTGTCTTGCCTTCTTATCTTCATACAACGGCTTGGCTTCAGAGGGTGCAATAGCCTACCTTCATACCCACCCCTTTCTTTCTGCTGCTTCCAGCTTTTAGGAACATCAAATAAAGGCTCTTTCAAGAGGTTCCTCTTGAGGCAAACAGTCAAGAAGCAACATTGAGTTCTGCGGTTCCAGTTGGTGAACAAGCTCAATGGGATTCAGTCATTTTAATAGAGTGAC
>NW_012113364.1:5677466-5678079 GCF_000951035.1 Colobus angolensis palliatus | reverse complement strand
GATAAGGAGTCCATAGGCTCTCCTACGTTTCCAGCTTCCATGAGTAAGCTTACCTGGGTCAGAATAAGGATCGGTTTTTAAGAAGTAACTGGAAGCCTGGGCAACATAGTGAGACCCTATCTCTACAAAAAATAAAAAGATTACCTGGGCATGGTGTTATGTGCCTATAGTCCTAGCTTCTTGGGAGACTGAAGAGGAGGGATGATCCCAGGGGATTAAAGAGGGTTGCTGTGAGTTATGATTGCACCACTGTACCCCAGCCTGGGCAACAGAGTGAGATCCTATATCTAAAAAAAAAGTGACTGGGTACATGAGGCAGGCCTGTGATTCTTCCTGAAGCTGGCAGGGTAACAGGAGACACATCAGGTATCTGGTCCAAGGCACATGTTCCAATATAGTTTAGCAGAGAGCCCTACTCTTTGGGGTTAGTAGGTACTCTCTGGCCCATCAGTAAGAATGATTCTCTAGTATCCATTTGGCCACTCACTGGGTGTTCTCTTATCAGCTGGAATTTTGTTTTCATTTTTTTTTCTTTTTTTTTATTATTATACTTTAAGTTCTAGGGTACATGTGCATAACGTGCAGGTTTGTTACATATGTACACTTGTGCCAT
>NW_012113364.1:5664771-5675836 GCF_000951035.1 Colobus angolensis palliatus | reverse complement strand
TTTCTTCTTTTTTTCTCTCATTCTTCTTTCTTTCTTTCTCTTTCTCTCTCTGTCTCTCTCTTTCTCTCTCTCTCTCTCTCTCTCTTTCAGACAGAGTCTTGATCTTGTTGCCCAGGCTGGAGTGCAGTGGGGCAATCTCGGCTCACTGCAACCTCTGCCTCCTGGGTTCAAGCGATTCTCCTGCCTCATCCTCCCAAGTAGCTGGGATTATAGGCACCTTCCACCACACCTGGCTAATTTTTGTCTTTTCAGTAGAGATGGGGTTTCACCACGTTGGCTAGTCTGGTCTCAAACTCCTGACCTCAGGTGAGCCACCCATCTCGGCCTCCCAAAGTGATGGGATTACAGGCATGAGCCACTGCACCTGGCCACCTCTCTATTTTCTCACTCCCCAGCTAGGGAGTTTTCTTTCTCGGTCTCAACACCCACAAGCAGCTTCCTGTCCCAGTCTTTTTCACATGTGTTAAACTTTTACAACCCCCTATTTTGGTCCTCTTCTGAGGTCTACTCACCTTGTCTATTTTCACATCATTCTCCCCAACTGTCTAGACCCATAGATCCTTGCTCATCCCTCACCCATATCAAAGATGAAGGAGACAGGAGGCTGAGGCAGGAGATCACTTGAGCTCAAAGAGTTCAAGGCTGCCATGAGCTATGATCACACCACTCTACTCCAGCCAGGGCAACAGAACAAGACCCTATCTCCAGAAAGAAAGAAGAGGAAGGAGAGACACATCCACATCGATGATGATTATAAAGCATGATACACACATGATACATAATGAGAATACTCCCGTGAATGTGGCTAGATTCTGAGTCCATTAAAATTTTGTATGGAAGTAAAATAAATGTTGCTCCAGTTGCATTCTGTAACTTTATGACTAAAGTACCTGATGAAAACAATTAAATTTGACGTTTTATAAGGAAATCTACTAGCTATCACATAGTAGGTAATCAGTGAATATTTGTTGAATGAATGAAGGAAGAAATTGGAGAAAATATAAATGATTTTAATAGAAAATTTTAAAACTTTAAATTTTTCAAAAACACTTTTTTTTTTAGACCTACATACAAGTGAAGAGGTAGTATGACTAAATCTTATTGTATTGTGTCTGGGCATGGTGGCTCACTCCTATAATCCCAGCACTTTGGGAGGCCAAGGCAGGCAGATCACTTGAGGTCAGGAGTTCGAGACCAGCCTGGCTAACATGGTGAAACTCAGTCTCTACCAAAAATATAAAAAATTAGCCAGGTATGGTGGTGCACACCTGTAATCCCAGCTACTTGGGAGGCTGAGGCAGGAGAATCACTTGAACCCAGGAGATGGAAGTTGCAGTGAGCCAAGATTGCACCACTGCACTCCAGCCTGCGCGACAGAACAAGGCTCCATCAAACAAACAAAAAAGTTATTGTATTGTAAAAAGGGGTATAATATAGACGATTTACTGGTTTATATATATTATTACTACAACCCTTATATTGAGAATTTTATTAAGTCACATGTTGCATAATGACTTTTCTGTCAATGATGAATTACGTATACAACAGTGGTCCCATAGGAGTATAATATTGTATTTTTACTATACCTTTTCTATGCTTAGATATGTTTAGGTACATAAATACTTATTGTTTTACCTTTGCCAGCAGTATTCAGTACAGTCACATGCTGTACAGGTTTGTAGCTTAGAGCAATAGGCTGTGTCATCTAGCCTAGGTGTGTAGCAGGCTATATCATCTAGGTATCTGTAAGTATGTTCTGTGATATTCACATAATGATGAAATAGCCTAACAATGGCAACAGAGTGAGACTTTGCCTCCAAAAATAAAAATAAAAAAGAACATATGCTTATTGTTAAGCAACACATGACTGTATATCCACATTTAGTCCAGTAACAGTTACCTTTTTTTTTTTTTTTTTCTTGAGACAGAGTTTAGCTCTTGTTGTAAACTGGCTGGAGGGCAGTGGTGTGATCTCGACTTGCTGCAGCCTCCACCTCCCAGATTCAAGTGATTCTCCTGCCTCAGCCTCTCGAGTAGCTGGGATTACAGGTGCGTGCCACCACGTCTGGCTAATTTTTGTTTTTGTTTTGTTTTTTTTGAGATGGAGTCTCGCTCTGTCGCCCAGGCTGGAGTGCAGTGGCCGGACCTCAGCTCACTGAAAGCTCCGCCTCCCGGGTTTACGCCATTCTCCTGCCTCAGCCTCCCGAGTAGCTGGGACTACAGGCGCCTGCCACCTCGCCCGGCTAGTTTTTTGTATTTTTTAGTAGAGATGGGGTTTCACCGTGTTAGCCAGGATGGTCTTGATCTCCTGACCTTGTGATCCGCCCATCTCGGCCTCCCAAAGTGCTGGGATTACAGGCTTGAGCCACCGCGCCCGGCCTAATTTTTGTATTTTTAATAGAGACGAGGTTTCACCATGTTGGCCAGGCTGGTTTCAAACTCCTGACCTCAGGTGATCCGCCTGCCTAGGCCTCCCAAAGTGCTGGGATTACAGGCGTGAGTCACCATGCCCAGCCACAGTTAACTTTCTCTTAAGCGGAATGGCCACAGATCAATCTAGCTTATGCACAAATGTGTATGTAGACACAAATGTGTATGTAGACCACTTAAACTTTCTTCCTTCAATTCCTTACTTTAAAATGAAATTTATACCTGGATTTAAAACATGATTAAATTAAAATAGCAAAAACTTTCTAAATCATGTGATTAAAAATTTTTTTTTGTAGAGACAGAGTCTTGCTATGTTGCCCAGGCTGATCTTAAACACTTGGGCTCAAGTGATCCTCCTACTTTGGCCTCCCAAAGTGTTGGGATTATAGGTGTGAGCCACCATCCCTGGCATGATATTAGTCCTTGAGTTAATACTTAGGGTCTTGCTCTGTTTGCCCAGGCTGGGGTACAGTTGTGCAATTATAGCTACTGCAGCCTTAATCTCCTGGGCTCAACCCATCTTCCCTCTTCAACCTCCCAAGAAGCTAGGACTGCAGGAACATACTACCATACCTAGGTAATTAAAAAAATTTTTTTTTAGAGATAAGGCCTCACTATGTTGCCCAAAATTCCAACTATTGATAGTACATCAAAAAAAAAAAAAAAAAAAAAAAAAAAAAGAGAGAGGTTGTGCATTATTTGTCTGTCTGCCAAGACAAGTATAAGGCCACCTATTTCCCTCCCATTCAAGAAAGTGTAGAGCTTTCACTTTTGGTCGAGATAAAAGAACAGAGATCAGATTTCCCAGATAGGCTTGGACACACACAAAAAGACAAAATATGTAAAAAAACAATAAAAAACAGTTTCAAAATGCTGGATATCAGAGAAGAAGGGACCATTATCCCTAAGAGATGAAATGAAATGAAAAATAAATGAGGCAGACCCTACAGTTGCTTGGCTTACTCCCCTGAGAGTATCCAGGCAGTGTTGTGGGAATGGGAAACCCAAACAGAGCCAGGAAGCCTTCTTGAGTTGAGAAGAGATAGCTGGCATTCTGGGGAGATGAAGGTGGCTGGAATTCAAAGGACTAAGCACCAGACAGAAGCAAGCTGCACAGAGGAATCCTGAGTTACCAGGGGGCGACCCTCAGCTATTCAGCTGGATATTGATTAGTGTACGGAAGTCAGGAAACTACTCAAGGCGGGAGAAAGAACCACCTGAAAGGATTAGTGATCATGATGCTTGACACACACACAGGATCGGGAATAGTGTCTGTTCCCACCAGCCAGAATAGAAAACCTCACAATTCATGGGACAGAAGATAGAGTTCACAGGTCTTTCCTCAACAGGAGAATAATTAACTCTAGATTAATCACAGCTCTTGCCTCATCTAAAAAAACCTTAAAATCCAGACCCAAATGGATAAACTATTTCTAAATAGTTGTGTCCCAGAAAAAAAAAAAATCAAGAATACTTATAAAAATTTAAAAACAGCCAGCATCCAACAAGGTAAAATTCACAATGTGAACTCATATCCAGTCTAAAATTACCAGGCATGCAAAGATGCAGAAAAATATGACTCATGATGAGAAGAAAATCAATGTAAAAAGTACCCCAGAACTGACAGTGGTGTCAGAATGAACAGATAGGACATTAAAACAAGTATTGTAATTGTATTACATATATTCAAAAGTGAAGAAGAGACATGGGGACTGTAATAAAAAATTTGCAGTGAGCCAAGATTGCGTCATTGCATGCCAGCCTGGGCAAGATGGTGAGACTCTGTCTCAAAAAAAAATTTTAAACCAAACTTTCAGAAATGAAACCCACAATGTCTGAGGCAATAGACAGGAAAATGTTAATAACAAATTAAACATTTCAGAATAAAAGATTAGTGAACTTGAAGATAATTATCCAAAATGAACCACCGAGAGAAAAGAGAGAAAACAAGGAAGAGAGCATCAGTGAATTGTTTAGACAACTTCAAGTAACTGAATAAAGTGTAACTGGAGTCTGCAAAGGAGAGAAGGGATTGCAGAAAAATATTTGAAAAAATAATGGCTGAAAATTTAGAAATTTGATGAAAACTGTAAACTCACAGATCTAAGAATCTCAATAAACCCAAGGCACAAGAAGCATCAGGGGAGGGCCTGGTGTGGTGGCTCACGCCTGTAATCCCAGCACTTGGGGAGGCCAAGGCAGGTGGATCACCTGAGTTCAGGAGTTCAAGACCAGCCTGGTCAACATGGCGAAACTCTGTCTCTACTAAAAATACAAAAATTAGCCGAGCATGGTGGTGGGTACCTGTAGTCCCAGCTACTTGGGAGGCTGAGACAGAAGAATCACTTGAACCTGGGAGACGGAGGTTGCAGTGAGCTGAGATCATGCCACTGCACTCCAGCTTGGGTGACAGAGCAAGACTTTGTCTCAAAAAAAAAAAAAAAAAAAAAAATTAAGAAACAAAAAGCAACAACAAACAACAAAAAGAAAAAACCCCCACAAAAAGCATCAGGGGAAAATAAGAACGACACCAAAGCATATCATAATCAAACTACTCAAAACCAGTGATAAAGAAAAAAAAATCTTAAAAACAGCTAGAGGAAAAACAGACATGTTATATATAAAAGAAACAAGATAAGAATGACAGTGGCGTTCTTGTAAGGAACAAAGTAAGTGAGAGGACAATGGAACATCTCTAAAATATTAAACAAGTAAACAAATCCTTTTCACTAGAAGTCAATGTTCAGCGAGAATATCTTTCAAAAATGAAAGTGAAAGAAAGAGTTCTTTGGAGACAGAAAATTGAAAGAATTAATCAAAAAGCATATCTGCAATAAGTGAAGTGTTTAAGAAATTTTTTCAGGAAGAAAGAAAATGAGACCAGAAGGAAATACAGATTTACACAAAAGAATGAAGACTACTGGAAATGGTAAGTACATAAGTAAATATATATATATTTTCTTATTATTTAAATCTCTTTAAAAGATACTGACTTTTTATGCAAAAATATGAATAATGGAGTACTGGATTTATAACATATGGAAAAGTGAAGTATATGACAACAATAGTGCAAAAGTTAGGAGTGGAGAAATTGAAGAATACTATTATAATGTTCTTATATATCAAATGGTATAATATCATTTGAAGGTAGACTGACATAAAGATATATTGTATAAACCCCGATCAGCCACTAAAATAGCAAAACAAAGCCAACAAAGGGGGATTAAATAGAATAAAAGAAAGGATTCAATTCATTCAAATGAAGCTAGAAACACAGGAAAAAGTGACCAAGGAACAGATGGAACAAATAGAAAACAAATACTATCATGATAGGCTTAGACCTCATTATATCATAACTACACTAAACAGAAATGGTCTAAACACTCCAATAAAAAGGCAAATAATTTCAGTTTGGATAAAAAAGCAAGAACCCTTTATATATTGCCTATAAGAATCACACTTTAAATATAAAAATCTAAATAGGTCAGAAGCAAATGATGTTAACACTACTGAAAATGAAGTTGAATGACTCTATTAATATCAGACTAAGTAGATTTCAGAATCAAGAATATTTCCAGACATTAAAAAAGTTGATTTCACAACAATAAAGTTGTTGATTAATCAATAATTCTAAATGTTTATGTTCCTTATAACAGAGCTTCAAAATACCTGAAAGCAGAAACTGATATAACTGCAAGGAGAAATACACAAATTCACAATTATAATAGAATATTTTAATACCTCTATGTCAATATTTGAGAAAACAAGTAGACAGAAAATAATGAAGATAATAAAGATGTGAAAAACACTATCAACCAAGTCGATCTAAATGATATTTATAGAACATACAAGTCACAAATGTCAAAGTATACAAATAATAAAAAATGTCCCATGACCAAAATGAAATTAAATTAGACATCAAGTTAAATTCTAAATCAATAACAGAAAGGCTTCCTGAAAATTCCCAAATATGTGGAAATCAAATAACACACTTTTAAAAAATCCACGGGTTAAAGAAGAAATCAAAAGTGAAATTAGAAAGCACTTGAATGAAGATCAAAATACAACACATCAGAATGTGTTGCATGCCATGAAAGCAGTATTTAGAGAAACATTAACAGCACTAACAAGTATATTAGAGAAGAAAATTCTTAAATTACCTAAGCTTCCACCTTGAGACCCTAGAAAATGAAGAACAAAATAAACCCAAAATGAGTTTTTAAAAATAGGAATAATAAGATCAGAATGAAAAATCAGCAAAATAGAAAACAGAAAAACAATACAGAATATCAATAAAATCAAAAATTTGTTCTTTAATAAGATTGGTGAAGTCACCTGGGCACGGTGGTTCACACTTGCAATCCCAGCACTTTGGGAGGCCTAGGCTGGCAGATTGCTTTGAGTTCAGGAGTTCCAGGCCAGCCTGGCCAACATGAAGAAACCCTGTCTCTACTAAAAATACAAAAATTAGGCCGGGCACGATGGCTTCAGCCTGTAATCCCAGCATTTTGGGAGGCCAACGCGTGCAGATCACTTGCGGTCAGGAGTTTGAGACCAGCCTGGACAACATGGCAAAACCCGTCTCTATTAAAAAACCAAAAATTAGCCGTGCCTGGTGGCCCACGCCTGTAATTCCAGCTACTCAGGAGGCTGAGGCAGGAGAATCGCTTGAACCTGGGAAGCGGATGTTGCAGTGAGCCGAGATCACGCCACTGCACTCCAGCCCGGGCAACAGAGTGAGACTCTCAAAAAACAACAAAAAAAAAGATAAGCAAAATTGATAGACATCTAGCCAGATTTATCAGGGTACACATTACCAATATCAGGAATGAGAGAGGTGACATCATTAGAGATTCCATATACAGTAAGTGAATTATAAAAAATAGGATGAACAATTTTTTTGGCCAATGAATTTGACAATGTAAGTGAAACAGGCAAATTCTTTGGAAGACATAAACTATCAAAGTTCACTTAAAAAGAAATCAATAATCTGAAAAGCCCTATGTCTAGTGAAGAAATTCAATTTGTAGTTTAAAACATTCACAGCAAGAAAATTCCAGAATTTTCTGAATTCTACTGATTCAGATGATGAATTCTGAATTCTACTGAATTCTGAATTAATGAAGACAAAATACCAATACCACAGAAACTCTCCTAGAAAATGGAAAGGGAGACAATATTTCCCCACTCATTAACACCAAAACAAGACAAAGACATGATAAGAAAAAGAAGAAAAAAGCAATAGTCCAATATCCCGCATAGATATAGATGCAAAAATTCTAAACAAATCTTCAGGAAATCAAATCTAACAATATATAAATATAAAGAAGGTGAAACATTAAAAACATTTATCCCAAGAATGAAGGGTTAGTTTAATATTTGAAAATCAGTCAATGTAATCCACGCTCAATAGACACAGTAAAACATTTATCAAAATCCATCATCGATTCCTGACAAGTACTCTCCGAAAACTAGGAATAGAAGGTAATGTTCTCAGTCTGATAAAGAACACCTGTTTCCCCTTAAGGAACACTCTCACCATTCTATTTAATATTGCGCTGGAGATTCTCAGCTGGTACCAAAAAGTAAGAGCAAGAAATGAAAGGCATCCATACTGGAAGGAAAAACATAAAATTGGAAAATTAATGCTACCTGATTTCAAGAATTACTATAAAGCTACAGCAGTTAAGCTAAGGTATTATTGGCATAAAAGTAGACAACAGTGTCAACAGAACGGAATAGAAAGTTCAGAAATATACCCACACTTACATGGGCAATTAATTTTCAACAAAGATACATAATCAATTGAGTGGAGAGAGGCTAGTCTATTCAATAAATTGTGCCGGAGGCTGAGCTCAGTGGCTCATGCCTGTTATTCCAGCACTTTGGGAAGCCAAGGTGGGCGAATCACCTGAGGTCGGGAGTTCCAGACCAGCCTGGCCAACATGACGAAACCCTGTCTCTACAAAAATACAAAAATTAACTGGGCATGGTGGTGTGTGCCTGTAGTCCTAGCTACTTGGGAGGCTGAGGTAGGAGAATCACTTGAACTGGGAGATGGAGGTTGCAGTGAGCCAAGATCATGCCACTGCACTCCAGCCTGGGTGACAGAGTGAGACTCCATCTAAAAAAAAAAAAAAAATTGTACTATAACAATTGAATATCCATATGTAAAACCTAAAACTATAACATTTCTAGAAGAAAACGTAAGAGAAAACCTTTGTGACCTTATGTTAAGCAAAATTTCTTAAAAACAAAAAGTGTGATTAAAAAAACTACAAATAGGCTGGGCGCAGTGGCTAACACAGTGAAACCCTGTCTCTACTAAAAATACAAAAAATTAGCCAGGCGTGGTGACGGGCGCCTGTTGTCCCAGTTACTTGGGAGGCTGAGGCAGGAGAATGTGTGAACCTGGGAGGCGGAGCTTGCAGTGAGCCGAGATGGCGCCACTGCATTTCAGCCTGGGCTACAGAGCCAGACTCCGTCTCAAAAATAAAAAACAAACAAACAAACAAACAAACAAAAAACTATAAATAGACAAATTAGAGTTCATCAAAATAAAAAAATTCATCTGTCTATAGGATACTGTTAAGGGAATGGAAAGACAAGGCATAGAAATATATTTGTGGGAAATAAGTTGTAAATCATATTATAGAAGTCTTGAATCCAGAATATATAAAGAACTTTCCAAACTTGATAATAAAAAAACAAACAACCCATTAAAATAGATAAAATAAATGTACACACACTTCAACCAAGAAGCGGTTCATGGGCCTGGCGAGGTGTCTCATGCCTGTAATCCCAGCATTTTTGGAGGCTGGGGTGGGCGAATCGTGAGGTCAGGAGATTGAGACCAGCTTGGCTAATACGGTGAAACTCCATCTCTACTAAAAATACAAAAAATAGCTGGGTGTGGTGGCAGGCGCCCGAAGTCCCAGCTACTCTCGGGAGGCTGAGGCAGGAGAATCGCTTGAACCTGGGAGGCGGAGGTTGCAATGAGCCAAGATCTCGCCAATGCACTCCGGCCTTGGTGACAGAGCAAGACTTCATCTCAAAAAAAGAAGAAGTGGTTCATATGCTTGGCAAATAAACCTGTGAAGAAACAATCAATACATTAGTTTTTAGGGACATGCAAATTAAAACTACAATATGCGCCCTATAATTTATTATTTTAATCACATTGTTTTCAAATGTTGACTTTATTTTGGGTACCTGGTTATTTATGATACGCTCACAGTTCATTTCTGCACATCAGGGTGTCAGGACATGGAGGCAGCCAGGGAAACAATCATTTACAGACTGACACCCCTCACTAGGCCCTGAGATCTCAGGAGCTTTCTCTGGGCTTCGTATCCTCATTGGGATGAATATTCCAGGAAGACTGGGATGTTTGTGGCGTGTCCTGGTCACCCAGGCTGGATTGCAGTGGTGTGATCATAACTTACTGCAGCCTCGACCTCCTGGGGTCAAAGAGTCCTCCTGCTTCAGCCTCCCGAGTAGCTGGGGCAACAGGAACATGCCACCACACCCATCGAATTAAGAAGAAAACAAACAAACAAACCAAGCAAAACAAACCAACCAACCAAACAAAAAGAATATAGATATATATGTCTTGCTAGGTTGCCCACTTGTCCTGAACTTCTAGCCTCAAGTAATCCTCCCTACTCAGCCTCCCAGAGTATTGGAATTACAGGCATGAGCCAATGGCCCTGGCATCATTATCCATTTTCATTAATTCATTTATTACATACTTATTCTGATCCAGGCAATTGCGCTAGGCTCTGAAGACATGAAGATGAATACCACATGGTTCCTGTCTTAATGATCTTAGTCAATAATGGGTAAGGTAGGGATGTCAGAAAAACATGATATGAATGCAACTGAAACAAATGAGATTAGATAGAGGAGATTTTGGAGAATAAAGGCAAGTATTCCTGGGAGAAACCAATGGACACAAAGGTGACTCTTGGATAGGCAATAAAAAGAGAAGAAGAGGCTGAGGCAGGAGGACCCCTTGAGGCTAGGAGTTCGAGACCAGCCTAGGGAACATAGTGAAACCTTGTCTCTGCAAAATAAAATGAAAAAAATTATCCAGGCATGGTGGCACGTGCCTGTAGACTTAGCACTTTGGGAAGCCAAAGTGGGAGTATTGCTTGAAGCGAGGAGTTCAAGACCAGCCTGGGCAACAAAGCAAGACCCCGTTTCTACAACAACAACAACAACAAAAAGTTAGCTGAATGTGATGTTCCTCTTCTGTAGCCCCAGCTACTCATGAGGCTGAGGTAGGAGAATTGCTTGAGCCCAGGAGTTCGAGGCTGTAGTGAGCTATGATCCTGCCACTGCACTCCAGCCTGAGTGACAGAGTCTCAAAAACAAAAACAAAAAAACAACAAAAATTTAAAAAGGGGTAAGGAGAAGGTGGCAGCCCCAGCAATATCAGATCTCCTTTAACTCTCCTGTGTATTGGGGGCCTCACATGCCTCCTCTCTGTCCTTCACCTTCAACTCATTCTTTGCTCCCCTAATACCATTCTACTCATCAGATCTCAGCTCAGTAGCTCCTTTCTCTTTCATGTTCTCAGGACATGCAATCTCCCTTCCCTTCCCTTCCCTTCCCTTCCCACCCCTCCCCTCCC
>NW_012113364.1:5662962-5664721 GCF_000951035.1 Colobus angolensis palliatus | reverse complement strand
AGAGAGAGGGTGTGCAGGCGAACTCCCTTTTATAAAACTATCAGATCTCGTAAGACTTATTCACTAACATGAGAACAGCACAAGACCCACCCCTATGATTCAATTACCTCCCCCCGCATTCCTCCCATGGCACATGGCAATTATGGGAGCTACAATTAAAGATGAGGTTTGGGCAATGCTCTTCTACAACATCCCTAATATTTCTCCATTGGAGCCGAGCTTGTCTAAATTTTCAGATGATCTTGTGCAATTTGTGCAAAAGGCATATGCTATGAAATTCATTTTCTCAGCGGGCTCACGAAAATCTGTACAGAGCAGTGTGAAAAGTAAATCACTCTAGGGTAGAGGAACAAATAAAGGTATGCATCAGAAAGATTTGTGTTGCAGTTCTGCCTCGGCCACTTTCTGGCTGTGTGATTTTTGGAAAGCAACCTCATTTCTCTGGATGTCACTTTCTTTCTTTCTTTCTCTCTCTCTCTCTCTTTCTCTCTTTCTCTCTCTCTCTTTCTCTCTTTCTTTCTCTCTTTCTTTCTTTCTTTCTTTCTTTCTTTCTTTCTTTCCCTCCTTCCCTTCCTTTTTTCCCTCCCTCCCTTCTTTTCCTTCCCTTTTTCCTTCTTTCTTCCTTTCTTGTTGAGACAGAGTCTTGCTCCATCACCCAGGCTGGAGTGAAGTGGCACAATCTTAGCTCACTGCAACCTCCACCACCTGGGTTCATGCAGTTCTTCTGCCTCAACCTGCCAAGTAGCTGGAGTTACAGGTGCACACCACCACACCCAGCTAATTTTTGTACTTTTAGTAGACACAGTGTTTCGCCATGTGGGCCAGGCTGGTCTGGAACTCCTGACCTCAAATGATCCACCTGCCTTGGCCTCCCAAAGTGCTGGGATTACAAGTGTGAGCCACCGCGATGCACGTTTTATTTATAGAACTTTCTCTAACACTGGTTTCACATTTATGCATGCGTTTCCTCAGTTGCTTTTTCCCTGCAGTAGAACATAATCTCCAGCAGGGGACTCTGTTCCTGTCTGATTTGCTAACCTCTGCCCCATCCAGCACCTTGTACAGTGCCTGGCACTTGGTAGGTGTTCAGTATCATTGTATGGAATGCATGAATGAATGCACAGTTTGAACAGAAGCTGGAAAAGCACCCCTGAATGCTATAGGCTGATAGCATTTGAAGGCTGAGGGGGTTGGTTGTGCAAAGGCCACAGGATGCTAGCAGGCTTGGGCTGAGATATGGTGTGGGCATGTCCAGTAGAATTCCACTATTTTGGAGGACCTGAGAGGTCTCAGTCAGGAAGTGACTCACATCACTGCACTATGCTCGTAGGCTAGGCTTTGCCAATGGAGGCCACCCCAAAATTCCCAGGGGTTATCAACCATTTACACATTAAATGCTTGCATTAGTCTGTTCTCATGCTGCTAATAAAGATATACCCAAGACTGGGTAATTTATAAAGGAAAGAGGTTTAATGGACTCACAGTTTAGCATGGCTGGGGAGGTCTCAAATCATGGCAGAAAGCAAAGGAAGGCAAAGGAGAAGCAAAGGCACATCTTACATGGTGGCATGTAATCCCAGCACTTTGGGAGGCTGAGGCAGGCAGATCCCGAGGTCAGGAGTTCGAGACCAGCTTGGACAACATGGTGAATCCCCGTCTCTACTAAAAATACAAAAATTCGCTGGGTGTGGTGGTGCATGCCTGTAATCCCAGCTACTTGGGAGGCTGAGGCAGGAGAATCACTTGAACCCGGGAGGCA
>NW_012113364.1:5653110-5661782 GCF_000951035.1 Colobus angolensis palliatus | reverse complement strand
TTTTTTTTTTTTTTGAGACAGAGTCTCACTCTGTCGCCTAGGCTGGAGTACAGTGGCATGATCTCAGCTCATTGCAACCTTAACCTCCCAGGTTCAAGTGATTCTCCTGCCTCAGCCTCCTGAATAGCTGGGACTACAGGTGTGTGCCGCCACTCCTGGCTAATTTTTTGTATTTTGAGTACAGATGGAGTTTCACCGTGTTAGCCAGGATGGTCTCAATCTCCTGACCTTGTGATCCGCCCGCCTTGGCCTCCCAAAGTGCTAGGATTACAGGCTTGAGCCACAGCGCCCGGTCACTTCACTCCCTTTATATGGAAAATGGGATAACGTTATCTTTGTCCAGTCTTTGCTGAAAGGTTTTCACTGGATAAGACCCATACGTGATTCAGGACAAAGCCCAGTGCACGTTAAGAACCCAGTCATTGGGAAGAGTGCCATAATTGCTACGTTAGATACTGTCTTGGGAGGGTTTGATTCCCCAGGCTTAGGGGAGACAGAGTACTGCCTGGGATGTGTCATGAAGTAAGCACAGAAGTAATCCAGAAGAACAGTTGTGGGGAGGGTGTTTCAGGTTCAGGGGGATAATGAAGCCTGGGCAAAGTCAATGGTGGGAGAGGCCAGTGTGTTCCAGTGCGTATAGAGACTGCGCAGACCCACGTGCTGGGCACATGTGCGGAAGTGACAAGAGGCAGGAGGGAGAAGGTCTCAACTCATATGGGGCTTTGTATGTCCTGCCCAAGAGTTGGATTTTATCGTTTCAGGGAGCAAGGAAGGGTCCCTGCCAAGTTTTTTTTTTTTTTTTTTGAGACAGGGTCTCGCTCTGTCACCCAGACTGGAGTGCAGTGGTGCAGTCACGGCTCACTGCATCCTCAACTTTCCCAGCTCAAGCAATCCTCTGGCCTCAGCCTTCTGAGTAGCTGGGACCACAGGGATTACCATCATGCCTGGTTAATTTTTGTATTTCGTGTCAAGACAGGGCTTGACTATGTTGCCCAGGCTGGTCTTGGACTCTTGGGTTCAAGCAGTCTTCCCACCTCAGCCTCCCAAAGTGCTGGGATGACAGGTGTGAGCCTCTGCACCTGTTCCCTGCAGGATTTTAAACACTGCATGCAGGTCCATCTCTTAGCGACATTTCCCTGAGAGCTTGGTTTCACTACCCGTCCGAGGAGTGAATAAAAAGTTAGAAATAAGACAGAGAAAGAACAATGTCTTCTTTCAATGCCGCACTGGAGCGTTGTTTAATAAGGTCCCCTGGATTATTTAAATATAGAGGAGTGTACCTTTGTTTAATTCACTATTGATTACAAGCCTAGCCATTGTGGAGTTACATGTTAGCTCGACGGATGTTTTCCTGCTGGAAATGCAATTGATTTCTGTCTGATAGAAGTGATACTTTCAAATGTTATGATCTTCTTGCCCTGTAAGGACACTAACTAGCTTTGTATCCAACCTAACAACTTTGTTTTAACAAAAACCTGTAAATACTCAGTTCCTCAAATGCTTTTTGAATCAGCTTTACTTACTCACTTTCTTTTCTTTTTTTTTTTAGACGGAGTCTCGCTTTGTTGCCCAGGCTGGAGGATAGTGGTGTGATCTCGGCTCACTGCAAACTCCACCTTCTGGGTTCAAGCGATTCTCCTAACCTCCCGAGTAGCTGGGATTACAGGTGCCTGCCACCATCCCTGGCTAATTTTTTGTATTTTTAGTAGAGATGGGGTTTAACCATGTTGGCCAGGCTGGTCTCGAACTCCTGACCTCAGGTGATTCACCTGCTTTGGTCTCCCAAAGTGCTGGGATTACAGGTGTGAGCCACCGCGCCCAGCCCTCAAATGATTTTTGAACCAGCTTTACTTATTCACTTTTGAAACTGCTTTACCCAACTCTCTTAATTATTTAATTACTAAGTTAAATAAATCTTTGGCATGTGTTCATTTTACATTTACATGAGAACCATGCTATTAACTTTCTGAAAATTATACTTCGATGGTGATATCAGCCAAAAATCTCTGTTGAAGAGCGAGTTATGGAACTGGAAAGACTGGAGTGATTTTTTCATTTCAGTCTCAGGCCTGGGAAGCAAAGCTGGGAAGGGATGAGGGGAGCCTGAGATGGAAAGATTGTCATGAGGATTAAAGGGAGTATCACAGCTCAGATGGGCACCCTGAGACCTCAGCAGCTTTGGTTGAGGGTGAAGAGTAGCAAGAACAGGCTGGGCCGTGCACGGTGGCTCATGTTTATAACCCCAGCACTTTGGGAGGCTGAAGTGGGTGGATTACTTGAATCCAGGAGTTCGAGACCAGCCTGGGCAACATAGTGAGACCCCTGTCTCTTTAAAAAAGAAACAAAAGAACAGGTTGCACAGCCTCAAAAACAGGGGAACTGACCCAGCTAAGCACAGGCACATGGAGTTTGGTTGGGGCCAGCGTGGACACTGGCCCAGTAGATGGTACAGGAAGGAGGGCTTCTCTGTAGCAGGTCATTTCAAGGTTAGACTAGCGGCAGAAGCATATCTGCCTCTTGCCCTTTGCCCTATATTTCTAGATGTAAATCTGTTGAAGGAAGAACTTAAGCCAACTCCTGGCCAATATCCAAGGGATAAAGTGAGCAGGCTCTGTCCCTCGTGGGAGGGATAGCAAGGTGTTTGGGCTGAATGACACCTTTCTTTTTTCTATTTTGATGGAGTCTCTCCCTCTGTTGCTCGGGCTGGAGTGTAGTGGTGCAATCTAGGCTCACTGCCACCTCTGCCTCCCGGATTCAAGCAATTCTCCTGCCTCAGCCTCTCAGGTAGCTGAGACTATAGGCATCCGCCATCACGCTCGACTAATTTTGTATTTTTAGTAGAGACAGGGGTTTGCCATGTTGGTCAGGCTGGTCTCGATCTCCTGACCTCAGGAGATCCTCCCACCTTGGCCTCTCAAAGTGCTGAGATTACAGGTGTGAGCCACTGTGCCAGGCCTCGAGATATATCTTTCACTGTAGAACTGGAAACACAGCAAAAGCTCCACCTTTCAGATCTGGCCAATGAGTGGGGGCAGGTGAGAATGAGAAGTGTTGGGACGTGTTGGGAATGTGTTGGGGTCATGGGGCTCGATCCCAGGCATGGCAGATATTGTGCCGGGGGCGACTAAGGTGTGTCTACATTGTCTCCTTTGACCATGATTTCGTCCACTTGCTCAACAAGGATATATTGCCTTGCAAATGCCAGGCTCAAGAACGGAGATGCTGAGGATGGGAAGGTTTTGGTGACTATGGCTGAGAAACTGGCACTCTACCTTTTGAATATCCATGTTCCTGCCTTCACTGTGGTGGATTTGGAAGCAGAGGAGCAGCATTCTGTTTACCAGGCCTTCATAGGACCTCACTGGCTGGGCACAGTGCCTCACATCTATAATCCCAGCACTTTGGGAGGCCGAGGTAGGAGGATTTCTTGAGACTAGGGGTTTGAGACCAGCCTGGGCAACATAGCAAGATCCCATCTCTACAAGACAAAAAAAATTAGCCAGTGTCATGATGATTGCCTATAGTTCCAGATACTTGGGAGACTAAGGCAGGAGGATTGCTTGACCCAGTAGCTCAAGGCTGCAGTGAGCCAAGATCACGCCACTACACCCCAGCCTGGGCCACAGAGCAAGACTCCCTCAAAAAAAAAAAAAAAAAAATTAGGACCCCATTGTGATGTCCCATGTGGTGGACGACTGTCTTGCTTGTTAACACTTAGCTTCTCTGATCACCTAACCTATGTCGAGAGAATTTCCCATTTGATGGGCCAGCTCCTCCCCAGAATAAAGCTCAGGAATAAGCTCTCCTCATCACCCTTGCAGCTGAAGGCAGGCATGTGATCGGGGTGCTGCCCAGTTCCATGAACCTGCATATATTTCAGTTTGGAAGCAAGTGACCCACAGAGGCAAGAACCCCATGGACACCACTTCGATGGGGGTGGTGCAAACACAACCTGCCTCCAGCACCAGCACAGAGCAGCCTGTGCCCAGGGACAGAGAGGGTGTGTTCCCCCAGGGGAGGTGCATGGCTGAGGACCCACTGACGCTGTGTAGCCTCTCTTTAGCACCTGGTTCAGGCCATTCACCAGGCAGTACCAATGGGTTTCAGGCCCTTCATGTGTCTTCTCCCCAAAGGAGATCCCAGTGAAATACAGCTGTCTCAAACTAGGGTTATCCTTCAGCATCTGGAAATGCCTCATGAAAAGGAATTCTGGGGGCCGGTTAGGAAACCCTATAAGCTCCAACTTGCCTGTTCCTTTAATAGAAATGCTGGATGATTGATTATGTTGAGACCAGCCTGGGCAAGATAGCAAGACCCCATCTCTGCAAATAATAAAAATATTAGCCAGTGTGGTGGTGCTTGCCTGTAGTTCTAGCTACTTGGGAGGCTGAGGCGGGAGGATTTCTTGACCCAGAAGTTCAAGGCTGCAGTGAGCCAAGATCACACCACTACACTCCAGCTTGGGCCACAGAGGAAGACTCTGCCTCAAAAAAATTAATTAATTAATTAAAAAAATAAATAAAACAAAACCAAACCAAATAAAAAAAAAAGGATCTCATTATAATGCCTCACGTGGTGGACAACTGTCTTACTTGTTAACACTTAGCTTCTCTGACCACCTAATCTATGTCGGGAGAATTTCCCCCTTCTGTCAGGGAGAAGACAGTGACTGGCTGTCATTGAAATATACTAATTCCTGATACGGGTTTGCGTCCCCTGCTCACGTGTTCTGCCAACAACACTATTTGTGGACTTAGAGAAAGCTTTGTTGGTCTTTATGGTATCCCACATAACATATGACACATTTTATTATTTTATTTTATTGTTTAATTTTAATTTTATATTTTACCAAGGAACTCATTTTACTGCAAAGAAAGTAAGGCCATAGAAAAGACAAATTGTCTCTTCAACTGCCTGGCTTAGGTCTGCATCTGCCTGTGACTGATGAAAAACAAGAAATCTATCCCTATTTCACACATTTCCAGGGGAGCTATATTTCTGATCTTGGAGTAGTCAGGATAATCACACATTTCCATGATCATCTCACCATGCCATTTTATGCTATTTGTTGGCCAGATGTATATTACTGGGATACATCCAGGCTTTAAAATTTTTTTTAGAGTCGGGGGTCTTGCCTATCTTGCCCAGGCTGGTCTTGAACTCCTGGACTCACGTGATCCTCCTGCCTCAGCATCTTGAGTAGCTAGGATTACAGGTATGAGCCACCACACCTCACTTCATCTGGGCTCTATGCACATTATTGCACATATGTAATTCTCACAATAACCCATTTTGCAAATGACAAAGCTGAGGGGTCAGAGAGGATAAGTTGCCCAAGACGATATAGTTGGTAGGCTTCAGAATTGCCTACCGTGTTCAGGGCATTGTACATGGCTGGTGGGAATGTAAAATGGTTCAGTCACATGTCTAGAGTCTCACACGTGCCTATGTTCTTTTCACTGTGTTATGCCCCCTCCTTTTATGGGAAACTGAAGGGAGTAATCCTATACTGGCTCTGCAGGCTCTATACTGCTCCATCTCCCCTTCTATGTTGACTTTAGAATCAAGACGTGAAGCCACAATTTCAAGGGACAGCTGAAATTTAGGAGGCTGCTTATGTGGCATCCAGTTAGGAAAAGGAGAACTGACTCGAGTCACCTATCCTTGACTGGGTTCAGGCAAGAGTGAGAAAAATGATTTCACAATTTACTATAAAGCTATACTAATCGAAACAGTGTGGTATTGGCATAGGATGGATAGTTTTATCAGTGGGATAGAATTGAGAGTTCAGAAATAAACCGGCTGGGCGCAGTGGCTCACGCCTGTAATTAACACTTTGTGAGGCTGACATGGGTGGATCATTTGAGATCAGGAGTTCGAGATCATCCTGGCCAACATGGTGAAACTCTGTCTCTACTACAAATACAAAACAATGAGCTGGGCGTGGTGGCATGTGCCTGTACTCAGGTACTCGGGAAGCTGAGGCATGAAAATTGCTTGAACTCAGGAGGTGGAGGTGCAGTGAGCCGAGATCACACCATTGGACTCCAGCCTGGGTAACAGAGTGAGACCTTGTCTCAAAAATAAAATAATAAAATAAAATAAACCCATACATCTACGGCCAACTGATTTTTGACAAGGGTTCCAAGACCATGAAATAGGGAAAGGACAGTCTTTTTAACAAGTGGTGCTGGGACAACTGAATATACACATGAAAAAGAATGAAGTTAAACATTCTTTTACGTATTGTTTATGTATTCTTTTACATACATTGTTTATGTATTACGTTAAACAAACAAACAAACAAAAAAACTCCAAATGGATTTAAGACCTAAGCATAAGAGCTAAACCTCATTAAACCCTTAGAAGAAAACACAGGGGTGAATATTAATGACCAGGGTTTCATGAACCAGTGGGTCCTTAGATATGACACCAAAAGCACATGTAACACAAGAAAAATAGAAACATTCAACTTTATCAAAGTTAAAAACTTTTGGGCATTGAAGGTCATTGTCAAGGAAGTGAAAAGGCAACCCACAAAATGGGGAAAAAATTGCAAATCATACATCTGATAAGAGTGTAGTATACAGAATATATTAAAAAAAACTCTTACAGTTCAACAACAAAAAGACAACCGAATTTAAAAATGGGCAAAGGATTTGAACTGGCATTTCCTCAAAGAAGACACAACAATTGTCAACAAGCACATGAACAGATGCTCAATGTCATTAGTCACTAACGAAATGCAAATGAAAACCCCAATGAGATATGACTTCATAGCCACTATGATGGCTCTTAAAAAAGTTTTAAGTGTTGGCAAGAATGTAGAGAAATTGGAACCCATTGTACATTGCTGGTGGAAGTGGAAAATGGTTCAACCACTGTGGAAAACAGTTTGGTTGTGCCTCAAAAAGTTGAACACAGGCCAGGCAGGGTGGTTCATGCCTGTAATCCCGGCACTTTGGGAGGCTGAGGCTGGTGGATCACTTGAGCTCAGGATAGTTTGAGACTAGCCCAGGCAACATAGCAAAACTCCAACTCTACAAAAAATACAAAAGTTAACCGGGAGTGTTGGCACATGCCTGTAGTCCCGCCTACTCGGGAGGCTGATGTGAGAGGATTGCTTGAGCCCAGGAGGTGGAGGATGCAGTGAGCTGAGATCACACCACCGCACGCCAGCCTGTGTGACAGAGTGAGACCCCATCTCAAAAAAAAAAAAAAGTTGAACATAGAATTGCCATATGATCTAGCAATTCCCCTCTTAGGAATACATCCCAGAGAACTGAAAACAAGTACTCAAATAAATACATGTACAGAAACATTCGTAGCAGTACTATTCACAATGGCTAAAAGGTAGACGTAACCCAAATGTCCGTCAATGGAAGAATGGATAAACAAATTGTGATATTTACATGCAATGGACTATTATGGGATCATAAAAAGGAATGAAATACTGATACATGCAACAACATGGATGGACCTTGAAAACATGCTAGGTGAAAGAAACATACTATATGATTCAATTTACAAGAAATATCCAGAATATAGGTAAATCCATAGAGATATCCAGAATATAGATAAATCCATAGAGATGTAATACAAATTGGCGGTTGCTGGAGCTAGGGGTAGAGGGGAATGGGAAGTAACTGCCTTATGGGTTGAGGGTTTCGTTTTGTGGCGATGCAATGTTTTGCAACCAGGTAGAGATGGATGTACTAAATGCACTGAGTTGTTCACTTTAAGATGGTCAATTTCATCATGTGAATTTTAGCTTCATAAAAATATATTTTTAAAGAAGATCCAAGCAAGACAATAGTTGTATAGCAGAGGACTCTACTTAGGGTGTGTTGCTGGGGCGGGAGTTGGGTCAGGCGTGTGGACGACCAGCTCTGATTGAAGTAGCAAGTCATAGTTAACCAGAGCATTCCAGAGGGCTAGAGTGAGGGAGGTGGACCCCCACCAGCCTGGGTGGGGCTCTGCCATGGACCTAGAGACTGCCACCAGCCAGCTGCCTCCATGGCTCCCTGGGAGTTAATCCAATCTTGGAGGTTTTACAAGGCTCTCTCGGGCTCCTCCTCCACCTGGCTGGCTGGACCGGGAGTCCTGGCCGAGCTCCAGGGAGCTCGCAACACACTTCTTCCTCATATAGCCTGAGTGACAGCCTAACTGGGGTCTGACAGGCCTTCAGTGGGCTCCAAGGACGGGCCAGAGCTGCTCTAGCGTGAGACCCCCTGCCTTGTGGACACTGCAAACCGCCTTCTCAGCCCCACCAGCAGGATTGGGGACCTCTTTGGCAGCTCCAGGGAAAGGGCTTGGAACTGCCCAGGAACGCAGGTAAACGAGAAGGCCTGAGAGCTCTGGGGACTCATATTGGTCATAGGCTGTCTTGGACACATCTGAGGTATGCGTGACCCAGCGCTGGTCTCCTTGTATCTTAGACCTGCAGCAGGGCCTGCCACTGTTCTCTGGGGGTAAGGGAGGGTGTTAGTCCAGGAACAGGCTTCTGATTAACTTCTCTTTGATCCTCAGAGCTCAACACTGACATCACCTCCCCCGGGAAGCCCTGCTATGCCCTAAGTGCCCTTCCTCTGCCCTCAAAACATCCTTCACTTCCTACATATCATTTCCTTCCTTCCTTCCTTCCTTCCTTCCTTCCTTCCTTCCTTCCTTCC
>NW_012113364.1:5645899-5648892 GCF_000951035.1 Colobus angolensis palliatus | reverse complement strand
CACTGCAACCTCCGCCTCCTGGATTCAAGCAATTCTCCTGCCTCAGCCTCCCGAGTAGCTGGGATTACAGGTGCCCACCACCACGCTGGCTACTTTTTGTATTTTTAGTAGAGATAGGGTTTCGCCATGTTGGCCAGGCTGTCTTGAACTCCTGACCTTAGGTGATTAGCCCTCCTCAGCCTCCCAAAGTGCTGGAATTATAGGTGTGAGCTGCTGCACCTGGTGACCCTACAAAGCATTTTCGACTCCTCTGTGTTGTAAATACCTGATGATCTCTTGGTTCCCCTGTCACACTAGACTGCAGCTGGGGGTCTTTCTCCAGGGGTTTACTTACTGCCACAGTTGTCTTGGGTGCCTGCTAGTGACCTGGGAAGGGAGGACCAGTTCCTTCTCTTTGCCAGGTAATTTTCTGTTCACACCTGTGTGAACACACATACACACCACACACACACACACACACACTCCACACACATCTCCAGGAAGTTCTGTTGGGTCTGTTCTCCTGTTTAGGTCCCTGTGGTAGAATCTAAACTATACAGAGCTGGAATGAGCAATGGAGGTGGAATGGGTAATGGAGCTGGAATGGGCAATGGAGCTGGAATGGGTAATGGAGCTGGAATGGGTGATGGAGCTGGAATGGGCGATGGAGCTGGAATGGGTAATGGAGCTGGAATGGGCAATGGAGGTGGAATGGGCAATGGAGGTAGAATGGGCAATGGAGCTGGAATGGGCAATGGAGCTGGAATGGGCAATGGAGGTGGAATGGGCAATGGAGGTGGAGCGGGTAATGGAGGTGGAATGGGCAATGGAGGTGGAGTGGGCAATGGAGCTGGAACGGGCAATGGAGCTGGAACGGGCAACGGAGCTGGAATGGGGAATGGAGGTGGAACATTGTGACCTCCACCTAAACAGCTCAAACCCTTGCATTCTTCCAAGTATGGGCCTCTCTCTGCAGAGCTTTAGGGTATCCACTAGCAGAAGCATATATTCTCTTGGCTGGCCAGATCTTCCCCTTGGATCCTGTTTCTCATCTTTGTTCTACTCTGGTTTACTTTTCTCCTTTCCCAGGTCCAGGATTATCTTGTGGTGGGGGATATCCCACACCCTCTTCCGTATGGGTGTCCCCATTCATTTTACTGTCACACAGAGTCAGGGGAGACCTGGAGCCTGGAAGACTGAGGAGAGAAGGGTGGGGATTCCACACTCTGGGTGGCAGCTTGATTTTCCTTTCTGTTTCTCTTTATCATTCCAAACTGTTTTAAACAACAAACCAGGCATTTTATACTGCAATTGTTAATCTCCTACCCACAGACCTCAATGATCCATGTATACGACTCATGTCTTCCTGCTAGCATAATGTTGGGACTTTATTATGATGGAAGAGTGTCTTATCTCTTTCCTGAGTTTGGCTGTGACATTATAAAACCCTCTTCTATTGGTCTGGCCTTGGAGAGCTCCGTGGTCAATTTCCACTGCTCATTTCTCCTGGCTGCAGCAATCAGGGGTGGGTTTGAGTGGAAAGATGTTAGCCCTGGTACAAACACGCACAAGTCACGTATTAAAGCCCTAGTTTGGAGTTGAGGGTATCCAGGATATTGGCAGATGCAGGTCACTGCTAGAGCCTACTATAGGCACAAGGAAGACAGAGCACAGAAGCTCAAAAGCACACAACCTAGCATGCATTTGGGAGCAGACAGAGCACTGGAAATTTACAATCTGAAGTGATAAATATGTATGGGAGGTGCATGATGCTTTGAGATCACAGGGAGCTAACCCTGGGCATGAAGGAAGACTTCTCAGATGAGGTGATGTCTGCCCAGAGCCATGAAGAGCAAGTAAAGTTATCCAGGAGTGTGTCCACCTGTACCCTGACCTCTGAATTCTTTCCTCTTTCTCAAGTTCTGGAGAGACCAGAGATGCCTCTCTCTGGTCCTGTGCTGAGGTATGGTCCTGTGCTGTGTCCAGGACATTTGGGCTTGGTGACCTGGACTCTGAAGTTTGAGCTGGACTGAGCATACCAGAGGGCGTTCCTCTGGGACCCCGAGGCTGGGTCTGGGTACAGTTGGAGACATCAAGAGGAAATGGACGTTCTTGGAGTGCCAAGAGGGTCGACATAGGTGGCACTGCCTCTGATTTCTCTCTGGGAGATTCTTAGGTTGGGTCGGGTCCCATTCCGGGACAAAGGGCACTGGTGGTTTCTGGTTTGACACCTTTGCTATGGATGGCATCTGTCCCCAAGACTAAAACTGAAGGATCCAAGTGATACCCATTAGCCAACTTATCAGTGCTGGTTCCTCCTGTGGTTGGGAATATTGCTCTAACCTTACTAACTTCCCAAAGCTGGAGCTGCTCCAGTCACTGTTACGTGGGGCAGCTGTTAATTTTAGAGTCTGCAATGGGCTTTGCTCTTCCAGGTTCAATGAATGATCTCAGGTGGGTTTAGCAACTCTAAGAAAGGGTTAACTGTAGGGCTTGGTGAGACCTTGACCACATGGAACAGGGAGAAGAGGAATGTGTGGGATTGGCATGAAGGGAGGAGCTAGCAGCGGGTTCCCTTGGGATGCAGGTGGCTAATATGGACATTTGGGCACCATTGGAATATGAATTTTTATTATCCAAAGGCATTGAAGAAAGGATTAACACAGGTTTTGAAGTCAGGTCAGTATCGATACTCAGAGACAGTGCAGTCTAGTTCCACATGAAGGGAGAAACCCTTTTCTTTTTAAGAGGCAGGGTTTTGCTTTGTTACCCAGGCTGGAGTGCAGTGGCACCGCCATAGCTCACCGCAGCCTTGAACTCCTGTGCTGAAGCAATCCTCCTGCCTCAGCCTCTTGAGTAGCTGGGGCTACAGGTGCGTGCCACCATACTCATTTAATTAAAATGTCTCTCTCTTTCTCTCTCTCTCTCTTCTTTCTTTTCTTTTCCTTCCTTCCTTCCTTCCTTCCTTCCTTCCTTCCTTCCTTCCTTCCTTCCTTCCTTCCTTCCTTCCTTCC
>NW_012113364.1:5635133-5645814 GCF_000951035.1 Colobus angolensis palliatus | reverse complement strand
CTCTCTTTTCCCTCCCTCCCTCTCTCCTTCCCTCCTTCCCTCCCTCCCTCCCTCCTTCCTTCTTTCCTTCCTTCCTTCCTTCCTTCCTTTCCTCCTTCCTTTCTTCCCTCCTTCCTTCCTTCCTTCTCTCACTTTGTTGTTCAGGCTGATCTTGAACTCCTGGCTTCCAGTAATCCTCCTGCCTCTAAGAAACCCATTCCTTTAAATAGCTGGGCCAGGCCAGGAAAGGTGGCTCATGCTTGTAACCTCCACACTTTGGGAAGCTGAGGTGGGAGGATTGCTTGAGACCGGGAGTTTGAGACCAGACTGGGCAACAGAGCAAGACCCCATCTATAAAAAAAAAAATTAAAAAATTTGCCAGCAGTGGTGGTGCTTGCCTGTGGTCTCAGCCACATGGGAAGTTAAAGTGGAAGGGTTCCTTGAGCTCAGGAGTTTGAAGTTGCAGTGGGCTGTGATTGCACTGCTGCACTCCAATCTGGGAGACACAGTGAGACACTGACTCAAAAAAATAAAATAGGCCGGGCGCGGTGGCTCAAGCATGTAATCCCAGCACTTTGGGAGGCCGAGACGGGCGGATCACGAGGTCAGGAGATCAAGACTATCCTGGCTAAGATGGTGAAACCCCGTCTCTACTAAAAAATACAAAAAACTAGCCGGGCGAGGTGGCGGGTGCCTGTAGTCCCAGCTACACGGGAGGCTGAGGCAGGAGAATGGCGTGAACCCGGGAGGCGGAGCTTGCAGTGAGCTGAGATCCGGCCACTGCACTCCAGCCCGGGCGACAGACCGAGACTCCGTCTCAAAAAAAAAAAAAATAAAAAATAAAAAATAAATAAATAAATAAATAAAATAAGGTAGGCAGATCTCCACATTGCAAAACTCCAATGTTGGGGGTGTACCACTGTGTTATGTGGATGGTGCTTCCTGAACTCCCAGAAAAATGCAGATATTCAAAATGCAAACCAGGCAGGGTGCAGTGGCTGATACTTATAATCCCAACACTTTGGGAGGCCGAGGTGGGCGGATCACTTGAGGTCAGGAGTTTGAGACCAGCCTGGTGAAACCCCATCTCTACTAAAAGTACCTGGTGAAACCTCACTAAAAATACAAACGTCCTGAAAATACAAAAATTAGCTGGGCCTGGTGGCAGGCACCTGTAATCCCAGCTACTGGGGAGGATGAGGCAGGAGAATCACTTGAACCCTGGAGGTGGAGGTTGCAGTGAGCCAAGATCGTGCCACTGCACCCCAGCCTCGGCGACAGAGCAAGAGCCTGTCTCAGTAAATAAATAAATAAATATGCAAACAATTCTGGCTCTGTGAGCCTCAGTTTCCACACCTGAAAAACGGAGATTATAGTACCTAACCCCACAGCATGGAGGTGAGAATTAAATGCACCTCACCTAGTGCATGTACCAGGTGCTGAATAGTACACGTGATTGTTGCTAGAGTAATGTTCATTGATGGAAGACATGGGACTTGAGCAGAACTACGTGGATGGTGGAATCTGGGCAGTCGAGAGAGAAGACTTTCTGGTGGAGGCGGTGTGGTCTGGCTAGAGGAAAGGATGTTCCCAGCAAGTTCGGGCAGGCAGTAGCACAATCACGGTTGAACCCAGAGTTGTAACCCATGTGTAAATCTCTCCTCTTCCAGAGACACTGTTCTCTAGAATTCTGGGGAAAAGGGGAACGCATCTCACATCTGCCCCCGAATCTCCCACCTGGCAGGTGAACATGCGTGGGGCAAGCTTCTCCCTGCTGTCCAGTCTTACTGTGAGCTGCACTCTTTTTACTGCTGGTAAAAAGAGCCCAGCCCATTTGGACTGCAACCTCCTCGACAGTATTGTGGGATTTCCCACCAGGCGCCACACACCAGCCTTGACTAAAGATACAGGGATAAGCCGGTTGTGGTGGCTCATGCCTGTGATTCTAGCAGTTTGGAAGGTTGAGGTGGGAAGATTGTGGGAGCCCAGGAGTTTGACACTAGCCTGGGCAACATGGTGAGATGCTGGCTCTACAAAAAAAATTGAGAAATAAGCTGGGCATGGTGGTGCACACTGGTAGTCCCAGCTACTCAGGAGGTTGAAGCAGGAGGTACAGCTTAAGCAGCCTAGGAGTTTGAGGCTCCAGTGAGCTACAATTGCACCATTGCACTCCAGCCTGGGTGACAAAGCGAGACTCTGTCTCAAATAAATAAATAAATTAATTAAATTAAATAAAAGGACCACAATGAAGGTATGATGTGGTGAAACATATATTTGGTCTTTGACCTGTTTCCTGGCATACAACTCCTAAAGTCCTAAGAAACTCCAAAGCGATGCCCTTTCTTTCTTTCTTTCTTTCTCTTTCTTTCTTTCTTTCTTTTCTTTCTTTTCGAGACAAAGTCTCACTTTGTCATCCAGGCTGGAGTGCAGTGGCGCAATCTTGGCTCAGTGCAACCTCCACCTCCGGGGCTCAAGCAATTCTCCTGCCTCCGCCTCCCTAGTAGCTGGGATTACAGGTGTGTGCCACCACGCTGGGCTGATTTTTGTATTTTTAGTAGAGATGGGGCTTTGCTATGTTGGCCAGGCTGGTCTCGAACTCCTGACCTCAAGTGATCTGCCAGCCTCAGCCTCCCAAAGTGCTGGGAATACAGGCGTGAGCCACTGAACCTGGCCTTAAAGCAATGTCTTTTTGTAAACTAATGAGTTGACTGATATCCTCTAGGTAGCTTCCAAGATCAAGGACAGATTAGAGGGTTGAGACTTTCAACCCCACCCCTCAACCTCCAAAGAGGGGAGAGGGGCTGAAGAGCAAGTTGATTACCAGAGGCCAGTGGTTTAATCGGTTATGGCTACATAATGGAACCTCCATAAAACCCCAAGAGGACAGGGTTAAGAGGGCTTCCGGATAGCTGAACATGGAGAGGTTGCTGAAGGGTGGTGTGTCTGGGGAGGGCATGGAAGCTCCGTCCCCTTCCCCGCAACCTCACCCTACACATCTCTTTGTCTGTATCCTTTGCAATATGCTTCATCATAAACCAGTAACTGTAAGAAAGTATTTCCCTGCACTCTGTGAGCCACTCCAGCAAATTAATCTCACCTGAGGAGGGAACTGCAGACGCCCCAACTTGAAGCCAGTTGGTCAGAAGTTTCGTAGGCCTGGACTTGTGACTGGTGTCTATGAGCTGGGCAGTCTTGGGAACTGAGACCTTAGCCTGCGGCATCTGATACTATCTCCAGGTAGATAGTGTTGGAATTGAACTAGAGGACAGTCAGCTGCCGTAAGCTGCAGGACTGATTGCTGGCTTATTGCTGGGGAAAAATCCCCACCCATTTGGTCACGGGAGTCTTCTAAGCTGATTGTTGTCGTGGTGTGAGAGCAGAGGAAAAACACAATTTGAGTTAATTTGCCACTCACAAGAGGGGATCACTTTAAAACCATATGCTTGGCTGGGCGCGGTGGCTCACACCTGTAATCCTAGCACTTTGAGAGGCCAAGTGGGTGGATCACCTGAGGTCAAGAGTTCAAGACCAGCCTGGCCAACATAGCACAACCCCATCTCTACTAAAAATACAAAAGTTATCCGGACATGATGGTGCATGCCTGTAATGCCAGCTACTCGGAAGGCTGAGGCAGGAGAATCGCTTGAATCTGGGAGGTGGAGGTTGCAGTGAGCTGAGATCGTGCCACTGCACTCCAGCCTGGGCAACAGAGCAAGACTCCATCTCAAAAAAACCAAAAACACAAAAAAACCCCAAAACCCCATATGCTCCATCTGACAGTCACCAAAGTGCTAGGGAAAAATCACAAAAAGTGTTTAAAGCCTTGCAGAGGTCCACCATGGACTTGCTCTCATTTTTTGTGTGTATTGCTACCCTATTACTCAAGGTCAAGCTTCCTCTGGAGACTACCTTCTTGCAGAGCTGTCTAAAAGCCAATATCCACCCCTTTGGAAGGAAAATCTGTCCTCTACCCTCGGGGCTAGTCTTGTCCTTCAAACTCCTTGTCCCTCCCTCAGTAAAACCTTCCCAAAGTCTGAATTCCCCACCCAGATAGCACCAATGAAAGTTCCCATAGCACAGTCTGGGGTAGGCTGTGGCATTTAAAGTCCAGCAGAACAACCCAGGAAGGAGTTTTACTCTCCAAGTCCAAGATCTTTGACATCTACCTGAGGAGCTGAATTTGGGTTTTCTCCGTCAGACCATGGACTGGTACCGGTCCATGGCCTGTTAGGAACCAGGACACACAGCAGGAGGTGAGCAGCGGGTGAATGAGCAAAGCTTCATCTGTATTTACAGCTACTCCCCATCACTCGCATTCCCGCCTGAGCTCCACCTCCTGTCAGATCAGCAGCGGCATTAGATTCTCACAGGAGTGGGAACCCTACTGTGAACTGTGCATGCGGGGGATCTAGGTTGCCCGCTCCTTATGAGAATCTAATGCCTGATGATATGTCACTGTCTCCCATGATTCCCAGATAGGACCATCTAGCTGCAGGAAAACAGGCTCAGGGTTCCCATGATTCAGCATTGTGGTGAGTTGTATAATTATTTCATTATATATTACAATGTAATAATAATAGAAACAAAGCATACAATCAATGGAATGTGCTGAATCATCCTGAAACCTCCCTCCACCCCATCCATGGAAAAACTGTCTTCCATGAAACCAGTCCCTGGTGCCAAAAAGCCTGGGGACTGCTGACGTAGAAGGTGACTACCTAATCTTGTGGGGGCCGGTGTACTTCAGTATGAATGTGTGTTCATAGACACACACACATCTCAGGATCCATACTGTATCTCAGATACAGGGTATTCTAAATTCCACAGTAATGAAGAAAGCTATTTCTTCAAATATTCAGAGCTGCCATGTTGCACAGTTTCAGGGAGCACCACTATGAATGTTGCAGAAAAACTTTATTATTTCTTAATTTTTAATTTTTATTTATTAATTTTTTTTGAGACAGAGTTTCACTCTTGTCGCCCGGGCTGGAGTGCAATGGCACCATCTTGGCTCACTGTAACCTCTGCCTCCTGGGTCTAAGTGATTCTCCTGCCTCAGCCTCCTGAGTAGCCAGGAGTACAGGTGCCCACCACCATGTCTGGCTAATTTTTGTATTTTTAGTAGAGACGGGGGTTCACCATGTTGGCCAGCTGGTCTCAAACTCCTGACCTCAGGGGATCCACTCACCTCGGCCTCCCAAAGTGCTGGGATTACAGGCATGAGCCACTGTGCCCAGCAAAACTTTATTATTTTTTAAAGACAAGGTCTTGCTCTGTCACTCAGGCTGGAGTGCAGTGACGTGATCATTGTTTACTCTGCTACAGAAAATCTTTGGTAAGAAATATGACCTAATATGCAAAATAAGAATTTTCTTTTTCTTATTTTGCAAATAATATTAGTCCTGCTTTGTCCTGGCTTTTAGCTGTGTCCCTACGTCTAATGTCATAAAGTACCCAATAAAGAGTACCTATTCATGGCTACACAAAGAGCCTTAGCGCTCTGACGTTGCTGTCTTTCTGTACTTTGGGTCTCATCACATTTTCAGTGTCCTAGTATCTCTCTCGTGTTATAGTCCTTGTTAACTTACATGCAACTTACATGTAATTATGCGTGCTCATCATAGGAAATTAGAAAACAGATGGGTGGAAGCAGACTGTATGAGGATTTACTCTTTCTGCACAAATTACCCTGGGCTAGTGGAGGTTTGAGGGACAATTTGCTGCAACTAACAGCTAGGCAGGGTCTTGGTAAGAGATGAGACCTGTCCCATTCCCAGTCAATTCAGATTCAGCAATCTCAGGTCCATTTATTTATTTGAGGCAGAGTTTCGCTCTTGTTGCCCAGGCTGGAGTGCAATGGCGTGATCTCGGCTCACTACAACATTCACCTCCCGGGTTCAAGTGATTCTCCTGCCTCAGTCTCCCGAGTATCTGGGATTACAGGCATGCGCCACCATGCCCGGCTACTTTTGTATTTTTCCTAGAGATGGGGTTTCTCCAGGTTGGTCAGGCTGGTCTCAAACTCCCAACCTCAGGTGATCCGCCCACCTCGGCCTCCCAAAGTGTTGGGATTACAGGCGTGAGCCACCGCGCCCAGCCCCTTTCATTTTTTTGTCCTTTAGTTCTCTTTAACATTATAGTGACCTCCCTCACTCCCCTTTGAGCTGGATTCTTGGAGATCACTGAGTGGTTGGAAGAAATTGTAGTTGGCTCTGAATGGTCTTTAGTTTCTAAAAATGTGCGACTTCTCAAGCCTGAAAAGGCAAATGAGGGGACTGATCTCAGCCTCCAAGGAGATGCTGAGCACACAGCTAGTTCTTCAGGCAGGGTGCACCAGCCTAGACTCTGCGGGAGAGGCTCGGAGCTCAGAGAGTCACCAGAATGGCGGTGATGATCACGGTTGTGTAAAGGAATAGGCAGCAGGGAGTAAAATGAAGCTTTTGCTGGGATCTTATTGGCAATTGATCGAAATAAATGTTAACAATAGTAATCCCTGGATGGTGGCGTTTCAAAAGATTGCCCGCCGTGTTTTCTAATTTTCTATGATGAGCATGCATAGTTGTATGTAAGTTGTATGTAAGTTAACAAGGACTATGACCGGGGGAAAATAAATAGAGTCCCAACTCAGAGTGGATTACGACAAGTGGCTGAGTTGGTGTGACCTACATAAGGGGCATTGTAGATTGGGGATTGGGGCAGGAGTGAGTGCAGCCCCCATCCCTGGTCTCTGCTTAAGCCTCCCTGCAGGATCCCATCCCTTGACCAGAAGGAGCCTGGTTGCAGGGACGGCTGGTGGCTGTTCACACCCTGACTTTGCTCAGCACTCAAATTATTCCAAACCTTCCAGCTTGATCACAGCTCTCTCTTCACAGTGGGCTTTTCTGTGTATGAAGCTGGGGTACCTGGGATGTCTAGGCTGTGGACCTGGCCTCAATTCACCTTATAAAAGACTCAGCTTGTGTTTGCACCCACAGGCTTGTCTGACTGATTTGTTTTCTCAGAAGTCAGTGACACTATTTTTGGGTTTGGCATCTCCTTGGGCTTTGAGATAAGAGAGGAAGTGGGGCCTTCGAGTGTTGGTCAATGGCCTTGCCAAGTGACAGTGGCCTGATTTAGGGAAATGACGTTGCTGCTTACAACATGTGTCTCCAGAGGACCCTGGCTCTGCTCAGAGAGGCTGAGATGGTGCAGCCAGCTGTGCTAGGGCCCAAGGTCAAGTGGCTAGAGCAAGGCCATCCATCAAGCTGCTTGTGAGCCGCTCATCACCTCCGGGAAATTCACCTGGGGATCCCTCTTGGCTTCCCTGCACTGCTGTGTCAGATGGTGAGCAGTGTCTACACAGCGTCTACACAGCCCACACCCCTGTTTGGATTTAGAGGGGGCTTCTGAGTCCCAAGGTTTTTTTGCTCTGGGAATAGATCTCATGAATGACAGTTTTTAAAACATGAAAAACAGGCCGGGCACGGTGGCTCACGCCTGTAATCCCAGCACATCGGGAGGCCGAGTTAGGCTGATCACTTGAGGCCAGGAGTTCGAGACCAGCCTGGCCAACATGGCGAAACCCATCTCTACTAAAAATACAAAAAATTATCCTGGCGTGGTTGTGCCACCTGTAGTCCTAGCTACTTGGGAGGATGAGGCAGGAGAATCGCTTAAATCTGAGAGGCGGAGGTTGCAGTGAGCCGAGATCGTGCCACTGTACTCCAGCCTGGGAGACAGAGTAGAACTCTATCTCGAAAGAAAGAGAGAGAGAGAGAAAGAAAGAAAGAAAGAAAGAAAGAAAGAAAGAAAGAAAGTTTATTATTATTATTAGTTTTTATGAGATGGAGTCACCTAGGCTGGAGTACAGTGGCATGATCTCAGCTCACTACAACCTCCACCTCCCAGGTTCAAGTGATTCTCCTGCCTCAGCCTCCTGGGTAGCTGGGACTACAGGTGCGCACCACCACGCTAGGATAATTTTTTGTATTTTTAGTAGAGATGGGTTTCACCATTCTGGCCAGGCTGGTCTTGAATTCCTGGCTTCAGGTGATCCACCCACCTTAGCCTCCCAAAGTGCTGGGATTACAGGCATGAGCCACCACGCCCAACCCATATGAATTTCAATTTTAGATCCAGGGATACATGTGCAGGTTTGTTGCTAGAGCAGCAAACTGCTCCCCTGTTTAGTCCCCAGGGTCCATTATGCCCATCTTTGTGTCCACGTGTACCCACTGTTTAGATCCCACTTACAAGTGAGAACATGTGGTTTTTGGTTGTCTGTTTCTGCATTAATTTGCTTGGGATAACGGCCTCCAGCTGCATCCATGTGGCTGCAAAGGACATGATTTCATTCTTTTTTATGGCTGTGTTGTATTCCATGGTGTATATATAACACATTTTCTTTATCCAATTCACCACTCATGGGCAACTGGGTTGATTCCATGTCTTTGCTATGCTGCACAGTGGCGCGATGAACGTATAAACACAGGTGTCTTTTTAGTAGAACAATTTATTTTCCAGGGTAGACAGCCAGCAATGGGATTGGGTTTGGTGCTAGTTCTGTTTTAGTTCTTTGAGAAATCTCCATGCTGTTTTCCACAGGGGCTGAACTACTTTGCATTTCCACCAACAGTGTATAATTGTTCCTTTTTCCCCACAGTCTCACTGATGTGTTACTTTTTGACTTTTGTATCCTTCACGGGCCCTGTTCATGCTTCCAATCTGTCATGCCCCCTCATGAGACATTCTACAGCATAGGTGTGCCACCTTCCAGCCTAGGGAATGGGATGGAGAGAAGGAAGGAGGAAGGAGAGGGGAAGCTGGAGAGAGAGCAATGAATCAGGGATGGTTGGAACGTGCTGTTTCTGCTATTTGCAAATCCTTTGAAACCTTGAACTTCAGAGCCATGAAGCTGAACCCAGACTCAGGGTGATTCAAGAAGGAAAAGCCCTCTGTCCTGCCATGGGGGGAAGTAAAACCTCTATCGGGGGCACCTCCCAAAGCCACATCCACTGAGTAAATGTGGCCACAGAGCTGACCACAATAGGTCAGAGAATGGGACACAAGGACTGAGCAACAGGAAATTAGACCTGGCGCTCAAGGGGAGACTTCACTCGAGATACATACAATTTATCCCATGCATTCGCAGAAATCTCCTGGGGCGGTAAAGACTTCATTTTCTTTTGTTTGAGACCGAGTCTCACTCTATTGCCCAGGCTGGAGTGCAGTCGTGTGATCTCGGCTCACTGCAACCTCCACTTCCAGGGTTCAAGCGATTCTTATGCCTCAGCCCCCTGAGTAGCTGGGACTACAGGCGCCTGTCACCGCGCCCGGCTAATTTTTGTATTTTTAGTAGAGACGGGGTTTTGCCATGTTGGCCAGACTGGTCTCAAACTCCTGACCTCAGGTGATCCACTCGCCTCAGCCTCCCAAAGTGCTGGGATTACAGGTGTGAGCCACCATGCCCGGCCAAGGACTTCATTTTCATCTCCATTTTACTACCTGTAAAATGAAGTGGATGTCTTTCCACCTTCATAAGTGACATCCTTTGGATGTTTGTCCCCTCCAAATCTCATGCTGAAATGTGATCCCCGGTGTTGGAGGTGGGGCCTGGTGGGAAGTGTGTGGGTCACGGGGGTGGATCCCTCATGGATGGCTTGGTGCCGTCACCATGGTAATGAGTGAGATTTCACTCTGTTAGTTCATATGAGATGTGGTTGTTTAAAGGGTCTGGTTTAAAGGGCCTCTCTCTCTTGCCATGTGATGCCGGCTCCCCTTTTCCTTCTGCCATGAATGGAAGCTTCCTGAGGCCTTCCCAGATGCAGTTGTTGGCTCCATGCTTCTCATACAGCCTGCAGAACCGTGAACCAAATACACTCCCTTTCTTTGTAAATTACCCAGCCCCAAGTATGCCTTTATATTAACAGCAATGCAAAATGGACTCATACAATGAGACAAGGCTATAGGTTGGAGACTGGACCTTGGTGCTATCGGAAGCTGGTGGCTTGGAATCTTGCACGCCTGTATTCCATACACATGGAAGTTGTGTCATGTTGGGTTGTCATTTCTTTAAATTGGGAAATATACATTTCCTTTGATGTAGCAACTCTTGAGCATGAGTGGAGGGCTAGTTGCATCTGAGGCATTTTATTTCCACATTTAGGTTGGTCTAGCCTCCTTTTTTTTTCTTTTTTTTTTGACACAGCATTTCACCCTATTGCCCAGGCTGGAATGCAGAGGCACCATCATAGCTCACTGCAGCCTCAACTTCCTGGGCTCAAGTGATCCTCCTGCCTCAGCCTCCTGAATAGCTAGGACTATAAGGCCTGCACCACCATGCCCAGCTTAGCTTGCTTCTGCAGGCAGAGATGCAGTGAAACAACTCTAGGAAATTTTGGCAATATCAGGAAAATGAGAAAAATGAATAAATCGTAACTTGTGTATTACTCTAACAAATAAGACAACTATTTACTTATTGGACAGACTGTCCCTGGATTACAGGCCTTTAGTGGCTACAGGTCGTTGACATTTTATTAGAATTTCACAGGTGTGAAGTTGAAAAATCACGCATTTTACACCAGGGAGCTAAGCTCACTTCACATGTTAATACAGAAATATATGACCAGGCACAGCGGCTCATGCCTGTAATCCCAGCACTTTGGGAGGCCAAGGCAGGCAGATCACCTGAGGTCAGGAGTTTGAGACCAGCCTGGCCAACATG
>NW_012113364.1:5627888-5634788 GCF_000951035.1 Colobus angolensis palliatus | reverse complement strand
GTATATTAAATATATATATAACCAATTTTCATTTTAATAAGAATTTGTTGTGAGGGCACTCTGTGCCAGGCACTAAGAATAGGAAAGTGGCTGGGTGCAGTGGCTCATGCCTGTAACCCCAGCATTTTGGGAGGCCAAGGTGGGGAAGATTGCTTGAGCCCAGGAATTTGAGACCAGCCCAGGCAAAATGACAAAACCTTATCTCTACAAAAAATACAAAAATTATCCAGACGTGGTGGTGCATACCTGTAGTCTCAGCTACTCAGGAGGCTGAGGTGGGAGGATCACTTGAGCCTGAGAGGTCGAGGCTGCAGTGAGCTATGACTGTACCACTGCATTGCAGCCTGGGGGACAGAGTGAGATCCTGTCTCAAATAAAAAAAAAAAAAAAAGAAAGAAAGAATAAGAAGGTAGTAAGGGCCACTTGCCACTTATGGAGGGACACCATCTTTAAAGAGTGGGGGACAGTCCTGTGGGAGGATGAATGGCTATGCAGTGTGGTGACTGCTTCAGGGGAATAGGTACCCCTCTCTCCCTGGGAGAAGGAGGAGGAAGAGGGAAAGGTGATCCTCGAGATAAGGTCTCCCAGAGAATGTGACATCTGAGTAGGGCCTTGATGGATATGTAGGTGTTCACTAGGGCAGTAAGGAAGGGCATTCCAGGCTGGAGGAACAGCACTCACTAAGGCCCCAAGGTGTGTACAGCTGACCTCTTCTGGGAGTTGCGAATGGTTTCATGTAGCTGGAGACCATGTGCTTTCAATGGGAGCTGGAAGGAGATGAAAGTGGTGAATGGTCATTTGGTGACAGCAGCTTATGAAAGGACGTTTAAGGCAGACTGTGGAGTTTGATTTTTATTCCAAACACTATGAGAAACAAATGTATTGCATGTTAAAAAGATGAAGCCATAGATCACCTGAGGTCAGGAGTTCAAGACCAGCCTGGCCAATATGGTGAAACCATGTCTCTACTAAAAATACAAAAAATTAGCTGGACGTGGTGGCACATACCTGTAATCCCAGCTACTCAGGAAGGCTGAGACAGGAGAATCGCTTGAACCCAGGAAGTGGAGGTTGCAGTGAGCTGAGATTGCGTCACCACACTCTAGCCTGGGCAACAAGAAGGAAACTCTGTCTCAAAAAAAAAGAAAAAAAGAAAAAAAAAGGCTGAACCAATTATGCATCGATTGTATACCCTTGTTCAAGTTTCTCTCATTACCTATTGAGTAATTTTTAGACAGGGTCTCACTCCACTCTCCTAGGCTGGAGTACAGTGGCACAATCACAGCTCACTGCAATGTCAACTTTCTGGCCTCACGTGATCCTTCTGCCTCAACCTCCCAAGTAGCTGGGACTACAGGTGCATGCCACCACTCCTGGCTAATTTTTTGTAGCGATGGGTTTTGTCATGTTACCCAGGCTGGTCTTGAGCTCTTGGGCTCAAGCAGTCTGCCAGCCTCGACCTTCCAAAGTGCTGGGACTGGAGGCATGAGCCACCATGCCTGGCTGAGGGATCTTTTATATATTTATTATTATTTTAGAAATAGGGTCTCATTCTGTCTCACAGGCTCGAGTGCAGTGATGCAATCATAGCTCACTGCAGCCTTGAACTTCTGGGCTCTAGCAAGCCTCTTGCCTCAGCCTTCTGAGTAGCTGGGATGACAGTAATGCATCACAATGCCTGGCTTGTTTATTTATTTATTTTTTAATTTTTGTAGAGATAGGGTCTTACTGTGTTGTCCAGGCTGGCCTAGAACTGCTGGCCTCAAGTAATCCTCTCACCTCGACCCCCCAAAGTGCTGGGATTATAGGTGCAAGTCAACAAGCCCAGCCATGAAGGATCCTTTATAATGGTACATGTCTCTTTTTTTTTTGAGACTGAGTGTTGCTTTGTCACCAGGCTGGAGTACAGTGGCGCGATCTCGGCTCACTGCAACCTCTGCCTCCCAAGTTCAAGCGACTCTCTTGCCTCAGTCTCCCAAGTAGCTGGGATTACAGGCACGTGCCACCACGCCCAGATAGTTTTTGTATTTTTAGTAGAGACAGCATTTCACCATGTTGGCCAGGATGGTCTCGATTTCTTGACCTCATGATCTGCCCGCCTCGGCCTCCCAAAGTGCTGGGATTACAGGCATGACTTCATCATGTTAAGATGACTTAACCCTATAGTGGCTTCCCCTCTCCCGCACTGTCAAGTTCATAGCCTCATGACTATCTCTTGCTTACTTCTCCTGCCTGACCTTGACTGGTCTCTCCCCTTGATCGATGTTGGCTTTTCCCCCTTGCTGGGAGCCTGGGAGTCTTGGAGCCCATTCTGTTGGTCAGGAGCAATCTCTCCTCCATCACCTCATCAACACCTATTATCTTCCAGGTTCCAGTGTCACCAGCACCCTTCTCAGGAGCCTCCTCCACGTCCCCGGGGTAACTCAGTTCTCACGATGAGAACCAGGGCCTGTACTGTACATTTCTTGCTTTAGACACTCGTGCTGCTTTGCCCTTGTTTGAAGTTTGTCTTTCCTGCCAGCTCCTGAGCTCCAAGAGGGCTTTATCTCCCTCATTTGTCACTGAGTCATAGGGTGTGGGGTATGATTTGTGAATGAATGGAGGTAGGGGCTTCATTGAGAGAAAAAAAAATACATATATATATATATAATATATGTTTATGTATTATATATGCACACATATATACATATATACACACACACATATATACACACACACTCATACATACATATATATATTTTCTCTTTAGAAACAGGGTCTTGCTCTGTTGCCCAGGCTGGAGCACAGTGGTGCGATCATAGCTCACTGCAGCTTCAAACTCTTGGGCTCAAGTGATCTTCCCGCCTTGGCCTTCAGAGTGGCTGGGACTACAGGTACACTCCACCATGCCCAGCCAGATACTTCTTGTAAGAGAGCAGAGGCTGGGTGGTGGTTCACGCCTATAATCCCAGCACTTTGGGAGGCCTAGGCGGGTGGATCACCTGAGGTCGGAAGTTTGAGACTGGCCTGACCAACATGGAGAAACCCCGTCTCTACCAAAAATACAAAATTAGCCAGGCATGGTGGCGCATGCCTGTAATCCCAGCTACTCGGGAGGCTGAGGCAGGAGAATCGCTTGAACTCGGGAGGTGGAGGGTGTGGTGAGCCGATATTGTGCCATTGCACTCCGGCCTGGGCAATAAGAGTGAAACTCCATCTCAAAGAATAAAAAATAAAAAAGAGAGAGAGACTAGAGAAGAGATCAATAGGGCTTAACTGAAGTCAGCAGCAGTGGGAAAGGAGAGGAGGAGACAGCTGAGGACCGGATTTCTAAGAGAGCACAAATAAATCACATTTGATGTGGTGTGCTGGAAGAGTGCGGAGAGGTAGGATGATGATCTGAAGTGTTGCAAAGACGTTTTTCTTCCTCTCCCCACATTTTTGCTCCTTCCTGTAATGAAGGAATACTTCTGTTTCGTTCTCTGGGCTTTTGCCTTTCTGCCAATCGCTTTCTGTAAGGAGGAGAACTTGTGAATCCCTGACCTGGACTGGGACCTGGATTAGTGGCAGGGTCTGGTGTCTGTGGTCAGAAAGTTCATTGCCATTCACAGCCGGTCATTTTGTTGATCTTCCTGTCTTTTGGCAGCCCAGTGGGACTGTCCCACTTGGGACAGGGCGTTCATTACTTGAAGCTGGCCTCTTTCAGCTGCCCTCTCTCTCTGTGTCTGGTGGGTGTCTGATCAGGCCTGCTCTCCAGGTCTCATCACCCCTGGTGGTCTCTCCCTCCTCCCAGTGGAGATACCAGAGTCATCTCTTAGGCCTCCTAGCCTAGGGCAACTTCTCCAGGCACTGCCTGGGGCTCCTCTATTCTTTGCGTGGTTCTCAGAGCAGAGATCCCACAGACGATGAATTGAGAGCTGAATGAAGGCCTTCCAATTCCTTAACAACCTACACTAACCAAGTTCTAAAAATATTAGTAAAACATACGAACATTTACCTAACACACCTAACACAGTTAGGTAATAAGCTGTGTTGGTATTCCATTTAATTCTCCCGAAGCAAAGTTTCTTAGTTGTCCATGAATTTTTTTTTTTTTTTTGGTTGTGAATTCACTACATCTAAAATTAGACCTGGAATATTGTTTCTTCTTGATATGCTAATGTGGTTTAATAAATGACAAATATGTAATAAAAGGACGTGCCAACGGGTTCCAACTTAAGGAATGATCTTAAAACTTCACTCTCTCTTATAATTCCTTTCATGGTTCCATGTTGACATTTATACTCTAACGTGCATTGTCTGTGCCCAGCTGTTCTGATTAGGGCTACACCATGGCTATGAGAATACTCCGCTCTGGGATCTCCAAGGAAAATTCTTACCCGGTCAGGAAAACAAAATCCACATGAGATGTTTCAAACAGATGGCATTTCATACAGATGATTAGTTGCACAGGAACTGGAAAGCTGAAAAAACCCAGAGATTTGTAATTGCAAGAGTAGCTAATGAGATAGAAGGTGGGACTTGACTGTGGACCAGATTGAAGACTGACTGAAACAGGGAAGAGGCACCTGAATCATTTTTCCATAAGACATGCCCACCAGCACCATGACTGTTTACTATTGCCATGGCAGCATCCAGAAGTTACCACCCCTTTCCAGGGCAATGACCCAGAAGTTACTACCCCTTTTCTAGAAATTTCTGAATAGCCTACCCCTTATTTTGCATGTAATTAAAAGTGTACATAAATATGACTGCTGCATTGCCCCTGAGCTGCTACTCTCCACACACTGTCGGTGGGGTAGCCCTGCTCTGCAGGAGCAGCCATGGAGCTATACTACTGCCCCCTCAATAAAGCTGTTTTCTTCTGCCATCAGCTTGCTCTTGAATTCTTTCCTGAGTGAAGCTGAGAAACTTCCCAGCCTAAGCCCCAATTCTGGGGTTCACTTGCCCTGCATTGCTACTACCACTAGAGCTGGGGGAAAGAAAAGGAAGATGTGGTTTGCCTGGCTTAGGAAGGGCTGGACCTCTGAAGGGTGCAGTGAGGCTGGCATTAGCAGCACCAAAGCTTGCTGGAGGCTTGAGTAAACTCTCTGCTGCTTTCCTTCCTCCTTGCCTTCCCATCTCCTGAGTCCTCCTTTGGCTGAATCTAACAGGAAGCCAGCAGGTAGGAGCACTTATAATTGTGGTCTGGGGAACCTGGCCCCCCTATTGCAGAGTCTCTGTGGTATCCTGGAGCTAAGGGGCAATGGGAAGTAATCAACACAAAACCAGATTTACATACAGGCCAATTTTGAAGCTCCACAAAAATCACTCCCACCTTAAACAGACATTAGGCCTCCTGGATTCTATTCTGATAAGCTTATCTCTTAGAGGTTCAATAAAGTTAAGCTCCTTGAATTAGTCTGTTTTGCACTGCTATAAAGGAATATCTGAGGCTGGGTCATTTATAAAGAAGAGAGGTTTATTTGGCTCACAGTTCCACAGACTGTGTAAGACACATGGCACAAACATCTTCTGGTGAGGTGTCAGGAAGCTTCTACTCATGGCAGAAGGTAAAGGGGGAGCAGGCATCAAGTGGTGAGAGGGAGGAAGAGAGAGAGAAGGAGGAGGAAGGAAGGTGCCAGGCTCTTTTTTAACAATCAAATCTCTTGTTAACGAATAGAGTGAGAATCCACTCATTATTGCAAGGAGGGCACCAAGCCATCCATGAATGATCCACCTCCATAACCCAAACATCTTACTCCAGGCCCCATCTCTAACACTGGGGGTCACATTTCAACATGAGATTTGGAGGGGACAAATATCCAAACTGTACCACTCCTGCAGATGGGAATGAGATCAGAGCAGAGACCCCACAAGGAGTGAGTTGAGAGCTGAATTAAAGCCCTCCAGTTCTCTAATAACCTCCCCCATCCAAGTTCCAAAATATTCATAAAACATATTAATATTTACCTCACGCACCTAACATAACCAGACAACAAGCAGAATGGTAATATGCAAATTATCTATAGTCCTTTGCTGTGCTGGCATTCCACTCAATTCTCCCAAAGTGAAGTTTCTTTTCCTTTAAAAAATGTATTGTAAATAGAGATGGGGGTATCACTTTGTTGCCCAGGCTGGCCTTAAACTCTTAGGCTCAAATGATCTTCCCATCTCAGCCTCCCGAAGTGCTGAGATGAGGGATTACAGGCATGAGCCACTGCGCCCCATCCCAAAATACAGTTTCTTAGTTGCCCCTGACATTTTTTTTTAATTCACCACATCTAAAATTAGATTTGGAATATTTTTTCTTCTTGATAGGTTAATTTGGTGTAATAAATGACAAATACATAACACAAGGATGTGCCAAAAATAAACAAGGTAGAGTTTCTCATTTGTCCATGACTTGTCAGTCACCGGAGACAGGGCAGATCATCTTGTGGGCCAAAGGGGTGCCAATGGTGAACCGTAGGCAGGAGCTGAGGGACCGCCTTTCTCTCTGGGTTTTGGTTTCTCCTGTTTGGCGGTGGAGAGGTCAGGGTAGACATAAGGGTACTTCCTGGTGGTGGATGTTGTGGACATCTTACCAACCCACAGGACCGTAGGGGCCCCAGGAGAGTTGATTTCTTGTCTTGGGCAGGTTACCAGCTGCAGTTTTTTCTTCTCCTCCTCCTCCTCCCCTTCCCCAACTCCTCCTCCTACTCCCCCTTCCCCCACTCCTCCTCCTCCTCCTTCTTCTTTCTTCTTTTCTTCTTCTTTTTCTCTTCTTCCTCCTCCTCTTTCTTCTCCTTCCTTCCCTCCCTCCCTCCTTCCTTCCTTCCTTCCTTCCTCTCTCTCTCTTTTTTCTTTCTTTCTCTCTCTCTTCCCCCTTTCCCCTTCCCCTTTCCCTCTCCTCTCCTCTTGTCCTCCTCCTCCTCCTCCTTTTCTCCTTCTTCTTCTTCT
>NW_012113364.1:5615814-5627683 GCF_000951035.1 Colobus angolensis palliatus | reverse complement strand
CCTTCTCCTTCTCCTTCTCCTTCTCTATTTTCTTCTCCTTCTCCTTTCTTCTTCTCCTCCTCCTCCTTCTTCGTGGTCTGAGTTCTGTTCTGAGGAACTATGGGGAAAGCTGGGGGAATATGTGAACTGCAGCATCTTTGGGCACAGAACTTCCACCAGGCTGTCATGGTGGCAACTATGGGGACATGATTGAGAGAACTCTAAGGGACTGGAGAAAAAGCAGAGTTGAGGCCACTGCTCCTGCCCCATGTGAGTATCATCCAATCTCAAAAGAAATTGTTGAGCTATATCTTATTTTTATTTTCATTTTTATTTTGAAACAGAGTCTCACTCTGTAGCCCAGGCTGGAGTGCAGTGGTGTGATTTCTGCCTCAGCCTCCCAAGTAGCTGGGATTACAGGCATGCACCACCATGTCTGGCTAATTTTTGTATTTTTAGTAGAGATGGAGTTTTGCCATGTTGCCCAGGCTGGTCTCAAACTCTTAGCCTCAAATGATCTGCCTACCTCAGCCTCCCAAAGTGCTGAGATTACAGGTGTGAGCTGCCATGCCTTGCTGGGGCTTGATTTTGTTAATGAAAAAGCAGAAAGAGACCCAAAGATTTGAGGAGGACATAGTAGGAATAGTGTTTGGAACCCCCTTCCAGACAATTCCTCATCATGTAGTCCTTGTTGGCCATCTGTGCTGTGCCATCCTCTGTTGACCTGAGTCCACTTTATTTGGAGATGCCCCACTGGGCGCTGGAGGTTGGGGGGCTCTGGGATTGTGAGTCTGTGGACACTGTTTATGCCAGATGTACATCCCCCACTTACAACCTCATCATTTCCCTCACTCTTCTTTAAGGGGAAGAGAAGATGCAATATGCAAATCTACTCGGAAGATGGAGGACAAGAAATTGCATATGACTGATGTCTGAATGAGTGATGGCAGATTCTTTATTTTTATTTTTAAAGACAAGAGCTTACTCTGTTGCCCAGGCTAGAGTATACTGGCACCATTATGGCTCATGGTAACCTTGAACTCCTGGGATCAAGTGATTATCCTGCCTTAGCCTCCCAAGTAGCTGAGACTATAGGCCTGCACAAACATATTCAGCTAGCTTTTAATTTTTTTGTAAAGATGGGATCTTGCTATGTTGCCCAACCTGGCCTCAAACTCCTGGCTCCAAGTGATCCTCCCTCCTCAGCCTCCCAAAGTGTTGGGATTACAGCTGTGAGCCACAGTGTCCAGCCTAAATTGCCGATGGCAGATTCTTTTGATTGATTGATTGATTGATTTTTGAGACGGAGTGTTGCTCTGTCACCCAGGCTGGAGTGCAGTGGCGCGATCTCAGCTCACTGCAAGCTCCACCTCCGAGGTTCACGCCATTCTCCTGCCTCAGCCTCCTGAGTAGCTGAGACTACAGGTGCCCACCACCACACCCGGCTAATTTTTTGTATTTTTTTAGTAGATACGGGGTTTCACCGTGTTAGCCAGGATGGTCTCGATCTCCTGACCTCATGATCCGCTGGCCTCGGCCTCCCAAAGTGCTGGGATTACAGGTGTGAGCCACCACTCCTGGCCTGACAGCAGATTCTTTGCTGATAAAGATTTTGCGGCTAGTGGGGGTGAGGGCTGTGGGCATCTGAGGGTGTGAGCCAGGCAGGGATAAAGTGGGCACAGAGGGAGGTTTGCTGGGGAGGCTCAGGGATTTTGCTGAAAGCCCACTCTTTGTGACATTGCCAGTCTGAGCTGGCCCAGTGCAGTATCCATTTCTCAGAGGAATGACTGGGATCTAGGAGATTGTGGCCATCCTGCTGCATCCCTCACTGACTCTGAGGTCCTTACAGATGATCCTGCACAGATTTTCTCAAGATTTTTAGGGCATGTCCTCTGCAGTGTGCCGTCCCCATCTGCCAAGAAGATTTGGTCAACCTTGGGGCTGAGATAATTGACGAGCTTTCTAAAAGTCTATATATCCCTTTCCTTCCTTTCCCTTTCTGTTAAGAGCATTACTGGCTTAGTTCAACCCTGTCTAATTTTTAAATTATAAACCCAGGCTCAAAAGGGGAAGGGGGTCAAATACATGCTCTTAGTAGAGCTGAGATGGGATCTGGGGTTCACTCTGACACCACAGCCCAGCTCCCTCCTGGACACCCCTGAAACTAACTCTGAGGCACGTACCCTGGAGACCACTGGCTTCTGAGCACCAATTGGCTGGATTTATTTTGCATGCTTATGAGGGGGAAATGGTATTAGAAAGATCATGCGGCCAGGCATGGTGGCTCATGCCTGTAATCCCAGCACTTTGGGAGGCCAAGGCGGGCAGATCATGAGGTCAGAAGTTCAAGACCAGCCTGGCCAACATGGTGAAGCCCCGTCTCTACCAAAACTACAAAAAATTAACTGGGCGTGGTGGCACGCACCTGTAGTCCCAGCTCCTTGGGAGGCTGAGGCAGGAGAACTGCTTGAACTTGGGAGGTGGAGGTTGCAGTGAGCCGAGACCACGCCACAGCACTGCAGCCCAGGCAACAGAGTGAGATTCCATCTCAAAAAAAAAAAAAAAAAAAAGATCATGCAAGTGCCACCATATTGACCAAAGAAATATCACCGAAAAACCGACTCCATAGTATGGGATGCCAAGTGCAATGAGCTATTGTGAAGATGAGGCGTGGTCTTAGCCAAGACAGGCTCACAAAGGGACCAGCAGCTGCTCAAGCAGGGACAAGTGAAAAGAGGCGGCATGGGAAGGGGGTCTCTGAGGCTGGACTTCGATCCCTGACACAGGAACTGTCCTTGACACAGATTCGTGCTCTATCAAAGGCAGCCGGAGATGTTGGGAACTCCCAATGCGGGTTTGCTCTTCCCCTCATCCCTGTGGCTACCTTTCTCTGTTCCTCTCCTGGCCATGCTCTGTGCCACAACTATTTCTCTTGGTGATCTGCCTGTAATATGCAGGCTTAAGGGCAGGGTGTCTAGCTGGCTGCAGGCACAAGTCTGGAAAGTGGGCAAGTAGGTATGTGTGCATGGGCAGATGTGTGTGTGTGTGCATGAACAGGCATCTATGTGTGTACGGACAGACATGTGTGTACCGGGGCAGGTGTGTGTGTGTGCATGAGCAGGCATGTGTGTACCTGGGCAGGCATGTGTGTATGTGTGTGTGTTCATGGGCAGGCATGTGTGGGTGCATGGGCAGGCATGTGTGTACCTAGGCAGCATGTGTGTGTGTACATGGGCAAGCGTGTGTGTATGTGTGTACATGGGCAGGCGTGTGTGTGTGGTATGGGCAGGCATGTGTGTGTACATGAGCAGGTATGTGTACATGTATGGGCAGGCATGTTTGTGCATGGGCAGGGGTGTGTGCATGCATGGGCAGGTATGTATGTATAATAGGCAGGCATGTGTGTGTGCATGACAGGTGTGTGTGTACATGGGCAGGTGTGTGTGCATGCATGGGTGGGTATGTATGTATAATGGGCAGGCGTGTGTGCATGCAGCTTACATAAGTGGCAGTGCTCTCAGGAGGGGAGCACACAGTACAGACCAGGTTTCCAGCTTTCCCCAGGCAGTGTCCCGTGCAGCCCCTTGTCTGAAGAGGGTGTCACTGATGCCCCCTGCCTCCACGGAGCCCAGCTCTTTCCCTCGGTCTGGAAGACAGCAAGCAGGACCTTGGTTCTTTCTAGGGTAGGCAGTGCCTGGGTCCACGGACCTGTGGTTCCGATTCAAACCATGCAGCCCGAGAGACTCTGGTGGTTCTGGCTGCACTTTTCTACCTTCTCAGCCCCGTTTTCTTGCTGGAGTGAGAGGGCTGCAGGAAGCTTTCCCAGCAGCCGGAGCAGCAGCCAGAGCAGACACGGCAGCAGCCACGGCAGCAGCACTGGCACCCTTCAAATTGGGACTCTAGCCCTTTAAATCTGCTCAGTTACCAAAAAAGAAGAGGCATCAGACCCTGTTAATTAAAGCTTGCCCCGGTCCATCATTCTGAGGAGCTGCAGTGCCCTGCTCCTTCCTGATGGCTTAGAGATTCTCCTTAACTCCCAGCCATGGATCTTGGAGAATTTCCCCCGAGATCAGCAGGAGGTATGACCCTTGCCGATGACACTCTGAAGCTTGTGTAGCTCTAAATCAATGATATAACTGACTGCATGGATGCTGCCTGCTTTCCCCTTTCTGCTTTTCCTCTTCCCCTCATCCTCCTCTCCAATTTCCCAGCTTGTGTTTAGTTGAGACAGAATCAAGTTTTGATGGGTTTCGGAGGAAGGGGAGGGGTAGGGAGATCTGGAGGTGGCGGTGGCTCCTGGCGTGTTTGTTTTGGCCCTGGCTTCACCCAGCTGTCAAAGTGGTTTGGAGGAGTGAGGAGACACGCTTCTTTCAGCTCTGGCTCATGCAAAACCATTTCCTCCTGGCCGGGTCCCTTCCCCTTGGAGATAATGAAAACGGCATAACCCTGACTTGACTTGCCTATCAAATCCATGCCCTGCCACTCGGTTGGAACATGGCTGTGTGGCTGCACTCCTATGTTATTGGAAAACTCATTCCATACAACTTTCTCCCTGTAAATCGTCCCGGAGGAACATCTTGCCGACACCTGTCCCCCCTCCCCGCCCCTGCCCTCATTCTCCCCTCCTCTTTACTCTCCTTTCAAATGCTTGCTGTGTGATTTCAGGAATTCCTAACCCTGTCCCTTGTGCCTTTTGAGGAAACTCACTTCTAGCCGAGTCTCAGGTTCTGTGGCAAAGAGTTGTTTTGATTCAGGAATCTGCTCTAGCCTGGCAGAGAGAAGGAGTAGATTTATCTTCTTTGTACGTTGCATTGTGTAAATCGCACATGGGCTCAGAGAACATCTATCTGCAAATCTTTCATTGATTTGTTTTTGACCCTCACGGGGTGCCTTCTGGGTGAAATGCTCTTCCCGAGTCATACCCAAAGGAAAGATTTCCTTTCCATCAGCTTGACACAACTTCACAGAGATCCCTGAAAGTCAGACTTGGGCAGAGGGAGGCATTTTCATTGGCCTGAGTGACAGTCATCTCTGGGGGTCCCAGGGGCATGGGTTCGTGTGACTTGGGAGCAGCACTTCTAAGGACTTCCAATTCCCCACCTGGGAGAGGAGCTTGGGAGGCAAAGTGCTTTTACTGAATTTTCCAGGGGCTTTAAAACATGCTGAATGGTTAACATCCCCGTTCAAGTCTTGAGAGGGATCTGAGCCAAAACACAGCTCACGTGAGTAGGGATTTTCCCCCAAAGTGATTGCCTGCAGAGTCCTGAACCGTTTCCATGAACGGTAGTTACCGCGTTTGCAGCTAAATCCCTTTGCAATCCCCCAGCCAAAGATGGGCACTTTCTCTGGGTGAATGTCCCGGAAGTCAGCCTGTCTGCTTCCCAGACACTGGAGGTGCAATGCATTTTGTAAGATCAGAATCATCAAACTCTCCGCTGTGGCAGAAACTCTCTGGTTTAGGAGAGACCATCCAGAGCTTATGAGTGAAGCTCTTGATGGAAAGAATTCTCATCCCCATGCCCATCGGTAGATCTGTGTGGTTGATTTAAAGATTCTGAAAAAGTAACCCTGGGAGAGATGTTTCCTGCAAACAGAAACTCAGCATGGAGGCCTTGGTCGCACCGGTTAAAGGGAGGAGGCTTCGGGGAGGGTGGCGTTGGAGGTGTTGTGAGGTCCTTTTTTTTTTTTTTTTGAGACGGAGTCTCTCTGTCGCCCAGGCTGGAGTACAGTGGCGTAATCTCAACTCACTGCAAGCTCCACCTCCCGGGTTCATGCTATTCTCCTGCCTCAGCCTCCCCAGTAGTTGGGACTGCAGGCGCCCGCCACCTCGCCTGGCTAATTTTTTTGTATTTTTAGTAGAGATGGGGTTTCACTGTGTTAGCCAGGATGGTCTCGATCTCCTGACCTCGTGATCCACCCGTCTCAGCCTCCCAAAGTGCTGGGATTATAGGCGTGAACCACCGCGCCCAGCCGAGGTCCTTTTTAAAAGTCGTGCTGTCAGCTGGTCTGTGAGGATCAGGTTCTCTCCTGGAGCTGAGGATAGAAGTGGACTGAGGCCATGGTTAGCTGGGTGAGTTCCTTGAGGTCACAGACCATTCAGTGGAGAAGGTTCATCCACACAGCTATAGGCACCTCTTCCTCTGTTGCCTGGGGGCCCAAAGGTCAACACCCTTCTTTTACTTTCTAAGGGAAGCCAAAAGAGGCTTGAAATAGATGTCACTAACTGTGTTTTTGTACCGGCTGGGGCCTATTAACAATAACTAATTAAGTAGACTGTTCCTTTGTGTCAAATTTTCTTTTCAACTTAATGGTGTGTGTGTGTGTGTGTGTGTGTGTGTGTGTGTGTGTTTAATTCACTGATGGCTGCTGGCTTTCAAGAAGCTGTAAACAGGTCCCAGGGGAGTTTGCTTAGATCTGGCAACTTTGTGTAGTTCTGTGGTCTGTTGACATTTCTTTAATGGCCGTGGGGGGCTCTTAGCTTACAGGGTGGTGGGAAAGGCATGGCCTTTCGGGACCGACAGACCTTCATTGGAGTCTCAGCTTCACCACACAAGAGTAGGTAGCCTGGGCTGCTGGTTAATCTCACTGCGCGTCAGTTTCTCTGTCTGTAACATGGTAGCATTGTCAGGATTAAATGGAGTCATTTAGCTAAAGTCTGTGTAAGTAGCTGGTACAAAGGAGTATCTCTTCTTTCAGTTGCATCTGCCTTGAATTAAATCAACATTAACACAAAGCATTGGACTGTTTAAATAGTTACAGTGACCCCTGTGATTGATGGACTGTGCCTTTTCTGAGGGCAGGGATGGCCTCCTCCCTGTCACTCTATCCCTCCCAAAAGCTAGCACAGGGACTGGCACGGCGCGGAAGCAACATAAAAGTTTATTGAATGAATACCTGCCAGTCTGTGGACACGTAACCTTCAACATAGGTGGTTTTTAATGACTAAGCAAAACCAATTCTCACTCAGTTTACTTAAGAAATACAGCTGAGCCAGTTAGATCAAAGAGCCTTGTAACTGTAATAAATTTGGATTAAGATAGATCCATTTGTGGGGAAACTTGAACTGTACTAAAAAAAAAGTTTGTCTCCTGCACTGGAACCTGTACTGGGTGCCTGCGGACTCCAGGAGTGCCCCGGGAGCCATTCTGATTGCTAGCAGCCTTCCCTCTTCATGTGCTACTTCCACTTTTTCATGCTTTGAAGAAGAGAAGAGACTCTGAAAGGGGAGAACTGCTGTGAATGGAAAGAGGAGCTTCAACTGCTACTCTGGGGTGTAGAATGAGTCTATCAATATATCAATCCATTAAAAAAGAGTAAGTTGATTTGTGTGGAGACACTTAGTACCTACCAGGGAGAGCCATTGATTTAACAATTTTTTACAAATTTAATTATTTAGTTTTTGAGATGGAGTCTCACTCTGTCACCCAGGCTGGAGTGCAATGGCATGATCTCTGCTCACTGCAGCCTCCACCTCCCGGAGGCTGCAGTGAGCCGAGATCGCACCACTGCACTCCAGCCTGGGCAACAAGAGAGAAACTCTGTCTCAAAACAAAAAAAAACTGATCAAAGATCATCATCATCATCATAGTGAATACCACCACCACCACCTAACATTCGCAGAGGGTCTCTCTAGCTAGGGGTTGGAGGAACCCACATGAGATTGGCTGCCCCCTATTCTCAAGTAAAGGGATGGGGGGTAAATAGTGTGTGTCATAGGCTACAAGAGGCACGAGTCCAGTGGATCGGATCGTGGGAGGATGATGATCTTGGCCTTGGGAAAGCTTCTTTCGAGTAGATGATCCCCAAACTGAGTCCCGACAGAGGTGGCTATGAAGTATCATTCTAGGCTGAAAAAATTATACCCGCAAAGAACAGAGGTGAAAGAAACAGTCGAGGGAGTGGCAGCAAATCTGTCTAACCATTATGGGAGGCAATGTGATAAAAGAAGAAGCTGGAGAGGAGACAGGGGTTAGATCCTAAAGGACCCTGGGTGCGTGAAAGGCGGGGACTTCATTTTGAAGGAGATGGAGTCACTGAAGGATTTTAAGCAACGGAATTACTTGGGGAAATTGAATTGAACAAATATGCACTGAGCATCGATCCTTTGCCAAGCTGTGTCCTATGCACCGGGGATGTGGCGGTGAACACAGCACATGAAATCCCCTGCTCTTGCGGAACTTGCAGGCAGTGAATACAACAACAACAAAAAAAAAAAATAAAAAAATAAGCCACGAAAGGTAAATAGTATGGAGCACATTAGACGGTGACACACGCTTTGGAGAGAAATACAGCTGAGGAGGAGGATGAGGTCCTGAGACAGGCATGTGTGTGTGTGTGCAACCCTTAATAATGCTCAATCCTAAGTAAGTGCAATCCTTAATAACGTTTAATCCTAAATAAGTGCAACCCTAAATAAAATGCAATCCTAAATAAGTGCAACCCTAAATAAAGTACAATTCTAAATAAGTGCAACCCTACATAAAGTGCAATCCTAATTAATTGCAACCCTACATAAAGTGCAATCCTAAATAATTGCAACCCTACATAAAGTGCAATCTTAAATAAAATGCAATCCTAAATAAATAAAGGTGGCAGCAGAATGAAAACTCTCGGAGGCGTTGTAAGAACTATGGCTTTTGCTTTGAGTGAGGCGGGAGCCAGCGCTGGGCTCTGAGCAGAGGAGAAACATCTTTAAATGATCCTCCTCACTGCTGTGTTGAGGAAAGATTGTGGGTGGGCAAGGCGGGAGCAGGAAGATCATCCAGGAGGTGAACATGTAATCCAGGCGAGAGGTGATGGTGGCTGGCCAGTGGGGTACCAGTGGAGGTCTGCCAAATGCTAGGATTCTGAACTTCTTGTTTTTTTTTTCAGGATGGAGGCAATGGGATGTGTTGATGGGTTGGAGAGTTGTGTGAGATGAGTCGAGGATGACTCAAGCTTCCTTGGCCTGAGACGGGGACAGCTGTGGGTGGAGCAGGTTTGGGAGGAGAGCAGGAGTCGGGTGTTTCTCATGTTAAATTGGAGACGTCTGTTGAGGCTCCCGGTGGAGATGTTGAGTGGGCAGTCCTGGGTTCACGGGAGAGATTTGGGCTGGAGACAGCCTTGGGAATCAGAGTACAGATGGTATTTAAAGCCATCTCAGATGAGATCATCGGGAGATGGAAGAGATGAAGAACTGAGTTCTGAGGCATCACGGCTATTTACAGGTTAAAAAGATGACCAGAAACCAAACCCGGAGACTGAGAAGGAGGTATCTTCCTTCTTTCTCGTTCAAGACGATTCTCCTCGTTTGTACATTCTACATCCTCGTCTCTCCTGGGACCAAGACTCATAGCTCGTTCTCCCAAATTTTTTTTTGTTTGTTTTTCTGAGATGGAGTTTCACTCTGTTGCTCAGGCTGAAGTGCAATGGTGCAATCTTGGCCCACTGCAAACTCCACCTCCCGGGTTCAAGATATTCTCCTGCTTCAACCTCCCAAGTAGCTGGGATTACAGGTGTATGCTGCCGTGCCCGACTAATTTTTATGTTTGTAGTAGAGATGGGGTTTCACCCTGTTGGCCAGGCTGGTCTCGAACTCCTGCCCTCAGGTGATCCTCCTGCCTCAGCCACTCAAAGTGCTGGGATTACAGGCATGAGTCACCATGCCCGGCCCTCATTCTCCCAATTTTTAACTTGTTCCTTTCTCCTGGCTTCTTCCCACCTCTCTGTAGGACTGCTCAGATCTTTCTCATCTTAGAAAAAACCTTCCCTTAGCTCCTACCGACTCCTTTAGCTTTTGCTCTCTTGTTCTCTTTTTCTTCACAGATAAACTTTTCTTTCTTTCTTTCTTTTTTTTTTTTTGAGACGGAGTCTCGCTCTGTCGCCCAGGCTGGAGTGCAGTGGCTGGATCTCGGCTCACTGCAAGATCCACCTCCCGGGTTCAAGATATTCTCCTGCTTCAGCCTCCCAAGTAGCTGGGATTACAGGCATAAGCCACCACACCCAGCTCAGTTTTGTATTTTTAGTAGAGATGGGATTTCCTCATATTGGCCAGGCTGATCTTGAACTCCTAGCCTCAAGTGATCCACCTGCCTCAGCCTTCCAAAGTGCTGAGATTACAGGCTTGAGCCACTGTGCCTGGCCAGATTCTACTGTATTTTAATTTTGAGAGACAAAGTCTCACTGTGTTGTCCAGGCTGGTCTTAAACTCCTGGCCTCGAGTGATCCCCGCACTTTGGCCTCCCAAAGTACTGAGATTACAGGCATGAGCCCTTGCGCCTGACTGGTCATAAAACTGTATAAGAATATAATCGAGCTGCTAATCTGATCAGAACTTTCTGGTCAGAAAACAGAAAATGGGAATTTTTTTTTTTTTTTTTTTTGAGACGGAGTCTTGCTATCTCCCAGGCTGGAGTGCAGTGGCCCAATCTCGGCTCACTACAACCTCCGCCTCCTGGGTTCAAGCAATTCTCCTGTCTCAGCCTCCCGGGCAGTTGGGACTACAGGCGTCCGCCACCACTCCTGGCTAATTTTTATATTTTTAGTAGAGACGGGGTTTCACCATATTGGCCAGGCTGGTCTCGAACTCCTGACCTTGTAATCCGTCCACCTCGGCCTCCTAAGTGCTGGGATTACAGGCTTGAGCCACCGTGCCCAGCCCGAAAATGGGAATTTCTTAAAAAAATTTACCAATGCTCTCAGATCATAATTGTATGGGTCAATACATATTTGGGTTTTGGGTATTCTGGGTGCTACCTAACCAGGACCCAGATGAAGAAACAGGACATGGTCTGCACCCCAGCGCCACCCCTGTGATCATTTCCAGTTGGTGTTCTCTCCAGGGACTAACATTAACCATTTGTCTATTTTAAACTATTTTGGGAATTGCATTCTGAGTTTTCTTGTCCGTGAGATGATATGGTTCCTTAAGGAAAACCAAAGCTTTCTGGCATTTAATTCTAAATCATACAGTTGATCCTTGAACAATTTGGGTTTGAACTGTAAGAGGCCACTTATACACGGATCTCCTTCTGCCTCTACCACCCCTGCGACAGCAAGACCAACCCCTCTTTTTCTTCCTCCTCCTAAGCCTCCTCAGTGTGAAAAAGACAAGCAGAGGCCCAGCGCAGTGGCTCACACATGTAATCCCAGCACTTTGGGAGGCCGAGGCGGGTAGATCATGAGGTCAGGAGTTCAAGACCAGCCTGGCCAAGATGGTGAAACCCCGTCTCTACTACAAATACAAAAAAATTAGCCAGGCATGGTGTTGGGCGCCTGTAATCCCAGCTACTCAGGAGGCTGAGGCAGAGAATTGCTCGAACCTGGGAGGCGGAGGTTGCAGTGAGCCGAGATTGCACCATTGCACTCCAGCCTGGGCGAAAAAGCGAGACTCCATCTCAAAAAAAAAAAGAATAAACGACAAGGATAAAGACCTTTATGATGATCCACTTCCATTTAATGACTAGTCAATATATTTTTTCTTCTTTGTGCTATTTTAATAACATTTCCTCTTCTCTAGCTTACTTTATTGTAAGAATACACAACATATGTGTTAATCAACTGTTTATGTTATCAGTAAGGCTTCCGGTCAACAGTAGGCTATTAGCAGTCAAGTTTTTGGAGATTCAAAAGTCATACGTGACTGGGCATAGCGGCTCACACCTGTAATACCAAGACTTTGGGAGGCTGAGGTAGGAGGATTATATGAGCTCAGGGGTTTGATACCAGCCTGGGCTTGTAAAATAATTTAAATTATTTCTAGAAATAATTTAAAAAATTAACTATTTGTGATGGTAAGTGCCTGTAGTTACAGCTACTTGGGAGGCTAAGGAAGGAGGATCACTTGAGCCCAGGAGGCTGCAGTGAGCTATGATGGCGCCACTGCACTCCAGCCTTAGCAACAGAGTGATAC
>NW_012113364.1:5605082-5615764 GCF_000951035.1 Colobus angolensis palliatus | reverse complement strand
AGTAGCTGGGATTACAGGCATAAGCCACCACACCCAGCTCAGTTTTGTATTTTTAGTAGAGATGGGATTTCCTCATATTGGCCAGGCTGATCTTGAACTCCTAGCCTCAAGTGATCCACCTGCCTCAGCCTTCCAAAGTGCTGAGATTACAGGCTTGAGCCACTGTGCCTGGCCAGATTCTACTGTATTTTAATTTTGAGAGACAAAGTCTCACTGTGTTGTCCAGGCTGGTCTTAAACTCCTGGCCTCGAGTGATCCCCGCACTTTGGCCTCCCAAAGTACTGAGATTACAGGCATGAGCCCTTGCGCCTGACTGGTCATAAAACTGTATAAGAATATAATCGAGCTGCTAATCTGATCAGAACTTTCTGGTCAGAAAACAGAAAATGGGAATTTTTTTTTTTTTTTTTTTTGAGACGGAGTCTTGCTATCTCCCAGGCTGGAGTGCAGTGGCCCAATCTCGGCTCACTACAACCTCCGCCTCCTGGGTTCAAGCAATTCTCCTGTCTCAGCCTCCCGGGCAGTTGGGACTACAGGCGTCCGCCACCACTCCTGGCTAATTTTTATATTTTTAGTAGAGACGGGGTTTCACCATATTGGCCAGGCTGGTCTCGAACTCCTGACCTTGTAATCCGTCCACCTCGGCCTCCTAAGTGCTGGGATTACAGGCTTGAGCCACCGTGCCCAGCCCGAAAATGGGAATTTCTTAAAAAAATTTACCAATGCTCTCAGATCATAATTGTATGGGTCAATACATATTTGGGTTTTGGGTATTCTGGGTGCTACCTAACCAGGACCCAGATGAAGAAACAGGACATGGTCTGCACCCCAGCGCCACCCCTGTGATCATTTCCAGTTGGTGTTCTCTCCAGGGACTAACATTAACCATTTGTCTATTTTAAACTATTTTGGGAATTGCATTCTGAGTTTTCTTGTCCGTGAGATGATATGGTTCCTTAAGGAAAACCAAAGCTTTCTGGCATTTAATTCTAAATCATACAGTTGATCCTTGAACAATTTGGGTTTGAACTGTAAGAGGCCACTTATACACGGATCTCCTTCTGCCTCTACCACCCCTGCGACAGCAAGACCAACCCCTCTTTTTCTTCCTCCTCCTAAGCCTCCTCAGTGTGAAAAAGACAAGCAGAGGCCCAGCGCAGTGGCTCACACATGTAATCCCAGCACTTTGGGAGGCCGAGGCGGGTAGATCATGAGGTCAGGAGTTCAAGACCAGCCTGGCCAAGATGGTGAAACCCCGTCTCTACTACAAATACAAAAAAATTAGCCAGGCATGGTGTTGGGCGCCTGTAATCCCAGCTACTCAGGAGGCTGAGGCAGAGAATTGCTCGAACCTGGGAGGCGGAGGTTGCAGTGAGCCGAGATTGCACCATTGCACTCCAGCCTGGGCGAAAAAGCGAGACTCCATCTCAAAAAAAAAAAGAATAAACGACAAGGATAAAGACCTTTATGATGATCCACTTCCATTTAATGACTAGTCAATATATTTTTTCTTCTTTGTGCTATTTTAATAACATTTCCTCTTCTCTAGCTTACTTTATTGTAAGAATACACAACATATGTGTTAATCAACTGTTTATGTTATCAGTAAGGCTTCCGGTCAACAGTAGGCTATTAGCAGTCAAGTTTTTGGAGATTCAAAAGTCATACGTGACTGGGCATAGCGGCTCACACCTGTAATACCAAGACTTTGGGAGGCTGAGGTAGGAGGATTATATGAGCTCAGGGGTTTGATACCAGCCTGGGCTTGTAAAATAATTTAAATTATTTCTAGAAATAATTTAAAAAATTAACTATTTGTGATGGTAAGTGCCTGTAGTTACAGCTACTTGGGAGGCTAAGGAAGGAGGATCACTTGAGCCCAGGAGGCTGCAGTGAGCTATGATGGCGCCACTGCACTCCAGCCTTAGCAACAGAGTGATACGCTGTCTCCAGAAAAAAAGAAAGAGTTGTATGCAGATTTTCAACTGCATGGGGTAAGGGGAGCAGCACCCCTAACCCCCACAGCATTCGAGGGTCAACTGTATTTTCTTCTGAGTTTCCATTTAAGGAATGCTGAAAAGTTAGGTGGCCTGTACCTTGTCTGTTTCCATAACGTAATTTGGATAGCATGTAAATGTATGTGTGTGTAATGAAACATAAAATATAAACTTATAAACTAAGGCGAAGAGTGGCAGCTATTTGGCATCGCTTGAAGCCCAACCAGGGGCAGTCGGAAGGTAGAATCTGGAGAGGATGGAGTGTTAAATGCCAGCGAGATGAAGCAACATAAGGCCCGGAAGTGTCCCTCGGAGTAAGAAAGTAGGAGGCAGCCAGCCAGGTTCCTGGAGTGATGGAGGTAGAAGCCAGATTGAGGGAGGAGGTCAAGGAAGTAATAAGAAATTTGCTGTGATGTCTCTACGTGGCGGCTACTATTTTAAGATGGTCTATTATCATGGGAAGGAGAGAAAAGATGGCAGGTAGAAGACCTTGCAAAACATAAGGAAGGATTTTGTTTATTTCTTGATAGAATGAGAGAGACTTAATCGTGTTTTTGGAGAAATAGGTAGTCAAGAAATACAGGCAAGGCTGGGCGCCATGGTTCACTTCTGTAATCTCAACACTCTGGGAGGCTGAGGTGGGAGGATGGCTTGAGCCTACGAGTTCAAGGCCAGCCTGGGCAACATAGTGAGACTCCATCTCTACAAAAAACAAAAATAAAAATAATTAGCCAGTGATAGTGGTGCATGCCTGGAGAACCAGCTACTCAGGAGGCCGAGGTAGGAGGATTGCTTGAGGTCAAGAGTTGAGAACAGCCTGGTACCATAGCGAGACCTCATCTCTACAAAAAATAAAAAGAAAAACAAATTAGCTGGGTGTGGTGGTTGCACGCCTATAGAACCAGATGCTTGGGAGGCTGAGGTGGGAGGATCATTGGAGCTTAGGCATCAAGGCTGCCGTGAGCCATGATTGCACCACTGCACTCCAACCTGGACAACAGAGTGAGACTCTATCTCAAAAAGAAAGAAAGAGAAGGGAAGGGAAGGGGGAAAGAAGGAAGGAAGGAAGGAAAAAAGGAAGGAACGGAGGGAGGGAGGGAGAGAGGAGGAAGGAAGGGAGGCAGGGAGGAAAAGAGGAAGGAAAGAAGGAAGGAAGAAAAGAAGGAAAGAAGGAAGGGAGAATGGAAGAGAGGGAGGGAGGCAGGAAAGAAGGAAGGAAGGTAGGAAGGAAAGAAGGAAGGGAGGGAGGGAGAGAGGAAGGAAAGAAAGAAGGAAAGAAGGAAGGAAAGAAAGGAAGGAAGGGTGGGAAGGAGGAAGGAAAGAGAGAGGGAGGGAGGGCGGAAGGAAAGAAAAAAGGAAAGAAAGAAAGAGAGAGAAAGAAAAAAAGAAAAGGCAAAAGATAAAATGGAGAGAAAAGATAGTTAAAGCAAGCAAAAACCTAGATAAATTTGCATGCTGTAGACACACACACATACACACACACACACACACACACACACACTCCCCACAACTGGGTTTCTCACCTTCTTTAACTTTTCCTGGTGACAGACCCTTCTCCTTGCCATTGTTCTCCTTTGTTTTGAAGCTAAAACAGCCCTTAGCAACCGAACCCCTTAGGATCTCCTAGGATTGACCCACTCAGGCTTCTCTCTAGTGAAAGGGACACTGTCTGTAATCTGTCAACTTTATTTCAGCCATCAGTCCCAGAATGTCAGGACTGCCAGGGGCCTTCGTGAATGTCCAGCCTGTGTTCTTATTTTCCAAATGAAAAAACTGAGGCCCATGATTCCCTGGCCTCACCCCTTCTAAATTTCTGAGAGAACAGCAGAGCTAAACCCCAGATTGCCAGACTACTTGACTGTATTTCCAGAACTCCCTATTTCCAGGCATTTTCAAATCTCTCCCTCCTAATCTCTAAAACTTGAGTGTTTCTAAAATTTCAGCAAGCACCAAAATCATCATCTAGAGGGTTTCTTTTTTTTTTTGAGACAGGGTCTCATCCGATCACCAGACTGGAGTGCAGTGATGCAGTCACAGCTCACTGCAGACTTGACCTCCTTGGCTCAAGTGGCTCCAGCCTCCCTGCTTAGCCTCCCAAGCAGCTGGGACTACAGGCATGTGCCACCATGCTTGGCTAATTTTTTGTTTTCTGTAGAGACAAGGCCTCGCATGTTGCCCAGGCTCATCTAGAGGTTTTGTCAAGACAGATTTTTTTGGGCCTCACCCCTTCTGAATTTCTGATTCAGTAGGGCCGCGAAGAAGGTGAGAATTTGCAGCATCAACAGCTTTCCCAGGTGACGCTGAGGCTGCTTGTTTGGACCCACACTTGCAGAACATTATTTAAGAGGAGGTGTGCGCAGAGCAGGCAGGGAGGGAGTGAGAAAAACTAGACAGGGGTTCCTAGAAGCAAGCATCTTCTCTGACCTGATCTCATTTCCCTTGGGTCAGGCCTGAATGAGGTGTGGTTGGCCAGCTGCCAGGCCCAAGAAGATCAACACCATTTCACCTCCTAGTCACCAAGAGGCTTAAGGAATGCAGTTGTATTAGTCTGTTCTCACGTTGCTGGTAAAGACATACCCAAGACTGGGTAATTTATAAAGAAAAAGACGTTTAACGGACTCAGTTCCACATGGCTGGAGAGGCCTCACAATCATGGAAGCTGAAAGGCACAAGGCACATCTTACATGGCGGCAGACAAGAGAGAATTTGTGCAGGGAAATTCCCCCTTATGAAAACCATCTGACCTCGTGAGAGTTAGTCACTATCATCAGAACAGTATAGGGGAAACCACCTCCATGATTCAACTACCTTCCATGGGGTCCCTCCCACGACACGTGGGGATTATGGGAGCTACAATTCAAGATGAGACTTGGGTGGGGACACAGTCAAACCGTATCAGTCAGCAGTGTAGCAGGCTGAGCCCTGCGACTAATCCCAGGAACCTGGCTGTCATTAAATACAGCACAGTCTGTGCTTTTACATCTCTCTGCCTTCCATGGAAAGGGAATCACAGTGAAACTGGCCATTCAGACCCAGGCTGGGGGGCATCTCATAGCTCACATTTCCCTTGCAGCCACTCTGAGGCCAGCACCCCTTTGTCACTCCCCAAGGGAATAGGGAGTGCCCAGTTGGGTGAGACTCAAGGTTTCTCTTGAGCTTATTCCATTATCTTGGCACTCAGAGTGTATGTCAAGTGAATTCTGTGTCTCTGGCAGGTTATTATGAGCTGAATTAGTGGTAGTGAAATAAAAACTATAATAAAGCTGTACTGCACTCTTAAATTGTTAAAATTTATTAGAAAATGCGCATAGTTATTAACTGATTTTCGCCTATGTGCATTCGCTTGTGCCGAAGCCAGGGAAGATGAAAAGTGGCTCTGTCAAACAGAGGCTGAGGGTTGGTTCCTGGAATTCTCCAGAGAGCCCTAAATGGGAAAGCACATTCACAAATTCACGGAGCGCTACTGGCCTCTCCGTGTTGGCCGCTGCCTCTCTCCTGTGCTGCCTGAGGCTCTCCAGGGTTGCAATAGTGGTCCCAGGGGAAGGAAACCCATCTGTCCACTTCCAGGAGGCCCTGGCAGGCCGAGGGAGGCGTGGATGAATGGGGCCTTGTGTTTCTCCAGTGTTTACACTTAGAAGGCTCAGTTACTCACCCCCTCTAGTCTTCAGGCGGAATGTTTGAGCCCAGGAAAGCTGTTGTAGACAAGCTTCCACCACATTCTTGTGTGCTCTCTCTGCTGGCCTGTTTCCTACTTCTCTTTTTTCTTTTGTCTTTTCCTTTCCTTTCTTTTCTTTTTCCTTAGAGACTGGATCTGGCTCTGTTGCCCAGGCCGAAGTGCAATGCTGCAATCACGGCTCACTGCAGCCTCAAATTCCTAGGCTCAAGTGATCCTCCCACCTCAGCCTTCTGAATAGCTAGGACTACAGGCACATGCCACCAAATCCAGCTAATTTTTTCTTTTACACGTTTTTTCTTGTAGATACATGGTCTTGCTATGTTGCTCAGGCTGGTCTCACACCCCTAGCCTCAAGTAATCCTTCCACCTGGGCCTCCCAAAGTGCTGGGATTACAGGTGCGAGCCACCATGTATGATCCCTACCCTGCCTTTTGAAAATCCAAAGAAGCCAAATTTTCATTAGCTCAACTAGGGCCATTTCTAGATTGCTTCATCAGCAAGTAACTGGTTATTGACTGTCCAGGCCTCCTATGAAGTGCAGAAATGCAGCAAGGAAGTTTTTCCTGCCGTTCTGCTCTGTGGGGAGTTGGAGGATGACGTTTACTCATTTTCAAAGACAGAGAGAGATGCTTTTAGTCCTTAGCCCTTAGGATGAAGGGAGCCCTCCATGGTCTTATAGCTAAGAGAGCTCACCTTGCTGCCTCTCCTCCTGCAAAGATCTTTCCAGTAACTAATTCTACCACTCTTTGTAAATTATTATTATTATTATTATTATTTAGATGGAGTCTTGCATTGTCGCCAGACTGGAGTGCACTGGCATGATCTCGGCTCACTGCAACCTCTGCCTCCTGGGTTCAAGTGATTCTCTTGCCTCAGCCTCCCAAGTAGCTGGGGTTACAGGCGCCTGCCAGCAGGCCCAGCTATTTTTTTTTGTATTTTAGTAGAGACGGGATTTCACCACATTGATCAGGCTGGTCTCAAACTCCTGATCTCAGGTGATCCACTCGCCTCGGCCTCCCAAAGTGCTGGAATTACAGGGATGAGCCACTGCACCTGGCCTGTCAATTATTTTTATCCTAAAAAAATTGAAATGTTATTTTCCTATTTGTTAACTTTAAGCACTCTTCCTTGGAAGAGAGTGGACTAGAAAGCAGGAAGTGATTTGTGTAAATCCAATATGCAGTTTTTTTTTTTTCTTTCAGGAACAGGATCTCACTTTTTCACCCAGGCTGGAGGGCAGTGGCATGATCACAGCTCACTGCAGCTTTGAACTCCTGGGCTTAAGTGATCCTCTGCCTCAGCTTCCCGAGTAGCTGAGACTACAGGTGTGTGCCACCACCATGCCTGGCTAATTATTATTATTATTTGCAGAAATGGGGCCTTGTTATGTTGCCCAGGCTGGTCTGGAACTCCTGGCCTCAAGCGACCCTGGCCTCCCAAAGCTCTGGGATTGCAGGCGTGATCCACTGTGGCCCGCCTCCAATGTACATTTTGAATCAGAGCCCGTAAGACCTACATTTGAGTTGATAGCAGCATCTGCATTGGTTTACTAGCCCTGGGTCCTTCTTGCTCTCCTGAGATCCAGCTACATTGTAAATTCACCTGAAGCCTGAGACGCTTCTGCTTGAGAAGAAGTAGGGAAGCAGAAAGCTGAGAGTTTTCTGGAGTCTCTGCCACTGTGCTCGGGTGTTTCTCTTGGGGTTTTCTGGGAGCCTCAAGCACCCAGGATGGGGTCGCAGGGCATTGCTTCCTGATCCTGGGGGGGCTCCCAGCCTTGGCATAATCTGTGGGATCCATGGTGAACTGAAAAACTCAGGGCCAGTATGGGAGAAGTCTTGGGTTTTTTAGTCCCCTGTGGGAGAGGTTTCCTTCTAACCAGTTTCTTTTTTGTTCCTGTTTATATAGCACAGCTGATGCGTACTAAGAGTTCAGAGGAGAGCACTTGGTTGAATTCCTGCTGTCTTGTGGATGTGTTCTCTCGTTTGGAGAGCAGTTAATCTATTTTTCTGTCCCTGGGATACTTTAGGCTGCTACCTGGTCAGGGGTCTGCTGGAGGGTGATCAATAGCTCAAAGACTGCTGTAAGGGACAGGTTCCTTTCCCCCTTGTAGTCACTGATTCAGAGGAAAATGGAATTATACCAGCAGAAATTTAAGACACCTGAGCTCCAATGAGATTGTCCAACACTCTGAATCTTCCCTTTTTTTTGCCCTTGAGCCTAAGGATAGTCCATGGGGTGTGTAGAAAGAGTAACAAATGTTTGGATTCAAACAGAGCCATGGCCTTCTTCTTTTCCCGCCTCCCCTTGACGTGGTATCTAGAAGATAACGCGATTACATGAATATGTAATGCAGTGAAATCTAGTTAGTTTACCAGCACCATCTCCTTGCCCAGGCAGAGTGATTTCCTGGTTTTAAAAGTCAGTGAAATTGCTGATGTGAGAGCTGGTGCTTGCTGAAGCATGTCATAAAGTAGTCAACTTCAGAGAGCCCTGGCGCACTGCAGAAACCCAACATTTAGGATCCATTTATATACTCTCCACCTTGTTCCAGAAAGGATGCAAGGCGATTTGCAAAGATGAGTATCCAATTACAGGACATAATTAAATGAAAATATAAATAGGCAACGAAAACAAGAGAAAGGGAAAAGCGGGCTGGAAGGCAAGGATGGAGCCAGGAATGAGGTTAGGACACAAAATTTATGACATCAGATCCTGTGCATTTACTGGAGGCAAAAGTCTGGGGTGGCCCTGAGCTTTCTTTCAGCCACCACAGAGAGGGAAACAGTCCCTTGTTCCAGACCCAGCATCTGTGTGATGAAAGCAAGCCAGCTGCTCAGGAGAGGCACGGCTATTTCTGTTCCTGGAGGCAGAGAGAAATATTGCCCATGGGTCCTTGTATTAGTCTGTTCTCATGCTGCTAATAAAGACGTACCCAAGGCTGGATAATTTATAAAAAGAGGTTTAATGGACTCACGGTTCCACTTGGCTGGGAAGGCTTCACAACCATGGTGGAAGACGAAGGAGGAACAAAGGCACGTCTTACATAGTGGCAGGCAAGAGAGTGTAGGCAGGGGAACTGCCCTTTATAAAACCATCAGGTCTCATGAGACTCACTTATTATCACCAGAACAGCACAGGAAAACCCACTCCCATGATTCAGTTACCTCCCACTGGGTCCCACCCATGATGCATGAGGATTATGGGAGCTACAATTTAAGATGAGATTTGGGTGGGGACACAGTCAAACCATATCAATCCTCAAAGGGAAGACATGGTATAATGTAATAATAGCGTCCTGAACGGTCTCACAGTTCATTATAACAAGGAGTTTAATAGGACCGGCTGCCTCCTCTTGTAATATTCCTCAAGATTGGGAGATGGTTAGGGAGGCAGAGCTGTCCCAAAACATTCTCTGATAGTCTGACTTAGTTTTTTGTTTTGTTTTTTTTTTGGAGATGCCCCGGCTGGAGTAGTGTAATAAGATGATCATGGCTCCCTGCAGCCTTGAACTCCTGGACTCCAAAGATCCTCTGACCTCAGCCTACTAAGTAGCTGGGACTACAGGCATGCATGACCACACTCGTTAATTTTTAAATATTCTGTAGAGATGAGGTCTCTCTCACTATGCTACCCAGGCTGGTCTCGAACTCCTGGCCTCGAACGATCTTCCAGTCCTGGCCTCCCAAAGTGCTGGGGTTATGGGCATGAGCCACTGAACCTGACTTAATCTGATTTAGAGCTTAGATTACCTTTGGTAGGCTGCCTTCCCTCCAAATCATTCTCTATGGCAAGTGATTCCACAGAGTGGCAACAGAGGCTGCTGCAGTGGTAAGTTGTGTGTGCCTGTGCGCATGTGGGTATACACATGTGTGCGTGTGTGCTGGGGGAATGGCAAAGGGTGGGGGTGCAGAGATCGGGAGGGTTCTGTTTCCCCCAAACCCTCAGTTTTTTGTAATTTTCATATTGGAGTTCCTCATAATATTTTACCTGAAGAAAAGGGCCCCCCACTACTAATAATAGCTTTATTAGTGTTTAAGAAAAATAGATTGTTGCCTGGCTCAGTGGCTTATGCCTGTAATCCCAGCACTTTGGGAGGCTGAGGCGGGTGGATCATTTGAGGTCAGGAGTTCGAGACCAGCCTGGCCAGTATGGTGAAACCCCATCTTTACTGAAAATACAAAAATTAGCCGGGTGTGGTGGCACAGGCCTGTAATCCCATCTACTCGAGAGACTGAGGCGGGAGAATCGCTTGAATCCGGGAGGCGGAGGTTGCAGTGAGCCGAGATTCCATCTCAAAAAAAAAATTAAAAAAAAAAAAAATAGCCTGGCTTCACCCCATGGGTAGTTATTTTCCCAACACTGTGAGCACTGGGCGAGGAATTTTGAGATAATTCTCCTTGACAAAAACTTGGAGGGCAGTTGCCCTGGGCTGCTGGTTGAGTGCAACCCCATATGCTTTAACAGTTGGTAGAGCCGGAGGTGGCACTGAAATCCTCTTAGGAACAGGGAACAGGTGACCAGGACACCTTCCGGAACAAGACACCGTGCAGAGTGCATTTACAGCCAGACCGGTTCATTAGAGCCGGTGTTGCTTCTGATTGGTTGGTCCTTGGCTCACCTCCATTTTGATTGGTCAGTGCATGCGCCCTACAGGTGGTTAAATATTGACATTCACCTGTGTGTGAGCAGGCTGAGAAGCCTCTTGAGGGGAATATTTAGGGTCCCATGTGAAGTCCAGGCAAAGGGCATAACAACATCCCAAACTTTGACCATGGCAGAAAAACGTTCATCCAGAAAACACTTAAAGCAGGTGACCTAAACAGCCACCTCAGTAATCAACCTCCCTGTAAAATTTTGTTTAACCTTAAACATCATAATTTCCTGGTGTATTCTGTTATAAATTGACCACAAATTAAATACCTAGGTCTTAGAATTTATATATATATAAAATCATTATATCTGTTAAAAATATGTATATAGATACAAATGTATAATTATTATAGATAAAT
>NW_012113364.1:5596400-5604507 GCF_000951035.1 Colobus angolensis palliatus | reverse complement strand
TTTTTTAATGATGACATTGAGTTTCAGAATAGCTATTCTACATACTCTCTTTTTGGCACTAATCTCAGATCAAAGCCACTTGTCTACAACCGCTACTAGTAATTCATGACCATAAAACCATGAATGACCTCCGTTGAAAAGAGAATGGTGATGATTTTGTTCTCTGTCAGCGTTCCGTTAGTCTAGGAGGGGTCTCAAATCCAAAAGGTAGAAAATGAGGGGAAAATCCCGCATTACACCACATTCATTTTGGGGGGATATTTTCTACAAGCCATTTGCTATTCTAGGTGCTGGAGATATTGCAAGGAACAAAACCAATAAGGTTCCTGCTCTGACGGGACTCATAGTCTAGGGGTGAAACACAAATAATGAAAACTTAGCAAATATTTTCTTTTAGGACCTCAAGCTAATGTCAATATCCAAATCCACTTGAGGTTGGTGTCCATTGATTGACTTTCCTCTTGAAGATGGATTCTATTTTCTAGTTTATGGGTATGTCCAGTAATTTTGCATTCTACCCTGGACTTTGTGAATGATCTGTTGAATAGTCTCTGGGTTCTGTTGGGCACATCTGAAGAATATTGATTTATTTGTCAGTTTTTGTTTTAATAGGAAGTTAGCCTGGCTGGACAGCAGCTGAATGTCTATTTGCTTCTCTTAGGCTGAGTTGGACCTCTTGGAGTCTGTCTTGTGCGTATGTGTAGTTACGGGATCAACCAGAGGTTTGATAGAGGCACTCTCAAAATTTGGGTTCCCCTTCTGTGATTCTTTCTTTTCTGATAGGTCCCTCTAGCATTTTTTTTTTTTTTTTTTTTAAACAGATGGGGTTTCGCCATGTTGGCCAGGCTGGTCTTGAACTCCTGGACTCAAGCAATCTGCCTGCCTTGGCCTCTCAAACTGTTGGTATTACAGGCATGAGTCACCATGCCTGGCCATCCTTCTAGCTTTCTAGCTGCTGGTGTCATCCTGAAAAGTCCCTTCTGATTTTTTGATAGTAAGACTTCGGGTTTCTGGCCTCATGCCAGCAGCAGTGCTGACTGGGGACTGTCTGCAGGTGAAAGCAATAAAAACTGAAAATTTGGGCCGGGCATGGTGGCTCACACCTTTAATCTCAGCACTTTGGGAAGCCAGCGTGGGTAGATTACTTGAATCCTGGAGTTTTAGACCAGCCTGGGTAACATGGTGATACCCTATCTCTACAAAAAATACAAAAATTAGCTGGACGTGGTGGCATGTGTCTGTAGTTCTAGCTGCTTGGGAGGCTGAGGCAGGAGGATCACTTGAGCCCAGGAGGTCGAGGCTGCAGTGAGCTGAGATCAGGCCACTGCGCTCCAGCCTGGACCACAGAGCAAGACTGTGTCTAAAATCAAATCAAATCAAATCAAATCCAAAAAATCAAACTGTGTCTTTCTCACCCCTCTTTCAGTTTCTTCCTGCTTTGGGCCACTTCCCAGTGCCTCTTGAGCATTGTCTTTTGTATATTGTCCAAAATTTATGGTTATTATTTGTAGGAGAGCTGGTCAAATATGAGCTACTATGTAATTATGAGAAGAACTCTAAAACTTGGAAGTAAGTGAACAGATATGATCATTCCCCATAGTGATCAATGCTATGATGGAAAACAGCATGGCAGGGAGTGTCTGGAGTGTGTCTGCGGAGGGTCACTTCAAATGAGTGCAGAAGGGACATTGAGCTGAGGCTGGGATGCCATGGGAAAGCCACATTTGTGTGGTGGGGCAGGAGCACCCCAGAGGGAATATCAGATGTAAAAATGTTCAGGCAAGAAGGACCTAGGCTGCTGGAGAGGCAGGGGTTAGGCAGTGGGGACAAGAGAGAAGGAAGGCAGAGATGCAGGCAGCAGCTGGACCATGCGACAGTCATTGAGATTTTATTCTACATAGAATGATCTATCACTGAGAGGACTTCAAGCAAGACAGTGATGTGATCTGTTTTGCTCATTCAAAAGATCACTCTGCAGGCCAGCACTGTGACTTCTGTCTGTAAACCCAGCACTTTGGAAGGCCAAGGTGGGAGGATTGCTTGAGGCCAGAAGTTCAAGACCCTGTCTCTACAAAAAAAAAAAAAAAGTGTCATGCTTGGTGGCATGCACCTGTACTCCCAGCTACTCAGGAGCAATGATTATGCCACCCTGGATGACAGAGCAAGACCCTGTTTCTAAAGAAAAAAACAAAAGGACATTGGAACCAGGTCCCCTCCATCCTAAGGTGCCTACAGAGTATCTCTCTCTGCAAAGAGTAAACATCATCCAACTCTGCACAGAGTGGAGCAGCAGGAAAATGCCCTCATCTAATTTCTGTGCTGCTTGAGAGGCCTGGACAGCCCAATAACCAGCTCCTTGCTGATGATGCAATCAGGAAATGGCTCCTAGTTGAGCTAAGGAAAATTTGGTTTCTTCTTTTGGTTCTCAAAGGACAGGGTAGTGGCTGGGTGAGGTGGCTCACACCTGTAATCCCAGCACTTTGGAAGGCCAAGGTGGGAGGATGGCTTGAGGCCAGGAGTTTGAGACCAGCCTGGCAAGGCCCCATCTCTACAAATAATTTTTAAAAATTATCCAGGCATGGTGATGTATGCCTACCATCTCAGCTACTTGGGAGGCTGAGGTGGGAGGATCACTTGAGCCCAGGAAGTTGAAGCTCAGTGAGTCATGATCATACCACTGCACTCTAGCCTGGGTGACAGAGTGAGACCTCATCACTTTAAAAATAAAGATTGCTCTGATTCTGCAGAGAATAGGCAGGAAGGCCAATGGGGAGCTCCTGTGGGAGGGGGAAGACAGGGGCTTGGGTAAGAATGCCACCACACAGGCAGGCCCACCATGGGCAATGAGCATCTCCACGCACTGTTGAGTCTGTATGAACAGAAAACATGAATGGTTAATATAAGCCATAGCTGGTCACTGTCCCCAGAACCAAAGACTCAAGTGAGGTTGATAGAAGTGCTTCCTAAGAGACTACTCCTCAGGGGGATAAATACAGTCCAGTGGTTACAGCAGAACAGCCCTGCCTGGCCCTGTCCATCAATTTCGTGGTGCCTGGCCTGGGATATTCAGGCTCACAGGTTTTCAGCTACAGTAGATGTATTAGTTCATTTTCACACTGGTTTAAAGATAATGCCTGAAACTGTGTAATTTATGAAGGAAAGAGGTTGAATTGACTCACAGTTCCATATAGCTGAGGAGGCCTCAGGAAACTTACAATCATGGAGGAAGAGGAAGCAAACATGTCCTTCTTCACATGGCAGCAGGGAGGAGAAGAGTGAACAAAGGAGGAACTTCTAAATACTTATAAAACCATCAGATCTTGTGAGAACTCTCATGATCATGAGAGCAGCATGGGAGAAATTGCCCTCATCATCCAATCACCTCCTACCAGGTCTCTCCCTCAACATCTAGGGATTACAATTCAAGATGAGATTTGGATGGAGACACACAGCCAAACCATATCAGTAGAGCACTTGCAGGTATTAGATGGGCCAGCTGCCTTGGGCTAGGCTGGGCCTGGGCCCCTCACCTTCTTCTGGTCCTTCAGCCAGGTGAGGTTCATCCACACAGTCCCTGGGGTAAGTGGACTCAAGTCTGGACAATGCATTCTTCACTTTCCCGAAGACAGGGGCAGAAATCCCTCCTGGTTTCTTGGCTTAAGCCTGGGTGCCAGCATACCCCATCAGAGATACCCCCCAATCAGAGGCAGCAGCTCACCTTCACCCTGAGGCATTCTGCTTCCTTAGCTGTGGCTCCTTATGTCTTTGGCTCCCTCCAAGGGCACCCTGGGGTGAGGAGGAGTTTGGTTGTAATTATTGCAATCTCTTTCCCAAAGCCAAAGGTAGCCATCTCCCTAATGGACAGAGTGGCAGCTTAGATGTGGGACTCTGTGTACAGAGAGGCCTGGATTCAAATCTGCAATCTTAAGAATTTGCGAAGTCAAATTCTGCAAGCTTTATAGCCCTCTTAACGTCATCTATTAGCAGGAATACAAACAACTCCTACTTCACAGTGTGGCTGCGAGACTCAGATGAGATGGTATTGAGTGAATGGCCTGTTGGATGCTCAACAGAATGCAGAAATAAGGAGCTGTCAATCAACATTAGCTGCAATAGAAACAATGAGGTATACTACTTTCCATAATTAAGAATGGCCAACTCTTCAGGATGGGAATAAATTCAAACAGTCGTGGATGGACTAGAGCTGTACTGGAACTCATGAGTAATGAGGCGTGGCACTGATTCGGAGCGTGGCCTCAGCCATGGGTACATGGGGCTGGAGGGCTCCTGGTAGTAACTGGGCAGGAGGCCGGGTGCAGTGGCTCATGCCTGTAATCCCCGCACTTTGGAAGGCTGAGGCGGGTGGATCACTTGATGTCAGGAGTTCGAGACCAGCCTGGCCAACATGGTGAAACCTTGTCTCTACTAAAAGTACAAAAATTAGCTGGGTATGGTGGCACGTGCCTGTAATCTCAGGTACTTGGGAGGCTGAGGCAGGAGAATCGCTTGAACCAGGAAGGTAGAGGTTGCAGTGAGCCATTGCACTCCAGCCTGGGCAACAGAGTGAGACTCTGTCTCAAAAAAAACCCCCACTCCTGCAAAAACAAACCCTACCCCTCTCTGAGGTCCTTAGGTCCTTTAGCAACATGGATGCCAATGGTGGAAATCATGCCAACGAGTCCTAGAGCTTGTGGATTGATTATATCACTGTGTAGCATCCTCAGGCTCAGGAAAGAAACCTTAGAGATGGGCCCAGTGTTAGACCCGCCTGAGTGAGTCCTGTGAATCTTGACATTCATCTAGGATAGGCCCCAAGTCATCAAGGTAGAAAATAAAAAAGGAAGCTACTCAGGAGGTTGAGGCAAGAGGATCTTTTGGGGCTAGGGGTTAAAGACCAGTCTGGTCAACATAGCAAAATCCCATCCCTACACAAAAACCAAAAAATTATACAGGAGTGGTGGCATGCGTCTGTAGTCCCAGGTACTGGGGAGGCTGAGGTGGAAGGATCTTCCGAGCTTAGGAGTTTGAGGCTGCAGTGAGCTACGATCACACCACTACATTCTAGCTTGGGTAACACAGTGAGATCCATTCTCTAGAAAAATAAAAATAAGTTAAGAAAGAAAATTGAAAGGATGGAAATAAACAATCTTGTCTTACACCAGATTCATATTTTTGCAAAGTGCATGGTTTGGGGGATGAGATGGTCCTGAAATGCTGGGTGGGTTTAGTGCGCCTAAAATTCATTTTTACAACCCAAAAGTGCCATCAGGTTAGGGCACTACACATTTTAGTCTCCAATTCTAGAAAGTTAAAATTTAACTTTAAAATTTTAAAATGTAAAAGCCACAGATGTTATGACTCAACTGAAGCCGGTCCTCTGCCTTAGGATTGTATTAGAAGTAACTGGAAGGCCTCATCACTTACTGATGGAGGAAGGAAGCCTGGAGGGCTGCCTGGGGGAAGAATCTTCCTACCCAACAAAACAAGGGGGCTCCATTGAGAAATGGACACCGGTGACTGAGGGCAAGGCTGGCCTCTCTCTGTTGCCTTTCCCAGGGGGCTCTTCAGGGCTCTCTGGCTCCTGCTAAGGGATAGGAAGCCTGGGTCCCTGCCCCAAGATGGCAGGAAGTACAAATTCAGGTGCATGTATTTTCTTCTTTTTTTCTCTCTCTTTCTTTCTTTCTCTCTCTCTCCTTCCTTCCTTCCTTCCTTCCTTCCTTCCTTCCTTCCTTCCTCCCTCCCTCTCCTTTCCTTCCTTCCTTCCTTCCTTCCTTCCTTCCTTCCTTCCTTCCTTCCTTCCTTCCCTCTCCTCCCTTCCTCCCTCCCTTCCTTCTTTCTTTTCTTTTCTTTCTTTCTCTCTCTCTCTTTTTTGTTGAGACAAGGTCTTGCTCTGTCACCCAGGCTGAAGTGCAGTGGCACGATCACAGCTCACCAGAGCCTCCACCTCCTGGGCTGAAGCCGTCCTCCCTCCTCAGCCTTCCAAATGGCAGGGATTACAGGTGTGAGCCACCATGCCTGGCCAGATGCATGTATTTTCCAGAGAGGCTGGATTATCTTCTTTGAATATGTCCAGATGGTGTGGGGCATCAGATGCCAGGCCCTTTTCTTAGAGCAGGTGTGTTACATGTAGCAAGGTAATTATTACTGCCTTGTCCCAGGGCTGGTATCTCTGGGTCTCCTGGGGGTGAGGTTATCTGGAAAGCCAGCCTTGGATGGTCTGGAGGTCTATTTGGAGGAGACACAGCTTTAAGGACAGCTGTGAAGGTGGAAAACCTCCTGCCCTGCCCCTCTGCTGCTCCCTGTCCTGGGGCTAGGCTTTCTGTGCTACTCAGAAAAGCAGAATAAAAAAGGAAAGAGGAAAGAAGGGAAATAAAAGAAGCACATTTGTCCAGTGATACAGGACTTGTAGAAAGTAGGAAAATTAAAACTTGAAATTGAAAGAAAAATCAGAAGGAATAAAGACAAAAGGAAAATACAATAGTACAAGCTCTGAATAATTCCATCCAGTAAAAATTAAGATTAGGTGAAATTGATAAGATGAAATGATAAGATAAAATGAAATATTTTCTTTTTTTTTTGGAGATGGAATCTCATTCTGTTGCCCAGGCTGGAGTGTGGGGTGATCTTGGCTCACTGCAACTTCTACCTCCTGGGTTCAAGTGATTCTCATGTCTTAGCCCCTGAGTACCTGGGATCATGCCTGCTAATTTTCGTATTTTTACTAGAGATGAGGTTTCGCCATGTTAGCCAGGCTGGTCTCAAACTGCTGACCTCAAGTGATCCACCTGCCTCAACCTCCCAAAGTGCTGGGATTACAGGTGTGAGCCAACAGGCCCAGCCAAAATGAAATCTTTTAATCTGAAATAAGATGAATCTGATAACATAAAGACAAAATGACACCATGAGAGTTCAAAAGCCAAGAAGATAAGACGTTAAAAGCAGAAAGGTTGACAAAAAGAGAGATAAACAGTTAGGAAAAGGTGAAGATTTACATGAAGGATGAAGAATAAGAATGAAACAGGTAAATGATAATTTATATAAATAGAATCTCACTGGGAGGGAATATTTTAAGAAGTCAGCTGGAAGCACTTGCAGAGGATGAAGGAAGTGGCTTTGTAACTGGTTCTTAGAGTGTCCTAAACTAAGCCTCCCCTCTGCAGAGGTTGGTGTCACTCAGCAAGAAGAATTAAAGGATGCTGGGCACCCTGCAGCTTTATCAGCTGCTGCTGCTACCTTGAAAAGATTTTATCAAGATAAACAGCCAGGGGGTTTGTGGTTACTCAAGAATCTCAACGTCACTAATCATGGGGAAATGCAAATCAAAACCACAATGTGATACCACCTTACTCCTGCAACAATGGTTATAGTTAAAAAGTCAAAAACAATAGACGTTGGTGTTGATGTGGTTGATGTGTGAAAAGGGGACACTTCTACACTGCCCGCAGGAATGTAAACTAGTACAACCAATATGGAAAACAGTATGGAGATTCCTTAAAGAGCTAAAAGTAGATTTGCCACTTGATCCAGCAATTCCACTACTGGGTATTTACCTAAAAGAAAAGAAGTCCTTATATGAAAAGGACACTTGCAGATGTATGTTATAGCAGCACAATTCACAATTGCAAGATGTGGAACCAGCCTAAGTGCCGGTCAATCCACAAGTGGATAAAGAAAATGTGGTATATATACACCATGGAATACTACTCAGTTATGAAAAGGAATGAAATAATGTCTTTTGCAGCAAGTTGGATGGAACTGGAGGCCATTATCCTAAGTGAAGTAACTCAGGAATGGAAAACAAAATGCCATATATTCTCATTAATAAGTGGGATATTGGGAGACTGAGGTTGGCAGATCATGAGGTCAGGAGATCGAGACCAGCTTGGCCAACATGGTGAAACCCTGTCTCTACTAAAAATTATTAAAAAAATTAGCCAGGTGTGGTGGCATTTGCCTGTAGTCCCAGCTACTTGGGAGGAGGCTGAGGCAGGAGAATCACTTGAACTCGTGAGGCAGAGGTTGCAGTGAGCCAAGACTGTGCCACTGCACACCAGCCTGGGTGACAGAGCAAGACTTCATCTTAAAAAAAAAAAAAGTGGGATAAAAT
>NW_012113364.1:5594906-5595612 GCF_000951035.1 Colobus angolensis palliatus | reverse complement strand
GAGGCAGAGGTTGTGGTGAGCCAAGATCATGCCACTGGACTCCAGCCTGGGCGATAGAGCAAGACTTCATCTTAAAAAAAAAAAAAAGTGGGATAAAATGAAATCTTATAATCTGAAATATGAGGAATGTTATAAAATGAAGAGAAAATGACACCATGAGAGTTCATGTAAAAGATAAAGCCAAGAAGATAAGATGTTAAAAGCAGAAAGGTCGATGAAGAGAGAGAAATACAATTCGGAAAAGGTGAGGATTTACATTAAGGATGAAGAATAAGAATTATTCTTTTGATTTTCCATTCCTGAGTTACTTCACTCATAGCTAAGTTATGAGGATAGAAAAAACATACAGAGCGATCTAACGGACTGTGGGGACTCAGGGTAGGGAGAGGTTGGGAGTGGAGTGAGGGATAAAAGACAACATCTTGGGTACAGTGTGTGATGTGTGCACTAAATCTCAAGAATCGCCACTAAAGAACCCATCCATATAACCAAAAACCACCTGTACACTAAAAACCATTGAAATAGAATAATATTTTAAAAAAAGGAATCTGGGCTGGGCGCAGTGGCTCACGCCTGTAATCCCAGCAGTTTGGGAGGCCGAGACGGGCGGATCACACGGTCGGGAGATCCAGACCATCCTGGCTAAGACCGTGAAACCCCGTCTCTACTAAAAATACAAAAAGTAGTCCGGCGTGGTGGCGGGTGC
>NW_012113364.1:5527767-5594550 GCF_000951035.1 Colobus angolensis palliatus | reverse complement strand
CCTGTAGTCCCAGCTACTCAGGAGGCTGAGTCAGGAGAATGGCGTGAACCTGGGAGGTGGAGCTTGCAGTGAGTCAAGATCTTGCTACTGTGCTCCAGCCTGGGTGACAGAGCGAGACTCAGTCTCAAAAACAAACAAACAAACAAAACTCAGATGCATCCAGATCAGCCTGGAGCAGGCCTGGTAAACCCATCTTCTGTAGAGGCACTGTTGCCTTTGGGGGAATTTTTTAAAAAGGTGATTTCTCACGACCTGAACCAGGTGCCCAGGTGAATGCCAGCTCCTCTCCCTCCCTGTGTAGCCCTGTTTCCCTCCTTAAGGGGAGCCCTGGATTCAGATTTCACTCTGAAGTGAGTGAAGCTTCCCAGCCAGCATCTACTCAGCAAAATCTGCACCTGGTTGGGGTTGCAAGAGGCAGTATTGCCTGTGGGGTTTAGAGCCAGGCCATGTAGTTATTTCATGCTAGGATCCAGCCAAGGCAAGGTGGACCGTATTAGATCGTGCCTCAATATTACCAGTATGGCTACTTCTGTTTTTCTTTTCCCAAATTTCTTTCTAGTCATGTCACAACCCAAGGGTGAGTGTTAGGGTGGGAGTTAGGGTTAGGGTTAAAGTGAGCGCCTAACCTGCATACCCACTTTGGGAATGCTGGAAATGAAGGCAGATCCCTGGGATTGAAACGAGATTGTTCTCTTGACCTTGACCTCCTCCATGGGCAGGAACTGGAGTGGCTCATTTCACTCAGCCTGCAGACTCTGGATGGCTAAGTGTTAACAACTCCATGAAGGGTCAGGGTGACAGCCTTCTGCACCTGTGCTTTTTGACATCCGGCTTCTTGTTCAGTGTCCAGGAAGAATCAGGTCATGTGAACTGTTTGAAAGCGGATGAATGCAGAAGACTTTATCGAGCAGTGGAAGTGGCTCTTGGTGGAGGGGCAGCTGGAAAGGGGATGGTATGGGGAGCCGGTGATCTTTTCCCTGAAGCTCAGCCATATCTGGCTGGGCTCCCCTCCAAAACCACATGTCTGAAGTTAGCTACGTGTACCTGCATCTCTGATGCTCAGTTGCTGCTTCTCTGCTCACTGCTCAGCCACTTGTATCCTTGCTGGTCAGCCACTTGTGTTGCTCTTTTTCTTTTTATGGGCACAGAATAGGGGCATGGCAGGCCAGTAAGGCAATCATTTGGGCAGGAAAATTGGGCCAGTTGTTTCAACTTAGGGCCGAGGTTCCAGGCTCGAGGGTAGGGTTTCGCCGGGAGCCCAGCTGTTCTGTATCAGGATGACTCTAACACCAGCTGGGGAAAGTGGGGTTTCTGGGACACCAATATTCATGCAGTCAAAGCCAAGAAGGGCAAACTAGTGCCTCTCAAACTCAGCCTTAGAGGATTACCTGAGCTGATCCAGACATGAATCCTGAGGAAAATACGGCAGCCAAATGCCCTGCCCCAAGATTCCATGGGTTACCAAAGAAGGAAGATCTGAGGAATCTTCCTTCCCAAGGAAGGACAAGGGAATGACTGCCAATGGATATGAGGTTCCTTTTGGGAATGATGAAAATGGTCTAAAATGGGCTGTGGTGATCACAATCCATTTTAGACCATTTGCACAATTATCGTGTGCATCATGGAATTTTGAAGCAGTAGGGTGAGAACTGTGATGCTCTGAGCAGTGGCAGGGCATCGTCAGCATGGCATTCATGTGTTGTTGTCCAGCTCAACTTTGCACCCACTGGGATGGGCATCCATCTTCTTGGCTGCTTGGTGTTTCTGGGGATCTACTTCTAGGCTTTTCAATGGGTAGAGGTCTGCCAAACTAAAAAACAAAGTGATTACTTGGAGTCTTGCTTTGTCACCCAGGCTGGAGTGCAGTGGCATGATCATAGTTCACTGCAGCCTCGACCTCCTGGGCTCAAGCAATCCTCCCGCTGCAGCTTCCCAAGTAGCTGGGATAACAGGCATGCACCGCCATGCCTGGCTAACTTTTTAAAATATTGTTTTGTGGAGACAGGGTCTCTCCATGTTTCCCAGGCTGGCCTCAAACTCCTGGCCTCAAGCAATCTTCCCAGCTTGCCCTCCCAAGGGCAGGGGTTATAGGTGTAAGCCACATCACCCAGTGACATAAGACCTTGAACTACAGGGAGACCCATCCAGGCGGGGCTGAGCAAAGGACTGAGAATGTCTGTGGAAAGCTCTGGTAAACTCCAGGAGCCCTATGTGAGCTGGAGGGGAAGCTACAGAGGACGACTGTCTGCAAGTGGTGAATATATGGCTGAGGTGCTGCCGATAATGTGGTAAATCTGGGGACTACTGTCTTCCAGAGTCCTGGAGGGTGCAGTGCGACAGTCACCCTGGGCAGAGCCCCTTCCCAAACCCAAAGGAAAATAATTTGTTCTGCCAAAAATACACCTGCACTTGTATGCTCATTGCAGCATTATTCACAAGAGCAAAGACATGGAATCAATGTAGGTGCCCATCAGTGGTGGATTGGATAAAGAAAATGTGGTCCATATACACCATGGAATACTACACAGTCATCAAAAAGAATGAGATCATGTCCTTTGCAACAACATAGATGCAGCTGGAGGCCATTATCCTAAGTGGATTGATGCAGGAACAGAAAACCAAATACTGCATGTTCTCACTTATAAGTGGGAGAGAAACACTGGGTACATGTGAACATAAAGGTGGGAACTACAGAGACTGGGGCTACTGGAGAGGGAAGAGAGGAAGGGGGGTAAAGGTTGAAACTCTACCTATTGGTACTACGCTTGCTACCTGGGTGACTGGAATGTTTTTACCCCAAACCTCAGCATCACACAATATATCCATTTAACCAACTGGCACATGTACCTTCTGAATCTAAATTAAAGTTGGCAATTTAAAAACCCTTAAAACAAATAAACAAACAAACAGAGGAACAGGGAAGAACAGCTCAGCAGAGGGAGGAGCTCCAGGTGAAACTTAGAGACCCAGTGATTCCCTGTGTGGGGCTCAAAACACAAGGTCCCTGTGATCGTGTTTAAGGCCAGGGTGTCCCAGGGCAGCGTGGATTACCTCGAACCCACTGAGGAGGCTCCTACAACCATGACTAATGAACATCAAGAGCTAATGGACTCCTCTTCTTTCTCAAAGCCTCTGCCAACTCTGCCGCCAAGAATTATAAGCATTTAGAAAATAATTATACATCTGGACAAATCAGTTTCAGTCTATTGGATTGAATATAATCATATTAAAATATAATGAATACATTCAAACACACAATGCATGATTAAATAGTCACCTTAGGAACCAGTGCCGGTGAAGCATGCTGGCTGGTAACCAAGAACTATGTGGCAAGACCCCACAGCAGCCGGGACAGAAGTAGAAAGCCACTCCAGGCTTGCAATTGATTTCTTTGTCACCTTTGGTTTAGGTTCTAATTTACTTCCTCCCACCCTGGTTCAGGCGAATCCACACAAACTGGTTGTGGTTCTTTCAACCTGATTTTGTTGGCTGGTGCTAATCTTTGTGTCATTTGGGATGCAAAGGCGGAGTGGGGGAGGCAGGATGTTTTTGATGGGCTGATGGCCAGAGACTGCAATCTTCTGAGCAATCAGGGGTCTGCCTAGGGTCTCTGCCAATCCCATTGCACGGGGCATCTCACTCATGTCCTCCCTCGGGAGGCGAGGACACCAAACAGCAGTGGTGCTTCTAAATCCTTGTTGTCTTATTATCCTTGGCTTCCGGATCACAGCTGGGACCGCCCTCTGACGGCACTCATTGAGCATATCTCCAGGTTTCTGGGCCTGGATGAAACTCAGGCTCTACGGGAATCCCAGGGAAGCTGAGCCTCCATCTGGCAGCTGACCTGGAGACCTGAAGCATGCCTTGGCTAAGCATGCCTTTCCCCACTGACTTGCCCTGGACCAAATACTTGGTCTCAGCTCTGTGGCCTCTTTGTGCCCTGCACTTCTCTGCCCCCTGGCCCAGCCCAGCCCAGCCCAGCCCAGTTCAATCAGCTGACAGATGCTGACACTGATGCAGGAGAGGTGGGTCCCCAAAATGGGGTGATGCCCGGGAAGGTTCTTTTTGCTGTTTGTTTTTTTTTGAGATGGAGTCTCACTTTGCCGCCCAGGCTGGAATGCAGTGATGTGATCTTGGCTCATTGCAACCTCCGCTTCCCGGGTTCAAGTGATTCTCTTGCCTCAGCCTCTTGAGTAGCGGGGACTATAGGCACATACCACCATGCTCAGCTAAGTTTTGTATTTTTAGTAGGGACAGGGTTTCACCATGTTGGCTAGGCTGGTCTTGAACTCCTGACCTCAGGTGATCCACCTGCCTCAGCCTCGCAAAGTGCTGGGATTACAGGCGTGAGCCACCGTGCCCAGCTGGGTTCTTGGCTTCACTCAGGAAACAATTCCAGGGTGAGCCAGTGGCAGAAGAAAACAGCTTTATTGAGGCAGCAGCGTTACAGCTCTGTGACTACTCCTGCAGAGCAGGGCTACCTCGTAGGCAGTGTGTGGAGAGCAGCAGCTCAGGGACAGTGCTGCAGTCATATTTATACTCACTTCTAATTATATGAAAATTAAGGGGAAGGCTATTCAGAAATTTTTAGAAGAGGGGTGGTAACTTCTGGGTGTTGCCATGGCAATGGTAAACTGTCATGGCACTGGGTGGCGTGTCTTATGGAGAGGTGCTTCCAGTCCTTCTTTCCTGTTTTAGCCAGTCTTCAGTCTGGTCTAGAGTCAAGTCCTGCCTCCTACCTCAACATCACAGGTGGAGACTGGAAAATGTCAAGGGTAGGGCAAAGGGAACAGTACAAGCCTTGGTGGTCAGCTTCAGAAGCAGACCCGCAACCTCAAAGGAAATGGAGGCCAGGCTGGGGCTGTTTGTTTTTGTGCTGCCTCTAGATGTGGGATCCTGGCCCCTGGGAACAGATCAGACTCAGGCACCTGGGTGGGCACTGGCCAAGAGAAGCCCTAGGTGAAGGAGCCTGGTGGTACCTGCCAGCGGAGTCACTGTCCAATAGGGCGGTTCTATGCCCCCCGCACGCCCCGTACCCTCACAGGCCTCTGCCCACTGCCTGGGACCCTGCTGTCTTAGTCACCACTCAGGCTTCCAGCATTTTCCCAGGAGGACTGACTAAACTGAGATCGTGAATTGGTGGCTCGCAGGCCCAGTTCAGCCCACAAACAGGTTTGTTGTTGTTTCTTCTTGTTTACTTGTGTCTTTGTTATGGTTTTCTCCCAAAGTGTTTTGAAACTTTGAAGTCGTTGCCAGCATTTGAAAAATCAGCTGATTTATTAACAATCTGGATTTCCAGCTCCTCTTTAAATCATGACATCTGGCAATGCCGGGCCATACTCACTCATAGCAACAATGGATGGGTGATGAGTTGTGGCTACTGCTTTGCACAAAGGGAGCCATTTCCTCGTGGTCTTTGCCTCTTGGCATGACTGCCGGCCCCTGTAGGCATTTGAGCTGGACTTCCCTGTTTTATAAGAAGGAAAAAACACAGGTGCATCTGGAGTGGATGACACAATAGTATGAATTAGATCCTGGTGCTCCCACAGGGAGAAAGATCTAGGTACTTTGTAGTAGTCTGCTCAGGCTGCCATAACAAAATACCGTAGACTGGTGGGTGGGGAGCTTAAACTATAGCTTAACAGCTATTATTTTCTCACAGCTCTGGAGGCTGGAAGTCCAAGATCAAAGTGCCAGCATGGTCAGGTTCTAGGGAGGACTCCTTTCCTGGCTTGCAGACAGCTGCCTTCTTGCTGTGTCCTCACATGGCAGAGATAGAGATCCCTCTCTTCTTCTTCTTATAAAGCCACGTCCAATTGGATTAGGGTCTCACCCTTAAAACCTCATTTAAAATGACCTCCCCTAACCCCTATCTTCAGCTATAGTCACATTGTGTTTGAGGGCTTCAATGTAGAGATTTGGATGAGGGATACAATTCACTCCATAGCATATCTGGAATTCAAGATGTATACTTGGGGGCTGGGAAGGGAAATTAAATGACCAATGGCAGTCTCGGGTCATCCAAGCATGTCACAAAAATGGAAAGAAACCATTGCCATGAAATGGATCAACTTGGCAACAGAGACGGGTACACAGCTCATGTTCCCCCGTCTACAGATACTGCTTGTCAGTCGTCCTGGGAGAAATACAGCTTATGGCAAATTCAGGACATCTTTCCTTCAAATATTTGCTTGAATTATCCAGATTGGGGGTCAACACTGGACTTCCAATCTCTACCGTTCTGTAACGTCTCTGGGAAGTTCTGTGCCGCCATGCTGGTGTTAGGGTGGAGTGGGGAGTGAGTTCAGGGAGGCTGGCGTGAGGGTCTTGCCACCACCCATTCCAGGAGCCCCTGGTCTGGCATCAAGAAGGCCTCTGGCCTGCAAGAGAAGCCATGTGACCCTAGGAAGCCACTCAGCCTCTCTGTCTCACTCCACCCAATTGTGAACCAGGGGTTGATGAGGTCAGTCTCTTTTGTAGGTCACTCTTCATGTGAGTAGATAATTTTGAGCCCTGGTTAAGGACACTGCACTGTAGTGGGTGCACGGAATGAAGGATTTGGCCCCAGGACTCAGGGAGGCCCATGGGCCTCTGGCTCTACCATGGGTCTCCTGAGCTTCCCGCCAAACTCCAGGATCCTGGATCTTCCCACAGCCTGCCTCCAATGAGTGAATCTGCCTCATACTCACTGCTCCTGCTTGGCGAGGGTGATGGGAAGATATGGTATTAGTAGGTAATTAAGTTATTAGCTGCCAAAGCTTAATTGCTCTCAGGAGTATTTTAACTGTAGCAGGGGACTCAAAAACAGAAAGCCTTGGAGACAGCAGACATCATAGAAACAGAAGGAAGGGGGAGTATATGTGAGGGTGCGTGTGTGAGAGTGCGGTGTGTGTGTATGTAAGAGTGTATGTGTATGCATGTATGTGTGTATATATGTGTGAGTGTGTGTGATGTGTGTGAATGTGTGTGCATGTTTGTGTGTGTGTATGTGCCATGCACATGAATGCATAAGTGGGAATGTTTGTGAGTGGTGTGTATGTGTGTATGTGTAGTGTGTGTGTTTGTTACGTGTATGAGTGTGTGCATATGTGCTGTGCATGTGAGTGTGCATAAGTGTAAGTGTATATGTGTATCTGTAGTGTGAGTGTGAATGTATATGTGTATGAGTGTGTGTGCATGTTTATGCACTGTGTGTGTGACTATGCATAACTGTGAGTCTGTATATGTATGTGTAGTAAGTGTGAGTGTATATGTGTATGAGTGTGTGCATATTTTACTGTGTATATGTGTGTGTGAGTGTGGTGTGCAAGAGTGCATGCAAGAGCTTGTGAGTGTGCATATGTGTGTGTTTATGAGTGTATCTGTGTGTGTGTATGTGTGAGTTTGTGTGTTTATGTGAGCATGCGTGGTGTGAGTATGCACATGTGTGTGTCCATGTGTGCTATGAGAGTCTATGTGACTGTACATGTGTGTAAGAATGTGCATGTGTGGTGTGCATGTATGAGTGTGTATGTTCGTGGGTGTGTGTAGATGAGTGTATGTGAGTGTATGTGTGGATGTGAGTGTATGATAGTGTGTGTATGAATGTGTGTGTACATGTGGTGTGTGTGTGCGTAAGTGTGAGTGTGTGAGGTGTGTGTGAATGTATGTGTGTATGTATGGTGTGTGTGAGTGTATATGTATGTATGAGTGTGTGAGTGTGTGTGAATGGGTGGGCACAAGCATCAGTGTGTATGTATGAGTGTATGTGTAAGTGTGTAAGTGAGCATACGTGTAAGAGTGTGTGTGTGCGCATGTGTCTAACAGGACCTGCCTCTGTGATCTCTGCCAGGGCGCCCATCAGTGCAAACTGCCGGGGTGAGCCCAGGTCTGAAGGTGGCCACCAGCCACTGGCCTACTCCAGGTGGGTTTAGAGTGAGCCAGCACAGCCATCAGAGAACCTTCTCAGAGCTAGACCAGCTGCCCCAGGAGAAAGATGGTGATCCTAAATATTATCCTACCAGGAAAGTCAGGCCTGGGGCTGTGGCCTCCATGGTTGGGGTGCTTCCTTTTGGTGGTGGGAGATGGATTCTCCAGGGAGAGCTGGGCCACCAGATCTTTCTCTGTCCTGTGGCTTGACTGCTTCTAGGAACTTCCTGGGCTGAAGACAAGGGACTTTGACAAGGGCTTGATTTGGAATATGGGGAATTTTTATTGTTCCAGTTTGTTTTTCCCAAAGCAGGTTTACGGGGGCAGGATGAGGGGACAAGAGCTGGGGCTGCTCCTCTGGCAGCTGCTCCTGAGTGTGAGGGGCGAAGCCAGCTGGGCTTCTGGGTCAGTGGGGACTTGGAGAACTTTTCAGTCTAGCTAGAGGATTGTAAATGCACCAGCTGGTGCTCTGTGTCTAGCTAGAGGATTGTAAATGCACCAATCAGTGCTCTGTGTCTAGCTAGAGGATAGTAAATGCACCAATCAGCACTCTGTAAAATGGACCAATCAGCAGGACATGGGCGGGGCCAAATAAGGGAATAAAAGCTGACGACCCGCCCCCACACAGGGGCAACTCACCAGGGAATCCTTCTACTGTGTGAGTGTGTTGTTCTTTCACGCTTCACAATAAATCTTACTGCTGCTCACTCTTTGGGTCCGCTCCACTTTTAACACTCACCGTGAGGGTCTGCGGCTTAGTTCTTGAAGTCAGCAAGACCACGAACCCACCAGGAGGAACAAACAACTCCAGACGGGCCACCTTTAAGAGCTGTAACACTCACTGCAAGGTCCATGGTTTTATTCTTGAAGTCAGCGAGACCAAGAACCCACCAGAAAGAATAAATTCCACGCACAGGTGGGCACAGAAACTAAAGGTGGGCTCAGCTGTGTGCAGGTGATGGCTGGGTCGCAGCTGGGCCAGGCTGGGAGCCATCTGGGTACTTTCACAGTGTGGAGACAAGCTCCAGATTATGGTGGTGTTCTAATCTATGATTTTTTCTTTATCGGTTTATGATTCCTCTCTAAAAGAGAATTGCTTCATCAACTATTTGGTTATCCTGTAATATAATCTGTATAGAAAAGGCAGGACAGTTGTTTGGTTCTTTTCTTATTACTTTTAAAAGAGTAATTACTTTAATGCCTTAGCAATTACATTCATGTCAATTTTCAGGATGATGAGTTGTACCATATTTGGTTACTGCATATGCCTTCCGGTTGGTTTCTCTGTCATTTGGCATCATTGAGAGCTTATCCACTTTAGGCCTGACAAGACTTTTCGTATTTCCTCCCATGGAACTGGTTACTTAGCTGGAAATGGTATTTAGAGACTACAATTTGGGTGCTCATTGCCTGAGTTTTATTACCTTGACGTCTTTTCAGTGACAAAACTGACATGTCCATATTTTTTTAAAGACAAAAATAAATTATGAGTTCACACTGATATTTTTATTCAGACTAGATTTCAGAGTTTTTACTTAACCTTAAAATTGTTATATTTACAGCTCTTTTCTCTAACATGGAAAATCTTGATTCCTAATGATGTTACATGAATCTCTTATGTATGATTTCTTTGTGGTTCTTTGTGTCCTGAGACTGTGTCTCAGTTGGAAAGCTCAGTCAAAATACTATGTTTTCAAGTAACTTGAAAAAAACGATTTTCTCTGTAGTTAAGCCATTAACTTGAAATACAGTTGTGTTTGTGTGTTCCAGTTCATTTTCTATTTTAAGGAATTGCTTTGCTTTTTCTTTTTGATACAATTTTGTTCAAATCTGTAAAACTTTTGATTTATTTATGTTTGCTATTATAAATAGGCTCTGCTCATACGTTATCTTCTAACTCAGTATTGCTTCTACACATCTCCTATTAAGTTCTGTATGCTGGTCTTATATTCTAATGCTTTACTAAATTCACCTATTATTTGTAATAGTTTTTTTCATGAATTCTTTTGGATTTTCCAGACATATAATCATATCACCTTCAAATAACTTTATTTCTTTTCCCATCTTATGCCTCTAATTGCTTGTCTAATCATGTTGGTTAATGCCTACAATACAGTGTTAATAGTAGCAGAGATAGTGAACATCCTTGTATTTTTTCTGATTTTGGCAATAAAGTTTCTAGTGCTTCCTGGAAAGTAGGGTGCTGGCTTGTGAGCTGATGTGGAGGTGTATGTATTTATGTTCAGGAAATATATATAGTTCCCTATTTTATTCTGATTTCCAGTGTTAATTTTATTGTTGTGAGCCATTCATAGGTCTTGGTTTTCATTTTGAAGAACCAGGGTTTAGGATGTTTTGCTTATGTCAGTCTAAGCCAGGACCGAAGGGACGTTAGGGCTCCTGAGAAGTCTCACCTGCAGTAGAATTGTACGGAGGTACAATTCTAATTTCAAAGTACAAAGCTAATTTCAGTTTTCAGATGTCGGCTTAGAATTTTGGCTTTGACTGTGTATGTATTTTATTTTCATGATGATATCTAATTGGTTTTGGATAGAGATAGGGAGAAAACAAGTTTTCATTTTATATCATATAGAAGGATTTCGCTTTTGCATCTTTCAAGGAATTCCATGGACATTTTCTACATCCTACATCAGCAGTTTTAGATTTCTTTTTTGTACTTTTGAATACTTCTTAGTATTAAGGTATTCAAAATGATGGCCAACAATCACGTCTGCAGAGTCAGTAAACACAAGTGCAATGATGAGACTTCATTGCTCATAAGCAGTTGAGTAGATGTGACAACCTGTCTTACATATTTAAGAGCTCCAGGCTCTCATGTTCCAGCAAATGCAGGGCTTAGCTTTGGGGCAGGCTGGAGCTCACACTCTGCCCCCATTCTCTTTTTTGTCAGCAACTCATACCTCATTACACACCATACGGCATGACCTGCACCATGCAACATTTTGTCCAAAAGGTATCTTCAAAAAAGAATTATGTTCATTTATAACAAAAATAAATTCTTCTTGTGGGTTAAATGTGGTGCGTCTTTGCAGGGTTTTAGAGGAAAGGACCACGGGCAAAACCATTATCAAGCATTGAAAAAATTATGATTATAATGTGGCCCTCAACAATCGTAAAATCTAGCAGAGACCGCAAGATGCAAAAGACTCTTAACTTGATGCCCAACGTGGTTAAAAGGGAGGGAACATTCCTTGGTGATTTTTTGAACTGGGTCTTCGAGTAACAGCCTGGGAACCACTGTTCCATGGGGCTCCCAGAGACTAAATAAAATCATTTAACCCATGCTTATGAATTATTTATGCCCATAAACAATGCAGGCTCATCCTCCTCCATTCACAAACATTAGATTTTCGGCTCAATCTTGCTCCCAGTGATTGGAATTTTAGACACTTCAAAAGGGATCAAATCCATGAAAGACTTTGGTGTGCTGAGTCTGCTTGTAACCCATGTACCAGTTTGGTTGCTGAAGGCCACAGAGGCTGAAATATGCCTCCCTTCCTCAGAGGCTGGCACAGAGATTGATTTAAGAGTATACCCTGTGCCAGCCTCTGAGGAAGGGAGGTATATGGATACAGTCTGAGTGGAGTGGCCAACCTCATCATTTCAGCCTCTGTGGCCTTCAGCCACCAATCTGGTGCATGGGTTACAAGCACAGAGATCCATTTAAGAGTATACCGGGCTGGGTGCGGCAGCTCATGCCTGTAATCCCAGCACTTTGGGAGGCCGAGGCGGGTAGATCATGAGGTCAGGAGTTAGAGACCAGCCTGGCCAAGATGGTGAAACCCTGTCTCTACTAAAAATACAAAAATTAGCCGGGAGCGGTGGCGGGCGCCTGTAATCCCAGTTACTTGGGAGGCTGAGTCAGGAGAATTGATTGAACCTGGGAGGTGGAGGTTGCAGTGAGCTGAGATTGTGCCACTACACTCTAGTTCGGGCCACAGAGCAAGACTTCATTCCACCGCCGTCCCCCAGCCCCCGCCCCAAAAAAGTATACTTGGGCCTAAGTGTGGTGGCTCACACCTGCAATCCCAGCACTCTGGGAGGCTGAGGTGGGTAGACTGCTTGAGCCCAGGAGTTTGAGACCAACCTGGGAAACATGGTGAAACTGCGTCTCTACAAAAAATACAAAAATTAGCTAGGAGTGATGGTGCCCACCTGTAGTCCCAGCTACTCAGGGGGCTGGGGGTGGGAGGATAACTTGAGCCTGGGAGGTTGAGGCTGCAGAAAGCTATGATTGAACCATTGCACTCTGCACTCCAGCCTGGGCAACAGAGCAAGACTGTCTCAAAAAAAAAAAAAAAAAAAGGAAAAGAAAATAATTGGTGGTAATTTGAATGCCTTTTCATGACCACTATGCAATCTTTGCATGTAACAAAACTGCACTTGTATCCCATAAATTTATACAAAAAATTATTTATCCATGATGGCCAGGGCCTTGTTGGTTTTGTCACCAACATCACCAATGTATTCCAGTTACACTCTCTGATCTTCACATCTCTCTGATCTTCACATCACTATCTTCACAAAGATAGAAGTCTTTGTCTTTATTATCTGTGTGTGTGTGTTTTAATTTTTTTCTGAGACTGAGTCTCACTCTGTTGCCCGGGCTGGAGTGCAGTGGCGTGATCTTGGCCCGCTGCAACCTTCACCTCCCGGGTTCAAGTGATTCTCTCTCGTGCCTTACCCTCCTGAGTAGCTGGGGACTACAAGCGTGAGCCACCACACACTGCTAATTTTTGTTTTTGTTTATTTTTAATAGACATGGAGTTTCACCATGTTGGCTAGTCTGGGCTCAAACTCCTGACCTTGGATGATCCACCCCTCTTGGCCCCCCAAAATGCTGGGATTATAGATGTGAAGCGCCATGCCAGGCCTACAGTTTGTTTTTAAGGTCAATATGGAACCAAAGGGAATTAACATTGATTAAATGTGTGTTCAATACATGTTTATTGAACACCAATTATTTTAAGGATGCCCCTGCCTGGGCCTAAATGCCACACAGTGCACATCTGCACACCTAGTGCCTCAGAAGGGGAGAATCAAAGTCTGCCTTCTTGGATACCCTCAGGAACAAACCGATCCTTCAGACTGAAGGAGCAGGGACAGTCTTCTCCTGTTCCGTGTGTTTGTGTCTGAGTTCCCAGCTTGACTCCGAGCTCTGTGAGGCTGCATCTGTGGTGGATTCACTTCTGCATGTCCCACCTCCATCCCGCTGTGTATCCAGTCCAGCGCCCATCTGAGCAGAGAAGGAGCTCAGTCACTATTAGTGCAAAAAGAAAAAAATGGAGAATGATAGTGTATTAGTCTGTTGCTTACTGCACTGCTATAAAGAAATCCCTGAGACTGGGTAACTTACAAAGAAAAGGGGTTTAATGGGCTCACAGTTCCGCAGGCTATACAGCAAGCATGGCTGGGGAGGCCTCAGGAAACTTACAGTTACGGTGGAAGGCCAAGGGGAAACAGGTATGTCTTCACGTGGCCAGAGCAGGAGGAAATGAGAGGAGGGAAGCACCTCACACTTTTTAACAACCAGATCTCATGAGAACTCTATCACAAGAACAGCATGAAAGTGGGAAACATTCACCCCGGTAATCCAGTCACCTCTTACCAGGCCCCACCTCCAACATTGGGGATTACCATTTGACATGAGATTTGAGTGGGGACACAAATCCAAACCATATCAGGTAGCTAGCATATGTAGCACCTGCTTTGTGCCTAACACTTTACAATAACTTTAAAAGGTAGGTGTTATTATCAGGTTCATTTTGCAGGTCAGGAAACTGAAGCCCAGAGAGGTTAAGTCACGTGCCCAAGGTCACACAGCCCGTAAGTGGCACAGCCAGGATTTGGACTGCATGGTCTAATTTGATTAGCGATGTTCTTAACAACATCACTCCACCATTCTCTGCATATCATGGGTTGGTAAAAGTGACGCAGGTGATGGAGCACTCAAAGGGTAGACCCAGGGTTGCATCACTTTTTGGGTGGATAAGAGTGCCTCCTACTGGTCTGAGCCCTAAAAGAGTGGCCAGTGTTCCAGGGACATTTTCAGTGCTAAAGGAAGTGAGCAGGTCACCTATTGGAACGAAAAGCTGACAAGGGGCTGGTGGCTCATGTCTGTAATCCCAGCACTTTGGGAGGCTGAGGCAGGTGGATCACTTGAGGTCAGAAGTTCGAGACCAGTCTGGCCAACATGGCGAAACCCGTCTCTACTGAAAATACAAAAATTAGCCAGGTCTGGTGGTGTGCACCTGTAATCCCAGTTACTCGGGAGGCTGAGGTGGAGAACAGCTTGAACCTGGGAGGCAGAGGCTGCAGTGAGCAGAGCAGGGATCACACCACTGCACTCCAGCCTGGGAGACAGAACAAGACTCTGTCTCAAAAAAAAAAAAAGCTGATAAGGACCCTCATGTGGGTCTAGGAATTAGCCCAAAGTGCTAACTTCAAGACTGAGGCTCAAAAATCCAGCTCCTCCCAGCTGACCTTTCAGATGGTGATTGTAAAGGCAATTAGCAAATGGACTTTAGAGGACAAATTCTGGAAATTAATTGTCCTTAGGAATCGCATCAGGAAATGAGGTAGCCAGTTAATTTGGGGACAAGGAAGCTCATTGGGAAATGCACCTTGGGTCCCAAGATGCATAAGGCTGTGAGGACTCAGGAGGTGCCTGTGTCTTGGAGAAGCTTCCAGTTAAATGGAAAGATGGAGGTCTGTCTTCTCTGCAGATGCCAACATGGGGTGCTTCATTAGTTGGCCAAGGGTAGGGTGGTCAGTCCGGCTTGTGCAGGGCAGTTTGGCTTCCCCCGTTGTTATGCCAGCAGGCAGCTGTGACTGGGAGAGGGGAATTCTGGAGAGATGGCTTCTGACTGCAGGAGCCAGCTCCATTTTGGGTCCCCTGGCTTTGTGTTTTTCTGGCACATCCCGAGTGACGCAGTAAGGGCACCAGAGGCCAGCTGAGCAGCAGGAGCGATTGTTCCTTACAGGGAGCTGCCACCTTCAGTGCCGTGCGCCTGTTGAGCTGTGGGCAGGTTCCAAGTCATTAAATGTATTGGGCTCAGAAGCCTGGCGACCATCAGCTTGGAACATCCTTGCAGAGAGCTCCTGGCGTTCTCATCTGGGTGCCCTGCTCTGATGTCCACACTGCCTTTGGGGGGACCTGACAAGAGAAGGGACTCAACGTATTCAGAAGTTTTTGCATATGGGGAGCTAATTGCTGCTTTTTGAAATATGCATTTACCACCAATCACAACTTCCATGGTGCTGGGACTGCCATGGCAACTAAAAGCATATCTGAAAATAAAATGTCATTTTTTTTTGTTTTTTTTGCGTTTCTACTGTAATGACACACTTGTTTCTCCTGTTTAACTTAACGAGCTAACTAGAGAAGTCTCCAAGAGTTTCAGCATGTGCAGCGTGTGTGGGGAAGTGGGTGTTGTAGTGTGTGTGAATATATGAGTCATAGGCATGTGTAAGTGAGCGGCGTACGGGTGCGTGCTGATGGGGACAGAGTGTGCAGCTGTGTGAAGTTGCGTGGGAGCCATGTGGGTGTGGGGGTGAGTGCTCCTGGGCATATGTCTCAGGGAACAGGCGAGTGAAGACATGCCTGTTTCCCCTTTGCCTTCTGCCATAATTGGAAGTTTCCTGAGGCCTCCCCAGCCATGCTAGGTGGGTCTAAGATCACCTCTAGGCTATGAATGTTACAAGGCTGATCTGTGAGCACGCATCTGAAGACCAGTGTGTGCATGTGTGTGTTTGAGGCCAAGTGCTGTTGCGTGGATGCATTACACATGTGCTGTTTGGTGAGACATGGCTTCTTGCTTTGAGACACTTACTCTCTTTAAGGTATCTTTGAGATCCCAGCCCTTGGGAAGTTCCAGCCCAGTCACAGGACATAACACCCTTCCTGTCCTATCTCATCACTCCTGTGGGATGGAGGGCTCAACTCTATCCCACAACCTTCGGGGAACCAGAGACCTCAGAGGTCAGGGGCACCCAGACACCATCTGGTCCAGCTCTGAGCTAAGGCCATGGGGGTTTCTGGTCCACGTGGAAATTACAAAGCATCCAGTTGGTTTATGTGTCTGTCCTTCATTCATTCACCCCAGTGGCTGATGAGTTACGCACAGGGCCTTGGGATGAGCCTGTTTCATTCGAGCCAAATGAGGCTAATTTTCAGTGGGTACTGTGTGGGCAGATTTACAACAACAATCTACAACAATAATGTCCACCATCCACATACAGCTCTTCAAGCCTTCTTCCTGCTTTCTACAGTCATATTCTGAGCCTGATCTCCTAAAAGCTGACTTTGATAGGAGACCGCTTCCCAGGCATGGGCATGCACCTCTCGCCAGAATTGAGAGAGCAGAAAGAGGGCAGAGGGACTCTTCCCAGGATGCGATATTCAGGGGCCAAGCAATGAGAAATGGAGACTCATCTGTGTGTGGCTGCAAGAAGCCATTGCCTGCTGCAACGTGCAGACATCCTTATGAGCACAGCTTTCTCAGATGGGTCCCTGATGCATGGTGGCCAGGGCTTTGTTGGTTTCGTCACCAACGTCTTCCAGTTACACTCTCTGAACTTCCCATCTCTAGAGAGTCTTTGTTTGTCTTCATTACTGTTTGTTTTTAACTTCAATGGAACCAAAAAGAACTGACATTGATTAAATGTGTGTTCAATACATGTTTATTGAGCAACAGTTACTTTAAGGTTTTTCCTGCCTGGGCTTAAATGCCACACAGTGTGCATCTAGCCTGGGGTTTTTCTCAACACAGTGTTGGGAGGAGGGGATGGAGATTGTAGACAAATGACAGTAGAAGTAGGCAGAGATGAGGGGTGCCTTAACTCAACCAAGGGAGAGGGCCAGGTCAAGGACAGCTTTTCAGAAGAGGTGACACCTGAACTGAGTTGTAAGGGACAAGTAGGCAGTAACTGGATATCAGAGAGAGAGAGAGATAGAAAGAGGATGTTGCCACTTGGTGACATCAAGTAGACCTAGAGATTCCGTATGCGTGGGCTGCAAGTCTGCACTGGAGCTGGTAACGGGATGTCGTCTTGGATGCTCTTTGCTTTAAGGAAGTTAGGAGGATATTGCCCTGGGATTGTGACAGCATCACCAAGTTTGGGAGACTTGGCAAGAGTCCTTCGCCGTTACATGGTGATTTCCAGCTCAGTCCCCCATTTTGTTTCCGCGGATTTCCTGGTGTCAGCAGCAAGGAAACAAATGATGCTGGTGAGGTGCTTTGCTTCCTTGCAAGTTGCAATCACATTGGCGGCTATAGCTCTCTCCACACTGCTCATACTCCAGCAATGCCCATGGGGGTACGAATGGAAAAATACCTGTAAATATTAAGGTTGGCTCCAAAAGCCCATTACTGGCTTGTTGTGCAATACCCTCTGGTGACATTGAGGCCTTATTAATAACTAAACATCTTTCACAACTGTAATTATATTTCTTGTGCCAGGATTGTGTTTCTACCATTGTCCTGTGTAAACACGGAAGGGAGGGTGTGAATTATTTAGGCGGCCGGCTTTGAGAAAAATCATCGCCCAGCACTGTGCAGGCTGTAAGTTTCTGTCAACTCCTTTCAGAGTCTCAGTGCCTTCGCTGACGTTCCTTTGATGTGCTCCTAAATCTCTCTGAGAACATCGCCCTGGAACCCCGATGCGGCTGCCAGAGCAACCCGGAGAGGGGAAGCCCGAGAATGAGAAAAAGGGGGACGGAGGAGCCCTCGGACGGGGAAAGAAGCCGCCGAGGAGCCAGGCCCCCGACTTCCCCACCTGGCAAGTCTTCTTCCCCCAAACCCCAGGATCTAGATTGTTTGGCAGCCCTCAGGTAGGGGGTGGTGCGGGGTCCAGGAGCCTTTGCCGCTGCTGCGTGTCTAGGTTGGAGAGGAGAATCTATGAACTGGACACCTGGGAGAGCTGCCCCGGCTGGGTACAGAGATTCTATCCCTTTTCTTGAGCCTATTTGAGATGTGTGGATGGGACGAAGGGATGGGTTTGTAAACCGACTCTTGGGGAGAGACATGCTTGCTTTCAGGTGAACAATGACAAATACAACTTACAGAGTGTGGACTATGCACTAGCATAAAAATGGAAGCTTTGCATAGACAATTTCAGTCAATTCTCAAATAATTTCATAAGGATGTTGTTAGTCTCGCTTTGACAGGAGGAAAGTAACACAAACATTAGGCAGCTTGACTAAGATGACACAGCCAAAGGCAAACCTGGGATTCCTACCCAAGTCTCTCTGAATTCCACCCCCACCCATTGCTAAAAAAAAAAAAAAGAAATTATGCTCCTAACCACTAGGCTACCCTGTCTCTCTCTGGTCATTGATGCGGTCAGTTCAGGGTGAGGAGTTTTCTATGCTACCAAGCCACAGACTTCCCTGGGTTTTTGATCTTACTCTTTTTCTTTTCCTCGGAGACCCTCGGCTGTACACACTCAAGAGGAGTTGCAACTCTGGGTGTGGTTTGGTATAGAACACAGTTTTGGTCTGTGTGATGCTGGCATCAAGGAATTGGTCTATGGTGAGTCCTATAAATGGGTACATTGTGAAATTGTCTTCCTAAGGCTGTTCAGAATGGGATCTCCAGCTCTAGCCACCAGCTTTCCGTGGCGGCTAAAAGCATATATGGTGGGGGCAGTTAGTTTAGAGATAGGCTTATGGGGAAGAAAAGGAAGTGGATTTATTTATGGTGACTACAGCTCCTGGTGTTCAGCAATTTCTCCCATGAGCAGAGGGCCAGACTGTAGGACCCAGGAACAGGATGCTGCAAGACTCTGTTCAGAACCTTCTCCAACACAGCTTGACATTTGAGAAGTCAAGGGCGGGAGCTGATGAGACCCCTGGCCAAGGGAACGCTTACCAACTGGGGGAGCCACTCTCTCAGCCTCTGAGGAAGGATCTGGAATAGGACAGTGTAAAGCTGGAAATGACAAATGCTGAAGGGCAGGCTCAGAGCAAGGAAGGCTGGCTAGAGTCAGAGAACATTTTGGGATGGTCTCCCCATCTCAGCTCATCCCTTCCAGGAGAGGACCCCCACCAAAGGCAGTCGTGGTTGGACTTTCACCAGCCTAGGATAAATGAAAGGATGCTGAACACTTCCCCTGGAAAAGAGGTGGGGCATGTTGAAAAAAGGAGGTAAGAACTGAGTCAGAGAAACATTTCTATAAGTCCTAGGAGGGCTGCCTTGAGTGACAAGTACAGTTGGTGCAACGGAGGAAAGGGATATTTGCCTGCCTCTATAGATCTGAGGATATCACACAGCAAACAGAAAAGAAATCTTTTTGCTCAACACATTGTCACATTAAAAATGTTTCCCCATTTTTTCCTGCATTTTGGGAATTTGGAATTTTTTGGCCAGAGTTGTGAGCGGCATGAATTAGGCAGTTTAGTGTCACCTGTCTCTAGGGGACAGCGATGACCCAAGGAGTCAGTTTCTCCCAAGGCATGTGCTTCTCCTTTGGGGCTGAACATAAACTCCCTTTAGGGCCCGGGGCTAAGGGTCTCTACACCTCCTGGCTATTCCCATCACACATTGGCGTGCACACGTGTGCGCGCGCGCACACACACACACACAATGAACGTATTTTTTGTTTTTGTTATTCCTTCCTTGGTCATGTACCCACACATTCCCCAAAGATTTCTTTGTGTAGTGGGCTGAGAGGGAGAGAGCCAAAAAGTAGGAGATTAGGTAGGGCCAGAGGAGGGAGATCTGTGGTCAAGGTCTCGGCTCCAGGGAGCTGGACGTAGAGGGGAGTGGGAACATAGCTCATCTGGAACGCATTCTCCCATTAGGTTTAGCAGTAATGTCGTCTCTCAGAGCGCATCACCTCCTGCCCTTCAGTTCTCTGGCTGGTAACCTCCTTCAGATAAAGCACAGCTTGGGTATTGTGAGACCCTTGAGAGAAAGGAGTAAAAGAGAAGGCAATCCCCATCTACAGGTCATCTTCTCTAGGTGCACTGAAAGAAGCATGTTGACAGCTTAGCAAAAACGGGGGCACCAAGGGCCTCCTCTGACCCCAAAGCATGCTCAAAGAGCCACCACTGCTTCCTAGCTGTGGTGGCCTGAGCGGTTATGCACAGCGTGGGCAGGGCAGGTGAAGTTAGAAAGCAGAGAGGAGCCTCCTTGATGTGTCTCGTCTTCCGTCTCCAGATCACTTTCACATCTCCCAGAGCCATATTGGTTGCAAGGGACAGAAGGCCAGGAGAGTTCTCAGGAATGAAAAGGGAAACATGCTAGGGATATTTCCATGGGAGTGGGCAGAGGGTGGGTCTCATGAAATCCAAGTCCAGAGGTGCAGCTCTGGGATTACAGGTGGCCGCCACCAAACCCAGCTCATTTTTGTATTTTTAGTAGAGACGGGGTTTCACCATGTTGACCAGGCTGGTCTCAAACTCCTGACCTCAAGTGATACACCCGCTTTGGCCTCCCAAAGTGCTGGGATTAAAGGCTTGAGCCACCGTACCCGGCCTTGATTCCTTCTTAATCTCACCTCATGTAATGTAGCCTCTGCTCCCATCAGTTTACTGATCAGATTCTGGAGGGAACAAGGGCTAGAGTCAGAGCAGAAGGAACAATGTCAGGCAATGGCCAGTCCAAAATTTAGTTCATCATCAAAGACCTAGAAGGATGTAGAAAATCTGAGAAAGCTAAGTCTCTTGGGTTTCTCTGCCCATGTGAAAATGATTCCTGTCAAATAGCTACCCATTTGACAGTGATCAAATGGAGGAATCAGTGTGGTCTCAATTCCAAATCCCCTGGGAAACAAGCCCATTGCTGTCCATTCCTGATGAAATCAATAGTGCCCAAGACAAGAGGGTCAGATGTATGAATGCAGCTGCTGCCACTCTAAATGGGCGGACAGAAGATGGGGAGGGGGAGTGACTGGAGAACTGGGGTGCCTCCTCACCCCCATGTATTAGTCCATTTTGTGCTGCTATAAAGGAATACCTGAGATTGGGCAATTGATTAAAAAAGAGGTTTATTAGGCTCATGGTTCTGCAGACTGGACAAGAAGCATGGCCTAATCTGCTTCTGTTGAGGGCCTCAGGAAGGTTCCAATCATAGTGGAAGGCAAAGCGGGAGCAGGAATGTCACATGGAGAGAGAGGGAACAAGAGAGGGGCAGGCTTTTTTAAATAACCAGCTCTTGCATGAACTAATAGAGTGAGAACTCACTCATTATCACAGGGAGGGTGCCGAGGCATTCATGAGGCATTCGCCTGCATGACCCAAACCCGTCCCACTAGGCCCCGTCTCCAACACTGGGGATCACATTCCAACATGAAATTTGGAGGGGACAAATATCCAAAGTATATCATACCAGTTCCTTGAGCTATTAGATGTATTTCTTATTCTTGGAGTTAATTGATGCTCCATGAAGTGCTGGGAAGGTATTTGCTATTAAGGCTTTAAGTTGGAACTTTTCAAGAAGGTGATCCCTACAAGACCCAAAATAATGAACTGTGACTTGTGGAACAAAAGTAATAGGTTAGGCCAGGCGCAGTGGCCCACTTCTGTAATCCCAGCACTTTGGGAGGCCAAGGTGGGTGGATCATGAGGTCAAGAGATTGAGACCATCCTGGCCAACGTGGTGAAGCTCTATCTCTACTAAAAATACAAAAATTAGCTGGGCGTGGTGGTGTGTGCCTGTAGTCCCAGCTACTTGGGAGGCTAAGGCAGGAGAATCGCTTGAACCCGGGAGGCAGACATTGCAGTGAGCTGAGATCGTGCCACTGCACTCCAGCCTGGCGACAGACAGAGAGAGACTTTGTCTCAAAAAAAAAAAAAAAAAAAAAGGCAATAGGTTAGACAAAACCGGCTGGGGACTGGAGAGGTAGGACACCACCCTTCCTACAGCCAGCCTTCCTTGCAGTCCATTGCCCCTCATTTGTCAGCCTACATCACTGCAAAAGATCCTAGATTGTCCACTCATGTCTTTGCTAAGGTGTCAACATGCTTCTCTCAATGCATCTGGAGGAGGTGACCTGTAGATGGTGACCTCCTTCTCTTCTCCTTCCTCTCAAACGTCTCACAAGGGAGTGAAGCAAGGAAGCCCTGACCTTTTTTCTAGCCTGTCAAGGTGACTCCCTGGTAAGGAGGTCTGAAAGGACACTCTAGCAGGAGGAAGCAGTGGGTACCTCCCTCAAGTCACTGTATGGTCTTGAGCTCATCTTTGGCTTATAATGGAAGAGTTGGGTGTGATCAATGGTGTTTAATGTTTTTTGTTTTGTTTATAGAAACTTTTCTAAAATAAGTCATGTGGGGAATGCTAATACTCAGAAAGAGGACCCACTTTCATTGGAGCAAGGTGTGTGTGTACGTATTTGGGATAATGGGGTGTCTCCCAAGACCCCTAAGAGGAGCAGTGAAATCCTTCACTTCTTTACTTTTTGTCCAGACTTTGAGATCTGGAGCTCTTTGGACCAGGTCTAGAGCTGACTCATCCATGATGTCACCTAGAAGACAGACTCCAGGAACTAGAGTGATGCCCAGGTAGCTTCCACAAATGACAGCTAAGTAAACAACCCCACCACTATGGTGCGGCTCCAGCCCAATCCAAAGGAAGCTTTTTTATTCATATGGGGAGAAATGGATGTGCACTATTGATATATGATCTAAAAATATCTCATGTTCCAAACAAAGTGTTTTTTCATATTTTGAAATGAAAACGTGTAGACAAAGCAAGGATTTAGAATGCATGACTCATTAAATTGCTGACTCTGAAAGCAATGGAAATTCAAGGGGAACTTTTCTCTCTAGTTCTCCCTCCCACCCCTGCTCTGAATAGCTTATAAAAAAGTCTACACATAAACAAGACCTGTAAACTTCCTTGTGACGGAAGGTCACGCACCGTGAGAGGCTGAAGGAACTCAGCCTTTGTTGCCTGGATGCTGAGCTGCTCTTCCTTGCTAGATTGGAATCATCAGCTGGACTCCTCCTTGCTTGCCATCTTTACTTCTCTTCTTGCGTCTCTTCCCTGTCCCTAACAGGTGTCCGAGGACTTCCATCATGGCCCTTCTCTGGCCAATGGTCCTTCTTCCCCACAATGCTTGGCTCTTCTGGACTTCAGTGGCGCAGAACTCATCGGCCCTAAAAGGATGCATCATCCAGGAGCTGTGTCTTAGGGGAAAGTATACCTCACGTGGCATACTAGCAGGATGCAGCAGTGGATACCTTCATCAAGCTCATCCTTGGCTTATAATGGAAGGGTTAGGCATGATCAATGGTGTTTAATGTTTTTTTGTTTTGCTCATGAAAGCTTTTCTAAAATAAGTCTTATGGGGAATGCCAATACTCAGAAAGAGGACCCAGTTTGGTTGGAGCAAGGTATGTGTGTGTGTATGTATTTGGGAGAGTGGGTGCCCTCCAAGACCCCCCAGAGGAGCAGTGAGATTCTTCACTTGAAGAGGCTACTGGTAGACTTCCATACGCTTGTTCCTAACCATTGTGTAAAAATCTCTGCTTCATTGAGGAGCACATTCCCTGCCTCCCTCTCCCTCGTTGCTATCACCTGCTTTTCTTCTAGTCACCCGTTCACTCCTGGAATTCCCTAGCAGCTTATTCATTCTTATATCTACCGCAAGTTGTGATCATACCGGGGAGATGAATGAGCATGGGGATGACCAGGCAACATTCTCACCTCTTGTTGCCTCAACTTCAACTCTTGTGACCTTCTTTCCTGTTGACTTTCACTCCTATGGCCTCAACCTTGATCTCGTCATTCTCTAGAATGTGGACCCACTGGGTGGGTGCTCACACTGCAACCTGCCTCTCTGTGGCATCCTCCTTGACAGTTGTTTTCCCTTGTTATGTCTGCTCCAGTATGTGGAGTGCTCCAGGGGAAAATCCGACATGGGTTGAGTATGATGGCTTAGGCTTGTAATCCCAGCACTTTGGATGGCTGAGGCAGGAGGATTGCTTGAGCCTTGGAGCTCAAGACCAGCCTGGGCAACATGGTGAGAACCCCATCTCTGCAAAACAAAAGAAATTAACCAGGCACAGTGGTGCATGCCTGTAGTCCTGGCCACTTGGGAGGCTAAGGGGGGAGGATTGCTTGAGCCCAAGAGTTGGAGGCTGCAGTGAACTATAATCATGTCACTGAACTCTAGCCTGGGCAACACAGAAAGACCCTGTCTTACTACTCCTACTACTACTGCTACTACTACTACTAAAAGATTCTACAAGGATATGGGACACAGATAAATGATCCTATATACTTCTAATCTTCAACCTCAATGAGGTCCTCAGTATGAGTCATGGTTCTAGTGATCAGATCTCCATGATTATTTCAACCCCGACTCACTTGTCTTAAGAATGGTGTCACCTCCTCACTCACAATTGCAACAAAGACTCCAGGCAGAAACGTCTTCAACTCCCTGTCCACCCAACTGTCACCTTTTCTACATTCAGCTCTGTCTTTGCTACTCCCTGCCCATTATAGTAGAGGACGGTCCTTTCTCAAGTCCAAGGACCACCTGCCACATGTGCTGCAATATCTCTTCCCTGCCGCACTGTATTCAGGGAACTTATTCCATCAGTTATACCTCCTCCATCCTATTCACCAATGTCTTCTTTCTTCCCCCAAGAAAAATTGCATACATTGCTCTATTTCTCCACTTTTCGTTTCCTCCTTTTTTTTTTTGAGACAAAGTCTCCCTCTATCACTCAAGCTGGAGTGCAGTGGCATGATCTTGGCTCATGCAACCTCTGCCTTCCAGATCCAAGCGATTCTTCTGCCTCAGCATCCCGAGTAGCTGGGATTACAGGTGCGTGCTACCAAACCCAGCTAATGTTTGTTTTTTTAGGAGAGACAGGGTTTCACCATGTTGACCAGGCTGGTCTCGAACTCCTGACCTCAAGTGATCTGCCCGCCTCGGGCTCCCAAGTTCTAGGATTACAGGCTTAAGCCACCGTGCCCGGCCTTGATTCCTTCTTAATCTCGCCTCATGTAATGTGGCCTCTGCTCCCATCAGCTTACTGATCAGATTCTAGAGGGAACAAGAGGTAGTGTCAGAGCAGAAGGAGCGATGCCAAGCAATGGCCAGTTCAAAATTTAGCTCAGCATCAAAATGTATCTGGTGAGCTAAAAAAAATATATGTATGTACACTTGGGAAAGGACTGTCCTTTCAATATATATACATTTGGAGGCCCTACCTCCTAAATCAGAAACTTTGCAGGAAGCACCTGGAATTCTGATCACTGGGCTCCTTCCCTGACATCCCTGCCAGGGTCTCGGAAGTCCCCAGGGCGAGGATTTTTGTCACCCTGCTGTCAGCTCAAGCATGCTTTGCTCACTCTTGTTCCATTGGCCAAATCTTTTCCTTCTCAGTTTCCGCCATCCAATGGGAGTTTCAAATGGTCTTACCTAAGAAACTTTTCATCACTCTTTCGCCCTCCTTGAGATTCTCGGACCCCACCTCTTCACAATCCAACTTTCACCTGGGATCCATTGACTTCCTTTGTGATTCTTCTAATGCAGCATGTTACAGATGAATGATTCTCAGAACATCAATGTAAATAAATATTCCCCTGAAGGTGCTTCACGGTCAGTAAAATTCGGATGATGCTCCATACTATATCTGCCTCTTGGAGAATATCAATGCAAATTAAAATCTCAGTGATGCCCTACAGTCAAGAAAATGGTTTATCTTTGTTTATCTCAGTTTTTCCAAATACGATTTGAGCCTGGAATCCTGGATGTGAGTCAGTGTGTGTGTGTGTGTGTGTGTGTGTATGTGTTTGTTAAAGCCTGGAAGCCATCTATTAAGTGTTTATTTTCTCTCCTGGAGACATGCCTAGTTCTTAGATCAATGCAAATAATAGATAACTGACATATCCTGGTGCCCATGAATGCTCACACCTTCATTAATTCAAGTGCCATTGGTGTGCCAGGCGCTGTGCTGCGTGTTGGGGGTAAAAAGATGAATAGTCCCTTTCCTCTTGCAGTTTACAGGTTCATGGGGGAGATGCGTTACTACTCACCATAGAGTTTATGTGTTAAGATACATGCAAGCCCAGGGTGTGCCTAGGGGCACATCAAGTGACACACACACGCACGAGCACAGGTGTGCAGTTCCTATGTATACCATTCATTACTTATAAGACAAGAATAGAATGTAGGCTGGACACTGTGGCTCACGCCTGTAATCCCAGCACTTTGGGAGACTGAGGTGGGAGGATCGCGTGAGTCCAAGAGTTTGAGACCAGCCTGGGCAATCTAGTGAGACTCCGTTTCTACAAAAAATAAAATAAAGTAAAAGAATCGGGCATGGTGGTACCCTTGTAGTCTCAGCTACTCAGCAGGCTGAGGTGGGAGGATTGCTTGATCCCAGGAATTTAAGGCTGCAGTGAGCCATGATTGTACCACTGCAGTTCAGCCTGGGCAACATGGTGAGACACTGTCTCAAAAAAAAAGTCAATGGTATGCAACTTTTTTTCACTCAACAGTTTATTACCAGCATCTTTTTCTATTGTACTGCAATGTACTGGACCAGTCTTATAATGATGTCTGTTCAGGTCATGCTCTGTTTTTGTTCTCATAGGCAATGCTGCAAAGAGCATCTGTGTATGAGCAACATTTATCCTGATGAACTTGTGCAAGCATAACTAAAGATACATTTTCTAGAAGTGAAACATCTGGGTCAAAATGTGTACATTTTTTTCTTCTGCTAGGTTTTGCCAAATTGCTCTCCAGAATTATGGTACCAATTCACCTAAGGGAAGGGCGGTACCAATTCACCTAAGGGAAGGGCTTTTGAGGACGAGGACACCAGAGTGGAGGGGAAGGAGGCGACAGAAAGGAAGTGCTTGAGGGTGATCATTAATGGAGTCATATGTCCCTGAGGAAGTGAGAGGGTGCAGGATCAAGAGAAATGTCGTCATGATGAAAAAATTCTATATGCCCAAAGTGTAAATTCTGCATGCCACCGTACATATCACCAATGATCTTAGCTAAGAAAATTTGATCACTTTTTCACCTTCCTGGAGATTTGCTGACCTAATGTCTTGGAAATCTTCCGTTCACTCAGGATCCGTTTAATTCCTATGTGATTCTTTTAACAAAACATGCCACAACTTGGTGATTAACATCAATGCTGATAAATATTTTAAGAGTGCTCCGAGGCCAGGCACGGTGGCCCACGCCTGTAATCCTAGCTACTCAGGAGGCTGAGGCAGAAGGATCCCTTGAGCCCGGGAGGTGGAGATTGCAGTGAGCTGAGTTTGTGCCACTGCACTGCAGCCTGGGTGACAGAGTGAGATTCTGTCTCAAAATAGAAAAAAAAAAAAACAACTCTATGGTCAATATACTAAATGGCCAACCCCTAGGCACCTGACTCCTTCCAAAGGGCTTTGGCACATCAGAATTCTGTCTACCTAGTCTTTTGGCGTTTGCCTGGGGGGACCCAGCTGTGGGCCAGAGTACCTCTGACATCTGATGATAAACAGAGTACATGTTCATGCAATGTCCTTCTTACCTCATCACAGGTAATTTAAGACACTGTACTGTTAAAAACATACTTCATGTGTTATGGTGTAGAATGTTAGTTTTTAAGACAAAAATATTGGACTTTAAAGATGGTTCTTGCTTGTGTCTGGGCTGTTTTGGGCTATGACCCTGTAATTCTCCTTCATTAGAAGCCCTTTCATGGAAAAATTTGGAATCACTGAGAGAGACTGAATTCACCTAACACACTCCTAGTGTTTGTACTAATTTTTTTTAAGAGACAGGTCTTGCTGTATTGCCCAGGCTGGAGTGTAGTGGTGAGATCATAGCTTGTTGCAGCCTTGAACTCCTGGATTCAAACAATTCTTCCACCTTAGCCTCCCAAGTAGCTGGGACAGCAGGTACATGCCAACATGCCTGGCTAATTAAATTTTTTTTAAGAGACAGGGTCTTACTATGTTGCCCAGGCTGGTCTTGAACTCTCCTGACCTCAAGCGATCCTCCCACCTGGGCTTCCCAAACTGCTGGGATTACAGACATGTGCCACTACAATTGGCCTGTACCAAATTTTAATTTAAGGATTTTGCTCCTATTGAGAAAGTGGGGTAGGGGAGAAGATTAGTCAATAGAGTTCATGCCCTAAATAGTCTTACTGTTAGCAGAAGACAGTATGAAACAGTACTACTCTGGGTACAAGTCATTTCTACTCATCACAGTGCAAAGGACACTGGAGAGACATGAGTTGGCCCTCAGTCCTGTTTTGCTACATGCCCCTTCCCCAGTCTCTCCCATTAGAGCATCATTCAGCTCTCCATCCATGAACCATGTGGCCGTCACAGGAGCCTCTTCTTCCTGAACTTCTCGTCTCCTCTTAGTCTGGTTACTATTGCTTCATAATAAACTGCCCCAAACTCAGGGGGATAAACCAACAACCATCCTGCGCTTGTGGAATCTTGGGGTCAGGAATTCAGTAGAGACAGCTTTTCTCTGCTCCTGGATGTCTGATGCCTCTGTTGGAAAAACACAGATGGCTGGGGGCTGACATTATTTGGTCACTTCCATGTCAGGTGCCTAGGATGGGATGGCTGAAGGACTAGCTCAGCTGGGAGCATCTACATATGGCTTTGCCATGTGGCTTGCGTTCTGACAGCTTGGTATCTGGGTTGTAAGAAGAGCATCCTAAAAGGGAGCATCTCAGTGAGCCTTCCAAGAGAAACAGATGGAACCTGGTTGGCCTTTTAGGACTTAACCTTGCGAGCAGTGCTTCTGCCATACTCTAGGGGTCAAAGCAGTGCAAATCCTCCTAGATTCAGGGAGTGGAGGCGTAGACACCACATCTTAACAGAAGGAGGCTGAATGAATTTGGGGACTGCATTAGTCTGTTTTCATGCTGCTGATAAAAGACATATCTGAGACTGGGTAATTTATACAGCAAAAGAGGTTTCATGGACTCACAGTTCCATGTGGCTGGGCGGGGGCAGCTCACAATCATGGCAGAAGGTGAAAGGCATGCCTTACGTGGTGGCAGGCAAAAAAACCCCCAAAAAAAAACAAAAAAACAAAAAAAACCCAAAACACACACACAAAAAACTTGTGCAGGGGAACTCCCATTTATAAAACCATCAGATCTCATGAGACTTACTCACTCCCACGAGAACAATATGAGGGAAACCCCCTCCGTGGTTCAGTGATCTCCCGCTCGGTCTCTCCTGCAGCATGTGGGAATTACGGGAGCTACCATTCAAGATGAGATTTGGGTGGGGACACAGCCAAGCTATATCAGGGGCCATGTTATAAACTACCACACTTCTTCATCATGCTGGATCCTTTTGCTACCTGCTCCTAGCAATGCACCTCTTTGGGATCTTCTGGTTTCTTGCTGGGTGAAATGGAAAAGTAGGATTCTAGGGGAAGTCAACATAAGATGCTTTCCAGTGATCTGAGGATCCTGTGGATACCTCTGCTCATTATTAGGTTTGAAGAGTGTTCATCTCTTAACATTTTCCTAACCTGTCTGGGCTTGGTACCATCTTAGCCCTCTGCATCGTCACTTTGGGTCTACATCTGGGACTCTGGATCTATCATCTTCTTTCAATATGCGGCTGCTACCAAGTCACCAGCCTCTGGGGTTGGGAGGTGGGTAGGGAGGGCGAAATTTGTTTTACTCCATCCTCTCTCAATTCTCCACAACCCCGTTAACACACAGCAGATGTATATAAATCAGATTTTACCGAAGGTTAGGGAGTGACTGGAGAATTTCAATGTCAGGAAAAATTACAATGCACAAAGAAATCTTAAGAGTCAGAAAAAATATATTTTAAGGGTACTTCTGATGCATGGATCTCTTTGGCAGTCTGTTGAGGCCTGTGAATTATGTTTCTAAATGCATAAAATAGAATACTTGAGGTAACAACAAAGGAGATATATTATACATAAGTATGGTATCAAAAATATTAAGCAGAACAAATGTGTTGATATAATAACACATGTACTTCTTTGTTGATGCATTAAATAATAAGGGCTATTGGTGAATAAAACAATCATGATTTTGAAGTGCTGTTATGGTAAGCACAAACAACATTTCAAAGTAATTGGGACAATGGGAACATGATAGGAAAATATTAGTGGCACAATCAGAGGCATTGCTAACTCTGCGGTGGCTTGTGGCTTGCATTCCTAATTGAAGAAAATGCTGGATTTCATTTATAGGATAATGGAAATAAAGGTATCTTCTTTCCCATCCAAATTTGTGGACCTCTTGAATTCTATTCTTGGGCACCCTGGCAGGTGAGTTTCTCAGCCATGTTTCACTGCCTCAGGGCAGCCAATCTCTCTTCTTTTTATCCCCCCCCTTTTTTTTTTTTTGAAATGGAGTCTCACACTGTCGCCTGGGCTGGAGTGCAGTGGCGTGATCTCAGCTCACTGCAACCTCTGCCTCCCAGGTTCAAGAGATTCTCCTGCCTCAGCCTCCTGAGTAGCTGGGATTACAGGTGCCTGCCACCACGCCCAACTAATTTTTTTGCATTTTTAGTAGAGATGGGGTTTCACGATGTTGGCCAGGATGGTCTCAAACTCCTGACCTCATGATTCATCCGCCTTGGCCTTCTAAAGTGCTGGGATTACAGGGATGAGCCACCGAGCCTGGTCCCAATCCCTCGTATTTCTTAGAGCCAGTGTTTCTTTTTTCAGGTCTTCCCAGGGCAAAGTTCCCACCCCTCCTTAGCCAACCTGGTCTCCCAGCCAGCCAGCCCATAGAACTCATCATACTACCCTAGCAGTAGGCCATGGGAATAATATTTTGGTAAATATCAAACTAGTGCTTGTTAATTCTCCCTTTTCTTTTCTTTCTTTCTTTCTTTCTTTTTTTTTAAATGGGATTGTGCTCTTGTTGCCCAGGCTGGAGTGTAATGGCTGCAAAGGCGTGATCTTGGCTCACTGCAACCTCTGCCTCCCGGGTTCAAGGGATTCTCCTGCCTCAGCCTCCCGAGTAGCTGGGAGTACCAGCATGCACCACCATGCTCAGCTAATTTTGTATTTTTAGTAGAGACAGGGTTTCACCAGGTTGGCCAGGCTGGTTTTGAACTGCTGACCTCAGGTGATCCACCCGTCTCAGCCTCCCAAAGTGCTGGGATTACAGGTGTGAGCCACCAAGCCTGGCCCATTGGTATTTGATTGCAACTGAGCTTAAGTCAAGAGACTTTTTACCCCGGGGCAAGACAACAGTCATTTGACTTCTGAAGGAGACATTACACTTTAAAACCATGTTTCGTGGGCAGCGAAAGCTTGCAAAATTGAAGTCTAACAGGGAAGACTCAGATTTTTGAATTCTTTTCCTAGTGTAAAGAAGATGTCTCTGACACTTTTAAGGCTTAAAAATTCTTTTCCTTGTGTAAAGAAGGTGCTTCAGACACTTTTAAGGCTTAATTTTGAGGATGGAGCCAGAAAGAAGGAGGCTAAGAAACAGAAGTAAAGGAATCTTCTATTTTCTGATCAAAAGTTGGAGAAGAGAAGGGCAAAAGGAGAAAGAGACAGGAAACTAGAAGGATTCCTGCATCCTTCTCTCTCAGATTGGTCCCCAGGGGTGTTTGATGTGAATACCAGGGACAGGGGCTCCTGCCTTGCCCTTCCATGGAGAACTTGGGAGCCCACTGGACAGAGCACGTGCTCAAAATGCTGCTTGCAAGTCTAGTTAAATGAGTAGAGAGCGCAACAAGGTAGCTTTCCTGAGTCTCACTCAATGGCTGTGTGGTAACTGAAGGAGGTGCTGGATGCCAGGGTGTTTCCAGAACAGAGGATGGACTTAGCCTGTTGGGCCAGGTCTAGAGAGAGGGCAAAATAGAGACCCAGTGATCTGCAGCCATACAGAGCTGAGAGGAAGCCCAAACACTCAGGGCAGATACCAGGAATCCTGAAAGGATTGCACCAACTCGAAGGAGCCCAAATGCACCAGTTCTGAACGTCAGGATTGGAGGCCAGCCAGGGCACACCTGCGACTGCGTGGTAAGACACATGCCCCCTGGAGACCAACAAGTGTCTGTGGTCACGTACTTGGGATCCGCACGCAGGATGCATAAGCCATGATGCTCTCTCTCTCTCTCTACACGTTTTTAGGCCATCTTTTAGGGAGAGGGCACAGATGGGGGAGACAATATGAGACTAAATTTTTTAAAAATAAACTTAATTTTTTTAGAACAGTTTTGGATTTGCAGAAACATTGCAAAGATAGCACAGAATGCCCATATCCCCAACACCCGGTATTGCCCATTAGCATTTTACTTAAGTATGGTACACGTGCTGCGGTTAATGAACCACTTTGATACATTGTTATTCATTAAGGCTCATGATTTGTGCAAATTTCCTTGAGTTTTTACTTAATGTTCTTTGATCTCATTGTGGGATATAACGGTACCTTTTTTTGTTTGTTTGTTTCTTTTTTTGCGTTTTTCCTTGCTCTCCAAGACTCCTGAAACCATGTCCAGGCAGGACAGGAGGTAGGAAGTATCTCTTGGGAAGATGGAAGGATGTGCCCCTTTTAAAAAAAAATTTTTTTTTTTAATGGACATAATAACTGTCATTTTTATGGGTTACAGCGTAACGTGACACAGTTGTGGATTGGGTATTGATCAAATCAGGGTGATTAGCATATTCATCACTTCAAACATAGATCATTTCTTTGTGGGAAGAACATTTTTAAAAATCCTTTCTTCTACTACGTTGGTGCAAAAGCAGTTGTGCGTTTCACCATTAAAAGTCAATGGCGAAACCCACAATTACTTTTGCACCAACCTAATAACTCTTTGGAAATATACTATTGTTAACAACAGTCACCCTACAGCGCAATAGAACACAGAACTTATTCCTCTCATCTCACTGTGACTTTATACCGACTGACCAGCCTCTCCCTATCCCCATCCCCCAGTTCTCCCCAGCCGCTGGTAACCACTATTCTACTCTCAACTTCTATGAGATCAACCTTTTCAGATGACATATGGGTGAGATCATGCGGTATTTGTCCTTCTGTGCCTGGCAATGGTGCATTTACTTGTCCTGTCTCCTTAGTTCCCCTTGGCTGTGACAGTTTCTCAGACTTATTTTCGATGACCGTGACAGCTTTGAAGAGTATTGGGTAGGTATATTGTAGACAGTCTCTCAATTGGGAATCATCTGACGGTTTTCTCATGATTAGACTGTGGTGTTGGGTTTAGGGGAGGAAGATCACAGAGGCCATTTTCATCACATTGTATTAAAGGCTTACACTATCAACATGACTATCACGGTTGATGTTGACCTTAATCACCTGGTGGAGGGAGCGTGTGTTTGTCGGGTTTCTCTGCTGTGAAGTTACAACTTTTTCCTCCTTCCATACTGTATCCTTTGGGAGAAAGTCACTTCACAGGCTACACTTAAGAAACAGGAGTTATGCTCCCGCCCCATGAGGTCAGATTACCTATAAATTATTTGGAATTCTTCCGTATGGGAGATTCCTTCCCTCCCTCCCTTCCTTCCTTCCTTCCTTCCTTCCTTCCTTCCTTCCTTCCTTCCTTCCTTCCTTCCTTATCTCCCTTCTTCCTTCCTTCCCTTCTTCCTTCCTTCCTTCCCCCCGTCCTTTCCTCCCTCCCTCCTTCCTTCTTTCCCTTCTTTCTTCCTTCCCTTCTTCCTACCTTCCTTCTTCCTTCCTTTCTTCCCTCCCTCCCTTCCTTCCTTAGTTTGATCATGTATTTTCATAAGTATGGACTCATGGATATTTATTTTATACTTTGGGTTATGATCCAATACAACTTTTTTTTTTTTTTTATTGCTCAAATCATCACACCCTTGGCCATTGGGAACTGTTGCCCCCTGTGTTTTGAGAATTTTCTTACTTTCTGGCACTAAGAGATGCTCCAGGCTCATCTTGTGTATTGCTACTGGGGCATTGTTATTTCTAGGTTCCCTCAGCTGACAGAATAATGGAATATATGTATATATACTAACCCATGTATGTACACATATCTATACTTCTATATGTAACCATCTGTATCTGTATTAAGTTAAACATGGGGTTAAGGCCAGCCAGGGCAAGGTGACAAGACTGCTTAAATTTTTTTTTTTTAATTAGCTCGGTGTGGTGGCATGCCCCTGTAACCCCAGCTACTCAGAATCTTGAGGTAGGAGGATCTCTTGAGCCCAGGAGTTCAAGGTTGCAGTGAGCTGTGATTATACCACTGTTCTCCAGATTGGGTGAAAGAGTGATACTCCATCACTAAAAACAGCAACACATAGGTCCACACTGATGTCTCCAACTGTGATCCATTATTACATGGTCATCCTAGAATTCTCCTCTTGTTTATTGGAAACCCCCACTTCAATACTGCAATCTGGCTCCTACCATCCACCATTTATTTGCTTAATTGCTTAGGTCTAGTGTACAAGTAATATCAGAATTGTTAACCAGTTCACCCATAGGAAACAGCCTTATCAACTAAAACGCTTATGTATAGTTCCTTTGCAGTGAGTTTTCTAGAATCCAGCCATTTCCAAAGTTATTTAGGTCAGCACTTTTCTCCTCACCCCTTCAGTGAGTTTGTGTCATACCATTTGTAATACAGATTGATTTGTCACATTCTGTATTCCATTCTGGGATTCCATGGACCTCCTAGATCATTTTTTAAAATTTTCATGCATTAAGATTCATTCTTTGTGCCAAAGTTCAACGGGTTTTGACAAATACATATTGTCATGTATCCACAATTACAGTTCCATACAAAATAGTTTCACTGCCCTGAAAAATGCTCTCTGCTTCACCTCTTCATCCTTTCCCTTTATCCCTGAGAGTTTTGCCTTTTCCAGAATATTGTGTGATTGGAAGCATACAGTAGGTAGCCTTTTCAAACTGGCTTCTCTCACTTACATATATGCATTTAAGATCAACCCATGTCTTTGTGGTTTGATAATTTGTATTAATTGTTTTTACACTGCTATAAAAAACTACCCAAGCCTGGGTAATGTATAAATAAAAAAGGTTAAATTGACTCACAGTTCTGCATGGTCAAGGAGGCCTCAGGAAACTTCCAGACATGGTGGAAGGTGAAGGGGAAGCAAGGACCTTCTTCACATGGCAGCAGGAGAGAGAGTGTGTGATGGGGAAACTGCTATACACTTTTAAACCATTAGATCTCGTGAGAACTCAGTCACAATCACAAGAACAGCACAGGGGTAACCACTCCCATGATTCAATCACCCCCACCAAGTTCCTTCCTTGACACCTGGGGATAAGAATTCCAATGAGATTTGGGTGGGGACACAGAGCCAAACCATATCAATATGGTATTTCTTTTTTTATAACAGAATAATATTCCATTTTCCTTTGATACCTGGGGATGAGAATTCGAGATGAGATTTGGATGGGGACATGAAGCCAAATCATATCAATGTGGCATTCCTTTTTTTATAACTGAATAATATTCCATTTTCCTTTGACACCTGGGGATGAGAATTCAAGATGAGATTTGGGTGGGGACATGAAGCCAAACCGTATCAATATGGCTTTTCTTTTTATAACTGAGTAATATTCCGTGTTATAAATGCACCACAGTTTGCTTATTATCCATTCACTTATTAAAGGATACCGTAATTACTTCCACTTTTCTGTGATTCTGAATAAAGCTGCTATAAACATTTGCATGTAGATTTTTGTATGGACATAATGTTTTCAAATTAGTTAAGTAAATACCTGAGATCATGATTGCTGAATTATGTGATAAGATTACGTTTAGCCTTGTAAGAAACTTCTGACTTGTCTCCCAAAGTGACTATACCATTTGGTATTCCCATCATCAAGGAAGAAAGTTCCTGTTGCTTCATGTTTTTGCTAGCAGTTATTACTGTCTTTTAAAACATGCTCTAGTCATTCTCATAGGTGTGTAGTGGTACCTCATTGTTTTAATTTGCAATTCTCTATGACGAATGATGTTGAGCATCTTTTCATATGTTTATTTGCCGTCTGTATATTTTTCTTTGCTGAGGAGTATATTCAAATCTTTTGACCACTTTTCCCATGAGATTCTTTGTTTTTTTTTTATTGTTGAGTTTTACCACTTCTTGGTATATTTTGACTACAAGTCCTTTGTCAGATATGCGTTCTTCAAATATTTTTCTCCTCCCAATCTGTGATTCATCTTTTCATTCTCTTAAAAGTGTGTTTTAAAATATTAATAATGTCCAAACTAGCAATTTTTTTCTTTTATGGATCATGCTTTTGGTGTTTTATCTGAAAGCTCACCACCAAACACAAGGTCACCTCTAGTTTCTCCTATGTATTCTTCTGGAAGTTTTATCGTTTTATGTTTTACATTGAGGCATGTGATCCATTTTGTTTTCTTGAGATGGGATCTCACTATGTTGCCCAGGCTAGAGTGCAGTAGCTGATCACAGGTGCAACATAGCATACTACAGCTTCGAACTCCCAGGCTCAAGCAATCCTCCCCCATCAACCTCTTGAGTAGCTGGGACTACAGGCACACAACACCAAGCCCCATTTTGAATTAATTTTCATTAACCCAAATTAATAAAAAGGTGTAAGTTCTATATTTAGGTTCATTTTCTTCCTCTCTTCTTCTTTCTTTTTTTTAAGGTTCATTTCTTTGTGTATGATCATTCAGTTGTTCCAGCAGCATTTGTTGAAATCAACATACTTTTTAAATTCTCTTTGTGGTCTTCTGATCCCCCAGGAATAGATCTTGGAGAGAATATGCACACAGTTGCAGATATTCACTCACCTCCCAAGGAAAAATTATACTTCTCAGAGACAGTTTTGTATAAGTCCACATAATGGAAAAAACTATTTTATTAAAGGCTACATAATCTGCAAAAATGTCCCCTGCCCATAATGGAGGAAGCATTTTGCCTCCTTCTTCCTCCAAGTCATATCCAGGAATGCAATTAGGCATAAGAAATGGGGATTAGTATTGATGGGCATTTGGGTTGGTTCCAAGTCTTTACTATTGTAAATAGTGCTGCAGTAAACATACGTGTGCATGTCTTTATAGTAGAATGATTTATAATCCTTTGGGTATATACCCAATAATGGGATTGCTGGGTCAACGTGTATCCCTATGTAACAAACCTGCATGTTCTGGACATGTATCCCAGAACTTAAAGTAAAATTTTAAAAAGGGATTATTGTGATGCTAATGGGACAACAGGGCCAACTCCTCTGTGTCCCCACCCTTAGCTGCACTATGGATTGGAAAATAAGTTGTGAAATCATTGCTTATTCTCTCTACTGGGCAGGAACAAATGTTCAGACAGGACTTTTCTTCTCCTCATTGTAAAGACTCCCTGCTCTGTCCCTTCCCAGAACAATTCCTTGGAGGTAGGATGGGGTCCTATACTTGCAGTTATACAAGGACCATCTGCACCAGCTGCTGGGGACAGAGGTGAAGACGGCATCCCAGAGGGCCTGCGCTCTGGGGGTCACATTCTAGACATGCAGGCAGCCAACAAACATGAAAAGATGCTCAACATCACTAATCATCAGAGAGAGGCAAATCAAAACCACAGTGAGATACCACCTCACACTAGTTAAAAAGTCAGAAAATAACAGATGTTGATGAGGTTGCAGAGAAAAGGGAAGGCTCATACAGTGTTGGTGGGAATGTGAATTAGTTCAACCACTGTGGAAAGCAGTTTGGAGATTTCTCAGAGAACTAAAAGCAGAAGTGTCCTTTCACCCAGCAGTCTCATTACAGAATATAGACCCAAGGGAAAATAAATTGTTCTGCCAAAAAGACACATGGACCCTTATGTTCACTGCAGCACTATTCACAACAGCAAAGACATGGAATCAACCTAGCTGCTCATCAATGGTGGATCTGGTTAAAGAAAATATGCACATACACCATGGAATACTATGCAGCCATAAAAAAGAATGAAATCCTGGCTGGGCACAGTGGCTCATGCCTGTAATCCCAGCACTTTGGGAGGCCGAGGTGGGTGGATCATGAGGTCAAGAGTTGGAGATCATCCTGGCCAATATGGTGAAATCCCGTCTCTACTAAAAATACAAAAATTAGCCAGGCGTAGTGGCGTGCACCTGCAGTCCCAGCTACTTGGGAGGCTGAGGCAGGAGAATTGCTTGAACCCAGGAGGTGGAGGTTGCAGTGAGCCAAGATCACACCACTGCACTCCAGCCTGGCAATAGAGTGAGACTCCATCTCAAAGAAAAAAAAAAAAAAAAGAAATCCTGTCCTTTGCAGCAACATGGGTGCAGCTGGAGACTATCATCCTAAGCGAACTAACGCAGAAACAGATATCCAAATACTGCATGTTCTCATTTATAAGTGGGAGCTACACATTGGGTACACGTGTACATAAAGACTGAAACAACAGACACTGGGGACTACTAGAGGAGGAAGGGAGGGAGGTGGGGAAGGGTTGAGAAACTACCTGTTGGGTACTATGCTGACTACCGGGGTGATGGATAAAATTGTACCCCAAACCTCAGCATTACACAATATACCCATGTAACAAACCTGCACATGTACCCCCTGAATCTAAAAAAAATTGAAATAAAAAAATGCACTTCTAATAACAGTCACCAGGAAGCATTTTTCTGACAGTCTGTCACTCATTCTTTGGAAACTTAAGCCTCCCAGACTCTGCAGAGGTGTTTCTCACATGTCTGTGCGCCCAGATTCTCTTAACTTCTTGCCTGATGGCTGTCATTTTTCTCCCTTTCTCATTGTTCATCATTAAGATGGTCCTCTACCATGAACGTCTTGTACTGACAGAAAAATTCCTATTGTTGATCTCCCCAGGTCACAGCTAGAAATGCCCATGGACAATGCTCCCATCAGCTGAAGGACTTGTCTCCAACACTTGCAGCTTTGATTCCTCTTAGGGTCCATCCAAGGGGCTTGCATTTCTGTTTTGTTTTGCTTGGACATTGCAGTGATTCTTTTACCCCTCACCCATAATGTTAAAAAATGTTACTAGCACATATTTACCTGTAAATCTCTTACCATCAATTTCGGCAGGAAGTTGTGATCCACATTGAACTTTATACTTTTTAATCAGTTCAGAAAAGAAACTTAAGGTTTGCATTTTTCTTATGATTGCCTCTCTCCTATGGGTTTGGCTTACTTCTTGGAACACCTATAATTCTTTTTTTTTTCTTAATTTTACTTTAAGTTCTGGGATACACGTGCAGAACGTGCAGGTTTGTTACATAGGTATACGTGTGCCATGGTGGTTTGCTGCACCTATAAACCCGTTATCTAGCTATTTGTCCTAATGCTCTCCCTCCCCTTGCCCCCATCCCCCTGACAGGCCCCGGCGTGTGATGTTCCCCTCCCTGTTTCCATGTTTTCTCATTATTTAGCTCCCACTTATAAGTGAGAACATGGGGTGTTTGGTTTTCTGTTCCTGTGTTAGTTTGCTGAGAATGATGGCTTCCAGCTCAACCATGCCCCTGCAAAGGACATGAACTCATTGTTTTTCATGGCTGCATAGTATTCGTGGTATATATGTACCACATTTCCTTTATCCAGTCCATCATTCCTGGGCATTTGGGTTGGTTCCAGCTCCTCGCTAATGTGAATAGTGCTGCAGTAAACATACGTGTGCATGTATCTTTATAGTAGAATGATTTATAAGCCTTTGGGTATATACCTAGTAATAGGATTGCTGGGTCAAATGGTATTTCTGGTTCTCTATCCTTGAGGAATCGCCACACTGTCTTCCACAATGGTTGAATGAATTTACACTCTCACCAACAGTGTAAAAGCAAGGAACACCTATAATTCTTAGGTTGCATCTTCATTCTTTGCATAATTTAATACACATTTATCAACATGTTTATATCTTTGTGCATTCCGTCTGCATTCTGGGAGAGCTATTCTAGTTTTTCTCTTATATCAAAACTATTTTTCAGGAAAACATCGAGTCTTTATTGCCTCTGATGTGCATTTTTATTCTGCTGCTGAATGTTTCATTCCTCTCTCCTTATTTTCTTGTTTGTAGCTTCCCTGTCACTATGCTGTGCTCTCTTTGCAGCGATCTGCCCCAGTCTCACAAAGACCATGTCTTCCTGCATCCTTTTAGGGTGACCCCATCTACATGATTTCTAAAATTTACTTGTTTCTTTTCTTCTTGAGACAGGGTCTTGCTCTGTTGCCGAGGCTAGAGTGCCATGGCCTTATCATAGTTCACTGCAGCCTTGGATGAGGCTCAGGGCTGAAGCGAACTTTAGCTCTGTCTATCTATCTATCTATCTATCTATCTATCTATCTATCTATCTATCTATCTATCTATCTATCTGTCTGTCTGTCTGTCTGTCTGTCTGTCTGTCTGTCTATCTATCTATCTATCTATCTATCTATCTATCTATCTATCTATCTATCTATGTAATCTATCCATCTATCCATCCATCCGTCCATCCCATCCATCCATCCACCCATCCATCCATCCATCCATCCATCCATCCATCCATCCATCCATCCATCTATCCATCCATCCCCTCCCTCCCCAAGCAGCCGTCTAGCTGGTTTGTCTCTTAATATGACTCTGATGCTAGGACTTGAAGCTTGCAGGGAACTGAAAACGACACAGTCACCTCCCGGGTAAATGAGAAGTCATGGGCTCAAGCGATCCTTCTGCCTCAGCCTCCTGAGCACTTGAAACTACAGATGCGCACCACCATGCCCGCCTAATTTTTATACTTTTTGTAGAGACAGGGTCTTGCTATGTTACCCAGGCAGGTCTGGAACTCCTGGCTTCAAATGATCCTCCCAGAATGTTGGGATTATAGATGTGAGCCACCGCACCCAGCCTACTTCTGTTTCTTAAGACGGAATAGGCTTTCTTTGAGACTTGGGACAATGGTTTTCCTCCCTACACGTTGCAGTATCTTCTTGTAGGCCCCATGTTTACTTTTTCATTTTCATCAAAGCTTGGCATTTGCTAATTTGTGGAGTTTGACTGGTATCCAGCTGGCATGGGGCTGTGGAACCTAAGTGGAATCTTCTCTTTTTCTGACTGTTGGATTTTCTAACTCTGTTGGAGAATTCATCAAATTAATAAAAAGCAATGTGCACTGTTTCTAACTATCTACACTGCTCTTCACATATTATGTTTCAGTAGCAAATACCCTATTTATAACACTTCTCCTTCTATAGCATAGACTGACAGGCATACTTGGTTTCTTCCATGGTAAGAATTGTAGTGAATTGAAACAGACAGAAGTTGTGTGAATTTGAGTGAGTGGGAGAAGGTTGCACGTGATGCCAGCAGTCTCCAAAAATATTCTCCTGCACCTGGGAGGTGGCCGTGTCACTTTCAGGTCCCTGCAGGCTTTGAGTCTTACCATCAGAGTCTTATTAAGAGACAAATCAGCTACACAACTGCTGGGGGTGGACGGATGGATATATTAGACAGATAAATAGAATGCTAAAACATAACTGATGTGAATGAGAAACGTGTAATAAATAAGGAATGCTTTCAAGTAGTGTGAAGAAAACTCCTCATTGAGAGTGTCCTGTCTCTGTTGGACATTTTTGTGTTTGCAAGAGTTTTCAAGGTGAAATTTGACCTGGCTCATGAACACTGTGACCAGGGAATGGCTGATAATTGCTTAAAATTGCCAGCTGTTGTCAGTTGGAATTTTGAAACGATGTAATGAATAGTGTAGTGCTGCTTATAGAGGTTGAGTGATTTTTCTGGTATATCTGTTGTATTAATTGAGATAGTTCATGAAGAGTGTTTAGTCTGGTGTCTGGTGTGCACCCTGTAACTGTTAGCTAATACTGTTGCCATTAATTGGATGTATTTTACTTAGGGTTTAACCCTTTAATGTATCCTTTAAAAATTATTGTATTATCAGAGAAAATAAGAATAAACTGACCAGGTGTGGTGGTTCACACCTCTAATCCCAGCACTTCGGGAGGCTGTGGTGGGAGGATCATTTGAGCCCAGAAGTTGGAGGTTGCAGTGAGCTATGATCACACGACTGTAATCCAGTTTGTTTTTAGAGACTCTGTCTCTAAAAGAAATACAAAAACTTATGAACACAGCCGCAAATATTCTTTACAAAATTTTGACCAATGAAAAAGTATTATATAAAAAGGATAGTCCAACACAACCAAGTGAAAGTTTATCTCAGAAATGGAAAGTTGGTTTAACATTCTAAAATCAAACAACATAATTCACCATAACAGACTAAGAAAACCCACATGATCATCTTGTTAGATGCTGGAAAAGCATTTGACAAAATCCAGCATTCATTCCTGACTTAAAAAGAAAACTTTCAGAAAACTAGGAATACAGGCCAGGCACAGTGGCTCATGCCTGCAACTGCAGCGCTTTGGGAGGCAGAGGCAGGCAGATCACTTGAGGTCAGGAGATCAAGATCAGCCTGGCCAACATGGTGAAACTCCGTCTCTGCTAAAAATACAAAAACAGATTTTGTATTTGCATTTTGAGATTCCATCTCAAAAACAAAACAAAACAGAAAAACAAAACAAAACAAAAAAAGCATGTTTGGCAGATGGAAGTAAAAATTATAACATTACCTAATGGAGATTCTAAGGTATATGGAAGTAATGTACAAGACAACTACAATATAAAAGAACAGAATAAAAGGACTTATGTGCTGGTAAGATTTTTGCCTTCTACTTGAAGTGATTAACTAGAGAGTGACATCAGTAAAAATGGCAGATCGGGAACTCTAAATTCTGTGTTTCCATAAAAGCAATTTTAAAATCCTGAAAAAAATGGTCAGAATCAATTTGTTGGAACTCTGGAAGCTAGTCAAAAGCTTGCAGCAACCCAGGAAGCACTTATTCAAGAAAAATGGCTGAATTTTGGTGAGAACAACAAGCTTTGTGGGATGTTAACCTTCCCTATTCTCTGCTCCCCAGATAAGTGATAGCCTTGAAATGATAGCCCACATGTCCAGTACTGGTAATAGGATAAACCTCATTCACAAAAAAATTTTAAGTATTTGTTTTAGCTTGTCTGATGACTCCCTTGAAAAAGCTCAAAATGTTTGACTTTTTCTCATCTAACTTGGAAATCACCCAGTGCTGAAACCACTACCAGGGGTTGTTAGATGAAAACATTTGCAGGCAAATGACTTAGTTCCTGCTGCTTAAGCCAATGGATTACAGTTGAATAACAGTTGAAGCAAACAACAGACTAATCAAAAAGTTTAGGAGGAATGGCTGGGAAATAAAATGCTTTGGGGGAAGGGGAGGTTTTGAAAAGCTCTAACATATTCCTGGGAATTTAGAAGTTAACACTGATTCCTAGAGCTGTGAGTATGCCCAGGAAGGATCTGAGGAGGCCCTAAGTGCTCACCTCTGGATGACCTTCAGCTTCTAGGCAGGTAGAAAGTAAAGACTATGTCACACTTGTCAACTGCTTGGCTGAGTGTTGGAGAAACTTACAGAGCTCTTCTGGAAAGACTGGGAAATTTGGGGTTTCATAAGTTTAAGGAAATCTCAGTCTAGTCATTAGCTGACCACTAAGCTAACCGAACAAAGATGTCAATGCCCACATATGACAAATAATACAGACTTCACAAAATTAGTTCAGAGAAATTGTTAAACAAACAATAACTAAACTAAGCATCAACAACAAACCATAGGCAAGGGGGATCTAATTTCCATAATTATTCTTTTATAATAGTGAAAATGTTCAGCATTCAATAAAAAATTACAATACATGCAAACAAAAACAAAAACAAAAACAAAAACAAACACACACACACACACACACAGACACACACACACAGGAAAATGTGGCCCATATTACCCACAGAGTAAAAAAGCAATTAACAGAAATTACCCTTGAGAAAGCCCAGATGGTGAACTTACTAGACAAAGACTTTAATCAGCTATGTGTAAAATGTTTTAAAAACTAAAGGAAAATATGTCTTAAAAAACTGAAGACAAGATTCCTCAAACTGATCTGCAGACTCAGTGCAACTGCTGTCAAAATTCTAACTGCCTTTGTGCAAAAATAAACAAGCTAATCTTAATATTCATATGGAAATTCAGGGAACCATGACTAGACAAACAATCTTAAAAAGGAGAAAAATGTTGGAGGACTCACTTTCTGATTTCAAAACTTACTACAAGGCTACAGTAGTCAAAACAGTGTGGCACTGGCATAAGTATAAAAATACATGCTATGGAATAGAATTGAGAGTCCAAAAAGAAAACCTATACATTTTGGTCAACTGATTTTTGACAAGGGTGTCAAGGCCATTCAATGGAGGAAAGAACAGTCTTTTCAACAAATAATGTTGGGACAACTGAATGTCCACATGCAAAAAAACAGAAAGTTGGATACCTACCTCATAACATATACAAAATTTAACTTCAAATGCCAGAGCTAAAGTTATACAATTGTTAGAGGGAAACAGGTGTAAATCTCATGACTTGGGTTAGGCAGCAATTTCCTAAATGTGAATTAGAAAGTCCAAGCAACAAATATAAGAAATAGATAAACTGGATTTCATCAAAATCCAAAACTTATGTGAATCAAATGACACCATCAAGAAAGTGAAAAGATAACCCACAGAATGGGATAAAATATCTGCAAGTGAAGTATGGTATAATGGTGTAATGTAGAGAATATAAAGAACTTGGAAAATTCAACAACAAAAAGACAAACAACTAAATTAAAAATGGACAGATTTAATGAGAGTAGATATTTCTCCAAAGAAGATACACAAGTGGTCAATAAGCACATGAAAGATGCTCAAAATAATCAGTCATTAGAGAAATACAAGTCAAAACCATCATAAGATCAAAACCCACTAGGATGGTGATAGCAACAGTAACAAGAAGTGTCAGAAAAGATGTGGAGACATTGTAAACCTTTTGCGTTGTAGTGTAAAATGTTAAGTCACTTTGGAAAACAGTTTGACATTCCTCAAAGGGTAAACATAGAGTTACCATAGGATCCAGCAATTCTCCTAGATATATACACAAAAGAATTGAAAACACATGTTCACACAAAAACTTGTATATAAATGCTTGTAGCAGAATTATTGACAATAGTTAAAAATTGAATACAACCCAAATGTCCATCAACTGATGAATGGATAAACAAAAGATGGTATATCCATAAAGTGGATATTGACCAGCCATCTAAAGGAACAAAATACATACTTGGCTAAACCTTAAAAACATTATGCTAGGCAAAGAAATTGGACACAGAAGGCTGTATATGGTATGATTCCAATTATAAGATATATCCAGAATAGGCAAATCCATCAAGATGAAATGTAGATAAGTGGTTTCCCTGGGATGGGGGGAATGGGAAAATGGGAAGAATGGGATTTCCATTTGGGGTGGTGGAAATGTTCTAGTATTAGATAATTGTAATAGTAATACAACATGGTAAATATACTAACAAACACTGAATTATGTACTTTAAAATAAGTAAAATTATATATTTTAGACCAGGCACAGTGACTCATGCCTGTAATCCCAGTGCTTTGGGAGGCCAAAGCAGGAGGATTGCTTGAGGCCAGGAGTTCAAGACCAGCCTGGGTAATATAGTAAGACCCTGTCTCAAAATGTTTAAAGTCTGTATTTTTATATATGCTTAATTTTATGTTATGCTTTGAAAGCAGATTCTTTTATTGTTTCCTTTTCCTTTTTTTTTTTCCTTGGAGGTGGGGTTTTGCTGTTTTGCCAGGCTGGAATACAGTGGCCCAGTCACAGCTCACTGTAGCCTTGATCTCCAGAGCTCAAGTAATCCTCCCACCTCAGCCTCCTGAGTAGCTGGGACTACAGGTGTGCACCACCACACTCGACTAATCTGTTTGATTTTTTTGCAGAGCCAGGGTCTTACTATGTTGCCCAGGCTGTTCTCAAACTCCTGGGCTCAAGCCATCTTCCTGCCTTAGCCTCCGAAAGTGCTGGGATTACAGGTGTGAGCCACCACATTGAAAGCAGATTCTTTTCTCTGGTCAAGCCTCCAGATGAGAATAGAGCTCATTGAACATTTTTATTTCAGCCTTTTGAGACCCTGAGAAAAGGGCCCAGCTGGGCCGCACCAAGACTTTTGCCCTATAGAAACTGTGAGACAGTGGGTGTTTAAGCCACTGATGGTGGTAATTTTTTATGCAGCAATAACAAATTAACACAACTACCATGTCATCTGTAAATAAAGACAATCTTTTTTTTTCCAATCTGGATGCCTTTTTTACATTTTTAAAGTTTTTTATAAGTATAAATATTTTTTGTTGATAGATTTTTTAACATACATGGAAAATTAGATCCATATTTATATGTAAAAATTGCTTGAATTTATAAAAATCACAGTGTTTACAGATGATCCCAGTAGTATTCGGGTAAAATTGAAATTCAGAGGTTGAGCTATTTACAGGTCTTCATCTGAGCAAAATATGTGATAATAATTTCAAACAAAACATTAAATAACCTCATGCTTGGGAGAAGGTGATACATGAGAAAATTCATTGCGCTAGCTTGAATCTCCAGAACAACTTTGGATATAATTGGAAAGGGGATACCATTTCCTTGTTCCTGATCTTAGAGGTAAAGCACCCATCTTTCATCATTAAAATGATGCTAGCTTTAAGTTTGTTTGAAGTTTTGGTGCAGATGTCCTTTATAAGGTGGAGAAAGTGCCTTTGTATTTCTAGTTTTCTTTTTTCTTTTTCTTTCTTTCTTTTCTTTTTTCTTTTTTTTTTTTTTTTTGAGACAGAGTCTCTCTCTGTCACCCAGGCTGGAGTGCAGTGGCACAATCGTGGTTCACTGCAACCTCTGCCTCCCAGGTTCAAGCTATTCTCCTACCTCATCCTCCCGAGTAGCTGAGATTACAGGCGCCCACCACCAGATCCAGTTAACTTTTGTATTTTTAGTAGAGACGGGGTTTTGCCATGTTGGCCAGGCTGGACTTGAACTCCTGACCTCAGGTGATCTGTCTGCCTCGGCCTCCCAAAGTGCTGGGATTATAGGCCTGAGCCACTGCACCCGGCCTGCTAAACATTTCAATAGAAGAATAGTGTATTACATTCACTTGGATATTTCCTTTTATGTCGTTTTTCTTCATTCTGCAGGGTTTCAGGTTTCCTTTCTGTATCATTCACCTTCTGTCTGAAAAACCTCATTCAGCAACTGTTTTAGAGCAGATCCATTGGCAAGAAATTCTCTTTGTTTTCTTGCATGTGAGAATGTCTTTATTTCACCTTCATTCCTGAAGGATATTTCCACTGGATATAGAATTCTTGGTTTAGCATTCTTTCCTTTCCGCACTTTCAAAATATTTTTTCACTTCCATCTGGCCTTCATGATTCCACGTGAGAAATCCACCATTATGTGAATCACTGCTTTTCTACAAGCAATGCATCATTTTTCTCTGTTTACTTTCAAGATGTTTTTCTTTATCTTAGTTCTCATCAGTTTATGGTGTGTCTTCATGTGAGTTTCTTGGGACTTCCTCTGTTTCTGATTCTGTGAGCTTACCGAATCCATAGATTTACTTACAGATGCCCCTTGACTTATGATGGAGTTACATCCAGATAAACCAACCCTAAGTTGAAAGGATCTTTAGGTTGAAAAATGCATTTCATATACCTAACCTACCAAACATCATAACTTAGCTTAGCTTACCTAAAACATCTTCAGAACACTTACATTAGCCTATAGTTGGGAAAAATCACCTAACACAAGCCTATTTTGTAATAAAGTGTTGAATATGTCATGTGGTTTATTGAATACTATCCTGAAAGTGAAAAACAAAATGGTTGTATGGGTACTGAAAGTATGGTTTCTATTGATTATTGATTTTGCACCATTGTAAAGTCAAAAAATCCTAAGTCAGACCATTTTAATTTGGAGAGAGTCTGCATTTTGCAAAATTTGAAGTTTTCAACCATCATGTCTTAAAATATTTTTTCTGCAGCATATATTTTTTTTTCTGTCCTTTGGGACTCTAATTACACAAATAGCATTGGAATTTTTCCACAGGTCCCTGAGGCTCTGTGTACATTTTTTCCCCCAAACTTTCTTTTTTCTCTGTGTTGCTCAGATTGCATGATTTCTATAGGTCTATCTTCAGATTCTCTGGCTCTTTCTTTGGTTATGTCACGCAAAGCTGGTTAAGTGTGTTTTTAAAATTTTGGTTATTGTATTTTTAAGTTCTAAAATTTCCACAGGGTCATTCTTCGTGTCTTCTACTTCTTTGCTGAGACTTTCTGTTTTTCTGTTCTTTTCAAAAGTGTTTTCCATTGTTTCTTGGAGCATTTTCTGGTAGCTACCTTTTTGCCAGATAATTTGCCAGATAATTCCAACATCCTTGTCATTTTGGCACCCCGAGGATGTGTCGGTTACCTTCACCCAAACATTTTTGGATTTTCTTGGTTCGTTGCATTTTGGGAATTTAGAGTTGTATCCTTGACATTTTGAATATTTTGTTTTGTGATTCAGGGTCATGTTTACACATTGGATAATGTAGAAATGTTTGGTTTTATTTTAGTAGGCAATCAGTCTGGTTGGATCCAGGACTCAAGCTCTGACCAATTTTATATTGGTTATGGTTCCAATTTCAGTTAAGTTTCCAAAGCTTTTGCATTGCTATTCGGATCTGCCCCCTGTGTGTGACACCAGTGACTAGTTTGGCACCAAAGCTATTGTCTACTCCATTGTTCAGTTCTCAAAGTCTATAGATGTACTTTAGGATTGGATCAATATACTCATATGAAATTGAGCCCAAATATTTATAAACAACTCAAAGTAGTTACTTTAGCGAACTTTTCCCTATCCATGATCTTATCAGTACTTTCTATTTTCTTGGTACTCCCTTTGTTGGCCCCCCAGCTATAAAGTTGCAGATTTAGTTAACCCCAGTCTGCTGCATGCTTTCTGCAACTACAGTTGTGTTGGGGCCAAGCAAACAGAGGACAGAAACAGAAAAAGCAACAGAAGTTTTTCCCATCCTTTTGGGACCACATATTATCTTATTGTAGAGTAAGGCTCTCTTTCCTCAGAGTTTGAGGCTCCTACTGTCCCCACCGCCATGACTGCTTCTGCTGTCATGAATTATTTGGGGGCTGAGGTGCAAGACAGTAGAGAAAAGGAAAAGAAAGAAATAATCATATGGGATTTTCACATTCTGAGTATTAGGAAACCATGTATCCATTCATCAAGCCAGAATGAGAGGTGTCTCTTGGAGCCTTCCCTGTTTTGCTAATACCTACATTCAACTTTCAGGCAGCATTGAATTCAATCCCAGAAATGCCAGAAGAAGGAAATGGTAAACTCTCTACCAGTTTGGTTGTTTAGTGAATTTTCATCTTCTTTCCCAATCTGCCTGTTAGTGCATATGTTCAGAGTCCTTGAATAGCTGCTCCATGCATTCTGCCCTGATTTTATCACTGCATTCATGGGGAGAGCAAGGGTCGTGCATGCTTACTTTATCTTACCCAGAAATGGAAGCCTACTGAATTGATTCCTGGACTAAGATGCAAAGGCAATTCAGTGGAGAAAGCATAGTTTTATCAATGAAGTGTGGTGAAACTACTAGTTATCTGTATGGAATACATGCATGCATAATACATACACATATATGCATATATACGTGCTACATTAGTCCATTCTCATGCTGCTATAAAGAACTGCCCAAGACTGGGTAATTTACAAAGGAAAGAGGTTAACTGACTCCCAGTTCCACGTGGCTGGAGAGGCCTCAGGAAACTTATAATCATCATGGAAGGGGAAGCAAACATGTCCTTCTTCACGTGATGGCATGAAGGAGAAGTGTCAAGCAAAAGGGGGAGAATCCTTTTATAAAACCATCAGATTTCATGAGAACTCACTCACTATCATGGGAACAGCATCAGGGTAAGTGCTCCCATGATTTAATTACCTCCCACATGGTCCCTTCCACAATACGTTTAGGGGATTATGGGAACTACAATTCAAGATGAGATTTGGGTAGGGACATAGCCAGATCATGCCATATGCACCCATGCAAACATACATACTTCAATCCTTACATCTCACAAAACTTAATTCAAAATGGATCATAGACTTAAATGTCAAGCATGATATCCTAAAAGTTCTGGGAGGAAATGCAGAAGAAAACCTTTGCAACCCTAGGTTAGGCACACATTTTAAAAATAGGACATCAAAAGCATTATTAATAAGAGAACAAATTAATATACTAGACTTTATCAAAATTAAGAACTTTCTCTTTGTTTTTGTTTTTTTGTTTCATTTCGTTTTGTTTTGAGACTGAATTTTGCTCTGTCGCCAAGGCTGGGTTCTGTGGGGTGGCCTCACTGCAACCTCCACCTCCCAGGTTCAAGTGATTCTCATGCCTCAGCCTCTCGAGAGGCTGGAATCACAGGCACATGCCACCACACCCAGCTAATGTTTTTGTATTTTTAGTGGAGATGGGGTTTCACCATGTTGGCCTGGCTGGTCTCAAACTCCTGACCTCAAGTAATCTGTCACCTTGGCCTCCCAAAGTGCTGGGATTACAGGTGTGAGCCTACGCCCGGCCAAGAGCTCTCTCTTTGAAAGACACTGTTAAGAGAATGAAAAGACAAGCCATGGACTCAGAAAAAATATTTGTCAATACCATATCTTAATTTTACTTTTTTTTTTTTTTGAGACAGAGTCTTGCTCTGTCACCCAAGCTGGAGTGCAGTGGCGTCATCTCGGCTCACTGCAAGCTTTGCCTCCCGGGTTCACGCCATTCTCCTGCTTCAGCCTCCCAAGTAGCTGGGAACAGGCGTGTGCCACTCTGCCTGGCTAATTTTTTGTATTTTCAATAGAGATGGGGTTTTACTGTGTTAGCCAGGATGGTCTCCATCTCCTGACCTCGTGATCCGCCTGCCTCAGCCACCGAAAGTCAATTGCATATCTTGCAAAGGACTTATGTGTAAAACATATGAAGAGCTCTTGAAATTTAATAATGAGGAAACAGACTACCAATTTAAAGATGGGTAAAAGACATGAGGAGAAGACCAAAAAATAGATAAAATACATATGGCAAAAAAGATATACAGATGGTAAATAAGCATCTGAGAAGATATTCAGCATCATTGATCATTAGGGAAATGCAAATGAGGACTACAATGAGACGTTATTAAATACCTATTAAAACATCTAAAGTTAAAATGACTATGCCAAGTGTTGGTGAAAATGAAGAGTCACTGGAACTCTCATGCATGACTGGTGGGAATGTAAAATGGTACAACTAATTTGTATAACAGTGTTTGGCAGTTTTATAAATAATACACATACATTTTTTGTATGATGTACATTACACTTCTAGGTATTTAACCAAAATAAATAAAAGCATATAGTCATGGAAAGACTCAAACATGACTGCTAATTGCAGCTTTATTTGTGATAGTCAGAAACTGAAAGCATGCTAAATGGCCATCAATAGGTTAGTGGATTAACAAATTGTGGTGTATTCATACAATGGAATACGACTCAGAAAACCATTGTAAGTCACAACATGGATGAATTTCAGAATAATTATGCTGAGATAAAGAAGCCAGACACAAAAGTACATATAGCACAGTTCTACTATAAAGTTCTAGAAAATGCAAACTATGGTAATTCCTATGAGTGAAAGGAGAGAATGAGGAAATGGAAGGGAGGGATTATGCCTGTAATCCCAGCACTTTGGGAGGCCGAGGTGGACGGATCACCTGAGGTCGAGTTCAAGACCAGCCTGACCAATATGGAGAAACCCCGTCTCTACTAAAAATACAAAGTTAGCTAGGTGTGGTGGCGCATTCCTGTAATCCCAGCTACTGGGAGGCCAAGGCAGGAGAATTGCTTGAACCTGGGAGGCAGAGGCTAAGGTGAGCAGGGATTGCTATTGCACTCCAGCCTGGGCAACAAGAGCGAAACTCCATCTCAAAAACAAACAAACAAACAAACTATATATATATAACATTTTGGGTAATGTACGTGTTTACCATCTTGATTGTGGTGATGGTTTCACAGGTGTATACAGGTATAAAACTTATCAGCTTACAAATTGTGCACTTTACATGAACCTTATTGTGTGTCAATAAGACTTCAATACATCTGTTTTTAAAATGAGTTTTCAGGCTGGGCACAGTGGCTCATGCCTGTAATCACAGCACTTTAGAAGGCAGAGGTGGGCAGATCACTTGAGGTCAGGAATTTGAGAGCAGCCTGGCCAACACGTCTCTACTAAAAATACAAAAATTAGCTGCGTGTGGTGGTGGGCTCCTGTAATCCCAGCTACTCAGGAGGCTGAGGCAGGAGAATCACTTGAACCCAGTAGGTGGAGGTTGCAGTGAACTGTGATGGCACCACTGCACTCAAGCCTGGGCAACAGAGTGGGATTCCGTCTCAAAAAAAAAAAAAAAAAAAAGAAGGAGGTTTCAAACCATTCTCTGTGATGGTGAAATCAGCAGAAATTTCCCTAGGACTCTGGCTTTGACTTACGGCTGAAGTGTTATTTTTCACTTTGTCTTCTTGTATAAATTCATGAGTTCTTTAATGGTCATTTGGGAGAAAGTGTATCAGTCACTTTCAGACAACCTCCGTATGATCTGATGGTTTTGTAGCTCATATTTTTATTACTTTATTCATTCTACTTTTTCATTTTTGATGATTTTTCTAATTTCTTGAGTCGAATGCTCAGTAGACTTATTTTCATTCTTTCTTTGTATTTTCTTGTATATAAAGTTACCATGATCACATATTCAGTTGGGAACATTTGAATGATACAAGCAGACAAAAAGAAGTCAAAGTCATGCAGAATCTCATTTCTATATAGCACCACTATTAATATTTCTGCCGACATCCTTCCTGCCATCTTACGTGCTTTCTGGCTTTCTGTGCATGTATACCCTTCGTGTATATATGTAAAAAGTACACAAATCACAAGTGTACAGCTTTCCACAAACTGAATATATCTACGTTACCAGCACTCAATCAGTTAACAGTTAACAGAACATTACTAGCATCCTAGATATATATATACGCACACACACATAGATATATATATGTAGATATATATACACATAGATATATATACACACATAGATATATATACACACACATATATATACACATAGATATATATACACACACATATATATACACACATACACACACACACACACACACACATAAATATATATATATATTTTTTGAGACAGAGTCTCACTCTGTTGCCCAGGCTGGAGTGCAGTGGTGCAGTCTTGGCTCGCTGCAAGCTCCGCCTCCCGGGTTCACGCCATTCTCCTGCCTCAGCCTCCTGAGTAGCTGGGACTACAGGCGCCCACCACCACGCTCGGCTAATTTTCTGTGTTTTTAGTAGAGACGGGGTTTTACCGTGTTAGCCCGGATGGTCTCGATCTCCTGACCTCATGATCCACCTGCCTTGGGACTCCCAAAGTGTTGGGATTACAGGTGTGAGCCACCACACCTGGCCTATATGTATATTTTTAAGAGACAAGGTCTCGCTCTGTCACCTGGGCTGGAGTGCAGTGGTGCAATCGGAGCTTCTTCCAGCCTTGAACTCCTGGGCTCAAGTGATCCTCCTGCCTCAGCCTCCTGAATAGCTGGGACTACAGGCGTGTGCCACCATACCTGGCTAATTTTTATTTTTATTTTTATTTGTAGAGACAGAATCTCAGTCTGCCACCCAGGCTGGAGTGCAGCGGCACAATCATAGGCTTCTGTAACCTTGAAATACTGTGCCCAAGCCATCCTCCCATCTCAGCGTCCTAAGTAGCTGGAATTACAGGCATGCACCACAATGCCCAGTTAATTTTTAAATTAATTTTTCTAGAGACAGGAGCTCACTCTGTTGCCCAGGCTGGTCACAAATTCCTGGGCTGAAGCAATCCTCCCACCTCAGCCTTCCGAGTGAGTACAGGTGCATGCCAACATGCCCAGCTGCTTTTTTATTTTTGTAGAGACAGGGTCTCGCTATGTTGCCCAGGTTAATCTCGAACTCCTGACCTCAAGCAATCGTCCTGCCTCAGCCTCCCAAAGTGTTTGGATTACAGGTGTGACCCCAGATGCTATCTTTGTATCTGCTTCTAGTCCCAACCTGCTTCCACCAACCCAAGTTAACTAGTATCCTGACTTCTAATGACATAGGTTACTTTCGCCTTTTCTTAAAAATTATTTTGTTAAAATATAATCATGAAGCATGCTTTCTGCCCTATCTGCCTTCTTTGACTCAACATTATATTTATGAGGTTCATCCATATGGTTGTAGGAGGTTGTCATTTATTCACTATTGTTGTGGTATATTCTTTCCCATTTGTGTGACTATATCATAATTTATTTATCCATTTTATTGTTGATGGGCTTTTGTGTGGTTTCCAGCTTGGGGCTATTCTGTATAGTGCTGCTGTAAATATTCTAGTGCATGTCTTTTGTGAGCATATCAATACCTTTTTTTGTTGGTTGCATTCCTGAGAAAGAAACTGCCAGGTCATATACATGCAATTTAGATTCAACTTTGAATAGTTATCATAGTGGACAAACTATTTTGAAACTTGCTTTAGTCATTAAACAAGCGAGACTTTTCCATGTCAATTAATAACATTCATTATATGTGAACTTTAGAGACTCAGAAGTGGGAGGGTAGAAGGGGGGCCAGGGCTAAAAAGCTACATATTAGGTACAGTGTACATGGCTCAGATGACTGGTGCACTAAAATCTCAGAATTCACCACTGCAGAATTCATCCATGCAGCCAAAATCTGCTTGTACCCCAATAGCTGTTGACATTTTTGAAAAGAAAAAAAAAATAGATCAGAAACTGTAGCTTATGCCTGTAATCCCAGCACTTTGGGAGGCTGAGGCAGGTGGATCACCTGAGGTCAAGAGTTTGAGACCAGCCTGGCCAACATGGTGAAACCCCATCTCTACTAAAAATGTAAAAATTAGCATGGTGGTGTGCGCCTGTAATCCCAGCTATTTGGGAGGCTGAGGCAGGAGAATCACTTGAACCCGGGAGGTGGAGGTGGCAGTGAGCCGAGATGGCACCACTGCATTCCAGCCTGGGCAACAGAGTGGGACTCCATCTCAGAAGTAAATAAAATAAAATAAAATAAAAAATTAAATTAAAAAATAAAAAAGATAAAAAATAGTATTCATTATAGGAATGTACCATACTTTATTTAGTCACTCATTAATAGACATTTCCTGTGCTTCTCATTTTTCATAATATGAGCAATGCTTTATTCTACATCCTAATAAGCATGTCTTTATGCAATTGACTGATTATCCTTTTAGGATAAATACTTAGAATTGGATTTAGTGAATCCAAAGGTATGCCCATGTGCATTTAAAATTTTGATACTTATCTACTTTTCTTCTTGAAATGATAAAGTATAATTTAGAATTTCACCAACTGAGCAAGAGGGCACATTTTCATGTACTCTCACTCACACTGGATCTTCCTTGTGTTTTTAAGCTTTGCCAATACTGTAGAATAATTTCACATCTTTGCATTGGATAATGTTTCTTTGATTATTTGTGATCTTACATACTTTTTAGGTCAGGCATAGTGGCTCACATCTGTAATCCCAGCATTTTGGGAGGCCAGTGTGGGATGATCCTTTGGGCTCAGAAGTTGGGACCAGCCTGGTCAACATAGAATGACCCTGTGTCTACAAAAAAATTTAAAAATTTGCAGAGGAGTGATGGCATGCATCTATAGTCCCAGCTACATAGGAGTTGAAGGTAGGAGGATCGCTTGAGCCCAGGAGGTTGAGGTTATACCACTGCACTCCAGCCTGGGTGACAGAGCGAGACCCTATTCAATAAATAAATAAATCAAATAAACATGTTTTAGAAAATGTATTTCTCATTTTATGTACTTTGCTAGTTATTTTATTGTTGTTTTTCCCACTGATTTATAAGTTCTATATACACTGAAGATATAATTCTTCTTTTTTTTTTTTTTGAGACAAGGTCTGACTCTGTCACCCAGGCTGGCGTGCAGTGGCAGGATGGGGTCTTGCTGTACCCTCCTGGGTTCAGGCGATTCTCCTGCCTCAGCCTCCCAAGTAGCTGGGATTACAGGCATGTGCCACCAGGCCTGGCTACTTTCTGTATTTTTAGTAGAGACGGGGTGTCACCATGTTGGCCAGGCAGATCTCGAACTCCTGACCTCAGGTGATCCGCATGCCTCGGCCTCCCAAAATGTTGGGATTGCAGGTGTGAGCCACCACACCCGGCTAATTTTTGTATTTTTAGTAGAGACGAGATTTCACTATGTTGGCCAGGCTGATCTCAAATACCAATATTACTTTTGAATAACAAATCATAATTTTATACATCTGTGGGGCACAGTGTGATGTTTTGATATATGAATACAATGTGGGAGGATTAAATCAAGCTAAGTTAACACACCCATACCTCACTTACCTATCACTGTTGTTTCTTTTCTTATTTGAAATACACTTTATCAATATTCAGAATTCCTGAGAATCTATGTGTGTCTATTTCTGTACTGAGAATATAACTGTGTTTTGTTCATCCATTTACTCAACAAATACTCTGCCAGGCACTTTTCTAGGAATTTGTGCTGTATTAGTTAAAAAAGAGAGAGAGAAAAAACTCCTTTCCTTATGAAGCTTACATTTCCAAGGGAGGTATAGAGACAAAATACTAAATCATAAACATTATTTTTATTTCTTCTCCAGAATTAGTATGACAATTATAGATACATCTATGGTTGTAATTGCTACAGATTTATGGTGTCTTTAAGCTCAGGAAGAGGTAGTTCTTCCCCGTTAATTATTTTGACTCTGTAAATATTGAATCTTACAGACAAGTTTTAGAATTGTTTGAGCAAATTCTAATCTAAATCTCACTGGGATTTCTGTTGTGATTGCCTAGAATTTTGAAATTAATTGAGAGATTTGACATCTTTACAAAAGTCTTTTCTTTTCTGGTAATGAGTTATACTTTTCTACTGAAGTTTTCTTCTATTTAAGTGTCCTTCCATGTCCCTTAGAAGAATTTTCGAATTTTCTCCATTATAGATCAAGTATTTATTTATTTTTTTTACTGCACTTTTGAATTAAAAAAAATTTTGTGCCAGACGCTGTGGCTCATGCCTGTAATCCCAACACTTTGGGAAGCTGAGGCAAGGCAGATCACCTGAGGTCAGGGGTTTGAGAACAGCCTGGCCAACATGGTGAAAACCCTTCTCTACTGAAAATACGAAAATTAGCTGGGCGCATGGTGGTGCCTGCCTGTAATCCCAGTTACTTGTGAGGCTGAGGCAGGAGAATGGCGAATTGCTTGAACCCAGGAGGCAGGGGTTGCAGTGAGCCAAGATTTCACCACTGCACTCCAGCCTGGGTGACAGAGCAAGACCATCTCAAATTTTTTTTTCGCCATATGTTGCAAGTAGCCTGTTACAGACATTTGGCTAATGCATATTCCCACCAATGAATGCCTGCTGTCAATACTTTTACTTTCAACATTTTGTGTCTATTAAGTATAAAACCTAGACTGATACCTTTTTCTGTAAAAAAAGTAAGTTTATGTTTATTTGTCTTTTTAAAATTAGGTTGAGTACAATGGCTCATGCCTGTAATCCCAACATTTGGGAGGCCAAGGCAGGCAGATTACCTGAGGTCAGGTGTTTGAGACCAGCCTGGCCAACATGGCAAAACCTCTTCTCTACTAAAAATACAAAAATTAGCCGGGCATGGTGGTGCCTGCCTGTAATCCCAGCTACTTGGGAGGCCGAGGCAGGAGAATCACTTGAACCCGGGAGGTGGAGGTTGCAGTGAGCCGAGATCATGCCACTGCACTCCAGCCTGGGTGACAGAGCAAGACTCCGTCTCAAAAATAAAATAATAAAATAAAATAAAATAATGTGTCATATAATCTCACAGAAGGGAACAACACACTGAGGCCTATCAGAGGGTGGAGGGTAGGAGGAGGGAGAGGCTCAGCAAAATAACTAATGGGGACTAGGCTTAATACCTGCGTGATGAAATAATCTGTATGACAAATCCCCATGATGTAAGTTTGCCTGTATAACAAATCGTCACATGTACCCCCTGAACTTAAATTAAAAAAAGAACATCCTTAAAACCAGGTGCTTCTACCTTGCCTATAATTGCCTGCAATGAAGTAGTACCTGGGCCAGGCTGCTGGCCTGTGACGGGACAGGTGCCTGGGCAAACACAGAACCAGGACTCTGCTCATTAGAAGTCCGCTTCATTTACCAGAATATGGTAAATGTATATGAGCTGCTCGGGGCAGACACCAGGAAATGGATGCTGGCCCGAGGAGGTGATGGCTGGGCTGGGATCAAAAAGATGAGTACGATCTCTTCCTTGAAGAAAGGAAGAAAGGCTGCAGGAGGGGGAGAGTCCCCAGGACAACGGGACACAGAGGAATATCCTGGGAGTGGCAGGGACTGGGCACACAGGCAGGACAGAATGACAGCCAGCTGTGTGGAGGGGCAGAGAGAACTCACAGTAAAAAAACAGTGTGAGATGAGAGGTCCCTGGAACCAGGCCACCATGGAGAATCATTATTCATGAAAGAACTTGCATCTTTACCTGGAGAGCAAAAGGAAGTGAAGGAAGTGTATTTTATAGAGAGAGTGGTACCCAGACCAGATGAGGCTTTGAGAAGATCATCCTCCTAGGGTGATGCCTAGTAAGCCACCAGAGAAGCTGGTAGAGAAAGGACGGAGACTTAGAGTGGTCTCTTGGCCATGGAGAGAAGTCAACAGACTTGAGAAATATGTAAGCTATGAAACTCTTGTGACTGTAGATGGTGGAAATCTTCTCTATCTTCACTCGGAGGTGGCCATGTAGGCGTATCACTTATCAAAAGTCATCAAATTTGTGGACATAAGATACAGACATAAGATCCATAACACTTCCACAGTTAGCAATGAACGCAGCTGTGACCATCTTTAATTGTGCCGGCCCTGGACATGGATATTTTATTCATTTGGACCATACCTCAAAATTAACATACTTAAGAAACTGTCACATGTTGTATTGTGTTAATGACAGAAACCTGTCCAAGGAAGAAATGGCACTAAAGTTACACAGTACATGCTCTTTACCAAGGTAATGAGGAAACTTTATCTCCTGTTTTTATCCTGTTCTGAGTATATGTATCTAGAACTGGCATTAAAAATTAATCTAAGAATAAAACTGCATAAGAAAAAAATGTGTCATATGATCTTAAAATCTTTTTTCTCTTTGGTGATTTGTAATGGATATTACATGTATAATTTCCACTAATTTATAACTTTACATGCTTAAGCTGATGTTTTTCACTTAAACACCTTGAAATCAAGCAGTTTCTACTGAACCTTTGCTCTGAAAGATCACGAAATAGATTATTCCTTTCAGTTCTTTTTACTTCTTTCTTCTCGTTCTCCCCACTACTCAGTTGGCATTTCCTGAGTGCAGAGTGTGGTAACCTGGTAAACTTCTGGTAAATGATGTGATGATGCACATGTAAATGTGGTATCATCTGGTCCAGTGTATGATATTATGGTAAACTTTTATGAAACGTTTACATGTACAAATTAATCTCTGGAGTTAAAGATGAATTCTTTGTTTGTTTGTTTTTTAGAGACAGGATCTTGCTCTGTCACCCAGGCTGGAGTGCAGTGGTGCCATCATAGCTCACTGTAGCTTCGAGCTCCTGGGTTCAAGCGATCCTCCCACCTCAGCCTCCTGAGTAGCTGGGACTACAGGCACACATCATCACGCCTGGTCTGAATTCATTTTTATTTAACATCAATTTTACTTAGTAATGGATTTTATAGTAGGTGGTATTCAAAATACTTAGCATCCAGCTCCAGGGAGGCTTTGGCCGTTGGATCTGGGGAAATCTAGGGGTCTCCAGGCATGGGGCTGGAGAGTTGGGAATATTTGGAGATATTTGATGCTTCATCTTGATTTGTGCATGAATAACCTGTGGAGAATTTAAATTACAAAATGTAAGCTTATTTTTTTTTTTTGGTACAAAAAATGAAAAGTAGTACATTCTCATTGCAACAAATGCCAACAAGGAATAATGAAATAGAATAAGCAATGTTAGGCCGGGCGCGGTGGCTCACACCTGTAATCCCAGCACTTTGGGAGCCCAAGGCAGGCAGATCACTTGAGGTCAGGAGTTTGAGATCAGCCTGGCCAACATGATGAAACCCTGTCTCTAATAAAAAAATACAGAAATTAACCAGGTGTGGTGGTGCGTGCCTGTAATCCCAGCTACTCAGGAAGCTGAGGCAGGAAAATTGCTTGAATCTGGGAGGCAGAGGTTGCAGTGAGCCAAGATGACGCCATTGCACTTCAGCCTGGGTGACAGAGGGAGACTCTGTCTCAAAAAAAAAAAAAAAAAGAAAGAAAAAAAAGAAAAAAAATAGAAAAGAAAAGTGCTATAGTATTTATTTCTCTATCTAATGCCATCGTTTCATTCCACCAAGGTGATTGACATCCCCAAGGTGATTGACATCCAATGTTGCCGGTTTGGCTTTTATGAAACCCAATTTTTTCTGTGCGTCTATAAATATGCATGATGTCTTCATTCTTTCTCTGATTTTTTTAAATAAAAAAATTTCAAAACTGGAGACAAATCATAAAAATAGTACCAAAAACAGCCATATATCCTGCACATTTGTTTCTTCTTTTCCTTTCTCCTCTGTCTCTTGAACCATTTGAGTATTAGGTGGAAATAAACGGAAAACATCACAACAGACTTCACCATTAAATATTTAGCACATATTTCCCAAAGACAATTACATTTTCCAACGTGACCACAATATCCTTATATCCAGGAAGCTTAACACTAATGCAGTAAATGCAGGCCAAAATCAAATTTCCCAGTTTGTTGCAGTAATGTGCTTTATAGTTTGTTTTAAAACCAAGATTTAACCATGAGTTGGACATTCTGTTTCATTGCCAGGTCTTTAAGCCGTAAGAATTTCTTAGCTTCTTTTTAAGTATTTTGGGACATTCACATTTTTGCAGAATCCAGGTCAACTTTCAGAAGGTTCCTCCACTTGATTGAGTTTGTATGAGGTTTTCTCATGATTGGAATCGAGTTATTCGTTTTTGTCAGGAATAGTACATACATGATGTCATCTTCTCAATGTGTCGTACCAGGAAGCACGTGGTGTCCGCATATCCTGTACCTCACTATATGTACATGTGACCTAAAAATAGTACCCTGTCAAGTGAAAAAGAACGGTAGAGAACAATGTGTACAGTGTGTTAGCATTTGTATAAAGAAGCAGCAGATATATGTAAAATGTCTCTGGAAAGAAACGCAAGAAAGTTACAATGCTTGCCTTGTAGGAGAAAAGAGGAGGATCTGGAAGACGAAACAGGGAGGGAGATGTGTTATTGAATATTGTTTTTTACGATGGAATATTGAACCATCTGATGGGACTCAGAGATGGACTGAGAACACCGTCGGGGAGGAGGAAGGTGCCAAGAATGACTCTGACATGGTCTGGCTTCGAAAATAAAGGGTACTATGCTGATTAGCAAACTAAAATCTACAGACAAAAGGTATGAGATCTAGTGCAGGGTTCCCAGAAAATGGGGAAGAATGGGATCCTACAAAGCACATGGAGGGTCTGGCCTTTGGCAGGAAGAGATGCAGGGCCTCTTCATGGGGAAATAAAAAACAGGCTGCACTGTGATGAGGTGGCAGGTTTGTGGCGTCGGTAGCAGCCAATGTAATTTTTTTTTTTTTTTTTGAGATAGAGTCTCACCCTGTCACCCAGGCTGGAGTGCAGTGACACCATCTCACTGCAACCTCTGCCTCCTGGGTTTAAACAATTCTCCTGCCTCAGCCTCCCGAGTAGCCAGGATTACAGGCGTTATAGGCGCCCGCCACTACGTCCAGCTAATTTTTGTATTTTTAGTAGAGACGGGGTTTCACCATGTTGGCCAGGCTGGTCTCGAACTCCTAACCTTGTGATCTGCTTGCCTCTGCCTCCCAAAGTGCTGGAATTACAAGTGTGAGCCACCGCGCCTGGCCGCCAATATTATTTTTACGTCTGTCTTTGTTGACTTTCCCCCATGGGCTTGAGGGGAATTCACCAATTGCGCTTTTCTTCTCTCTGCAAAGTTGGGGTCAGTTTGATGGGGATCACAATGCCTGCTCTGGTATATTGCACCCAGAATTAGTACCACCTGGCCAGCCACAGGGAGTGATGGCTAAGTGCAAGGTCAAAGTCAAGACAGTGCTCCCTGCGGGCAGGGAGAGCCGAGGAGAGAGGACAAGAGGATTGTATCTTCCAGTCCTTTTCCTTTCTCCATTTACTAATCAGAGAAGTGAGCGAGGAAATACAGAGAGATTCAGAGTGTTCCACTAGTGGATATCACTCCATGTGAAAATTTGTAATTCAAGGCTAGGTGTGGTAGTAGTGGCTCACATCTATAATCCCAGCACTTTGGGAGGCCAAGGCTCAAGGATCACGTGAGGCCGGGAGTTTGAGACGAGCCTGGGCAACATAGTGAGACACTGTCTCTAGAAAAAGATTAAAAAATCAACTGGGCATGGTGGTGCACACCTATAACCCCAGCACTTCGGGATGCTGGGTGGGAGGATCGCTTGAGCCCAGGAGTTTGAGGCTGCAGTGAGTTATGATTGCACCACTGCACTCCAGCCTGGGAGACAGTGAGATTCTGCCTCTTAAAAAAATATGAAACCCTGTCTCTACTAAAAATGCAAAAAACATTAGCCGGGCATGGTGGTGTGTGCCTGTAATCTTAGCTACTTGGGAGGCTGAGGCAAGAGAATCGCTTGAGCCTGGGAGCTGGGGACTCCGTCTCAAAAAAAAAAAAAATCATATATATACACATACACACACAAATATATACACATATATATACACACGTATATACACACATACACACATATACACACATATATACACACACATATACACACATATACACATATATACACACATATACACACATATATACACAAAATACACACACATATATACACACATATATGTAAACACATATATATATAAAAGAAAAGAAAAAAAGTTTTCTACCATGATCATTTTCTTCAGAATTCCTATAAACATGCTTATTTCTTTATACCTCTGCCAACATTGTGTTATAAACATTTTTAAATTTTGCCTATTGATTAGGCTAACCATGTTATCTCAAAATGGGGAGTTTTTTCAACTGCTGTTGCCTGGGCCTCACTTCTGTAGATTCTAATTCCATTGGTTTGACGGGAGTCTCATTTGTGTATTTAAAAGCATTCAAAAACCTCATGCATGATGCTCATGGTATACAGCTAAGATCAAGGCAGCCCTGAGATTTGATTAGGGATGGGGTGGGGGTGGTCTCAGCACACACTTTCCTCTACCTTTAATTTTCTTCTTTGATAAGAAATTTGCTTTATTTCCAATCGAATCCCTTTGTTTCACCATGAAAAAGCTGGGACTCACCAACACGGGCAGTACCCAGTCCCACGAGGCCTCTCCGCTGGCACTGATCTGTGGTGCAGGAGGAAGCTTTCTCATTCTGAGGCCCAGCCACATCTCCAGATCTCCGCTTGGGCTGGGAGATGCATTAGCAAGGCTCTTGGGCCCAAGGCACTGCGTTGGTTCTGAAGCGCAGGAATTGTGGTCAAACGCCAGCATCACATTTCATTTTGGTTCAAGTTGTGTTGTATCTGGCAAGTATTCTTTGGCACTTGTAGGGCAAGGTTAAGGCTGTCTCTAAGTTTCAGTTTGGTTTTCATTTTAATCATTAGTTCCTTTGTTGGTTTTTGTAGGTTTTAGGGAGGAGGTTTTAAAAATGTCCACTTACACCGTCATCTTTCCTGGAAGTCTCCACTTCTTCCCCTGAATTAAAAACAAAACAAAACAAAACAAAACACCAAAGCTTAGAAGTGTTGGTTTTAGAGCAAGACATATGTTGCCAAACACTAATATAATGCTCTAAGCTTTCTCACTCCCCCTGCAGCGGCTATGTTTAATCAGATCTGTTTCAACATGCCCAGACTAAATAATATGCTCATTTTCCCTAATTTACAGTTTTTAGCTATTATATTTTGATTTTCTTCTCTTACATTGTAATTTATGTTCTTCTAGTTCTTTGATTACTTACTGTGTCAATCAGATTGAGCTAATAATGCACAATCATAATAATTGTTTTTAATTCTGTAAGTTTGGCTTTATATATTTTGAGCCTATATTATTAGGTGTATCCAATTTTTGAAATGTTCTATCTTCCAGGGAGATTGGCACTTTTTATACAATTTTAGTCCTCCTTGTTAGTTTTACATTCTTTTATTATTCTTTTAGTGATATCCCTAGGGACTGCAATGTGTATCCTTGACCCACTGATATATATCCTAAATTAGTACATTTATCACTTTAATGCAAGTTGTATCTAAAGTTGCAAGGACCTTAGAACACTTTTACTCTGTTTACCCCTTTCTTACCTTTTGTGCAATTGTTCTCATGTATTTTATTTCTTAGTAGATTTAAGAACCTACCAAACATTATTAACATTTATTATTAGATTAAAATACGACACTCAGATTTATCTACATTTATCTACTTTCCAGTCTTCCATCTCTATTCCTCCATTTGAAACCATATTTTTTTCTGTCTGAATAGCTAACTATAGCAATTCTTTCTTTTTAGAAAATTTTAAGCACAATCTTTAATTTTTAAATTATCATTTTAAATGAACACATAATAATTGTGCATATTTATGGGGTACAGTGTAATATTTTGATAGATGTATACAATGTGTAATGATCAAATCAGGTAACTAGAAAATCAGTCACCTCAAACATTTATCATCCTTTTGTACAACCATAATTTTTTTTTAAGGCTTCACTTTCTTCTTTTCAAATCAACTTTATTGAGGATAATTTACATATAATAAAATGCACCCATTTAAAATGTACACTTTGATGAGTTTTGACAAAATGTATAAACCTTTGTAACCATCACCATAATTAAGACATAAACATTTCCTTCAACCTAAACTATTCCCTTGTACTCTGATGGAGTCAACCACTCAGCCCCAGGAATCCACCAATTTACTTTCTGTCACTATAGATTGTCTTTTTCTGTGCTAGAATTTCATAATAATGAAATAATGGATATGTATTATGAATAATTTTTCCCTGTGACTTTTCTATTCATGTTTTCAAAAATGAAATTTTCAGGGCATAAGATTTAAAATTTGTGAAATCAAAATGATCAAATTTTTCCTTTATGACTTGTGCTTTCTGTTTTGTTTTGTTTTTGTTTCATTTTGTTTTTGAGAGAGTCTCACTCTGTTGCCCAGGCTAGAGTGCAGTCGTGCAATCCCGCCTCACTGCCACCTCTGCCTTCTGGGTTCAAGTGATTCTCCTGCCTCAGCCTCCTGAGTAGCTGGGATTACAGGCGCGCACCACCATGCCCGGCTAATTTTTGTATTTTTAGTAGAGATGGGATTTCACCATGTTGGCTAGGCTGGTCTTGAACTCCTGGCATCAAGTGATCTGCCCGCCTCGGCCTCCCAAAGTGCTGGGATTACAGGCATGAGCCATAGCGGCTGGCCGATTTGTGGCTTTTGTATCCTCGTTAAGCAATTTTTGGCTGGGCATGGTGGCTCACGCCTGTCATCCCAGCACTTTGGGAGGCGGAGGTGGGCCAATCACTTGAGCACAGGAGTTTGAGACCAGCCTGGGCAAATGGTGAGACTCTGTCTCCATAAAAAATACAAAAATTAGCCGGGCATGGTGGCGCGAGCCTGTACTTCCAGTTATTCCGGGGCTGAGGTGAGAGGATGGCTTGAGCCCGGGAAGTGGAGGATGCAGTGAGCTGTGATTGTGCCACTGCACTCCAGCTTTGGCGACAGAGCGAGATCCTGTCTCAAGGGAAATTAAAACAAAAAACAAAGAAAAAAAAAAAAAAGAAATTTTTGCTTACCCAAGTTCTCAAAAATTTTCTCCTGGGTTTTCTTTAGAAGTTTTGTGGCTTTAACTTTTACATTTAGGACTACGATCCATTCTGAGTTAATCTTTGCCTATAGGGTAAATAAAGTATCAAAGTACATTTATTTCCACGTGAATATCCAGTTATTCCAGCACAATTGGATGAAAAGACTATCCTCATTAAATTAATTAATTTGAATTAATTTGGCACCTTTGTGGAAAACTAATTGGTCACATGCATATGAGTGTATTCCTAATCAGTTCTGTTCCTTTGCTCTATATATCCTTGTGCCAAAACCATACTCTCTTGATTAGCTCTGTAGTTAAGTCTTGAAATCAGTTGGAAAGAAAGTCTTTCCAACTTTCTTCTCTGAAAAATTTGTTTTGGCTATTCTATGTCCTTTGCATACATATATAAATTTTTAAACCAGCTTGTCAAATTTTGCAAAACAGCTTGTTAGGATATGGATTTGTCAAAATTTGCAAAACAGCTTGTTAGGATATGGATTGGGATGATGCTGAACCTGTAGATCAATTTGGAGAGAACTGACATCTTAAAATGATCAAACCTCTGATCCATTAACATGGTATAGATCTCCATTTATTTTTTGGTCTTCTTTAATCTCTCTTAGCAGTGTTTTGAGGTTTTTAGTATACAGAACTTACACTTATTTTGTTAAACATATCCCTAATATTTCATGTTATTGATATTATTGTGAATGGGACCTTTTTTTTTTTGTTTGAGATGGAGTCTCATTCTGTCACCCAGGCTGGAGTACAGTGGCACGATCTCGGTTCACTGCAACCTCTGCCTCTTGGGTTGAAGAGATTCTCTTGCCTCAGCCTCCCCAAGTAGCTGGGATTACAGGGGTCTACCACCACGCCCAGCTAATTTTTGTATTTTTAGTAGAGACGGGGTTTCACCATGTTGGCCAGGCTGGTCTCGAACTCCTGAC